>NC_137041.1:15339089-15550199 GCF_032717465.1 Coenobita brevimanus
AATATTTTTCCCTGGAGCCAATGCCAGTGGCTCGCAGGAGAGAGGAAATTAAGTCAAAGAAAATCAAATGCAGAGGGCCAGGACAAAGTACAAGGGAAAGAGAGACAGCAAAATGAATGTAGATAAAAAAGTCCCTTTTAGTTGCCTCTTACGACAAGCAGGGAATACTTGGGAAGTATTCTATATCCCCTTCCCCAGGGAGAAGGAAATATAGATACAATAACAATACTGGAATATTACCATGTCCTAATAGAAGGTATACAGTAACAATACCGGAATATAATAACGTCCTAATAGAAGAGAATAATTGTCAATGCACCTCTCTTCCAGCCTTCTTCTGTGATGGCGGCCTGGAGGAATGGCTCTCCAGGGTCCGTATTCTTGCCGAGTAAAGAGGTCACCTAGCACGTCTTCCTTAGCGATTGATTTTTTTTTTATGTGTCTCACATTAATATCCTTTTATACGTTTTTTACAAAGAGTATAACGATCTTGAAACGATATATATAACGCAGAATAGGACAGTAAAATGTAGTAAGCAAAAAAAATCGTTTAGGAAAAGGTGTTAGGGAGCTTCCTTAGCCGATGAGAGTACGGGCCCATATCTCAGCTTAGTGCCAATACCTCATCCCACACCACTCTCCCTTATCCATCCTCACAACTTATCTCCCCATCTCATTTTCGGGCTGTGTCTCCTTCTTACACTCATCTCACCCATACAATCTCCTAGCTAGTCTGCCTGTTCAGTAGCCAACATCACCCCACCACTTCATTGTATTTGCTTCTTGTTATATATTTCCCACAATATCAACCTCATTGCCACATTCTTTATGGATTCGCTCTCTTGTTCATCTGTCCCTCCCGTCATCCCACAGTCACTCTTAATGTAGCTTATTTCAACATCTCTTACTCCACGGATTCTGTCTCTTGACCACCTGTCTTACCCATCACTCCAGTCACTCACGTTGTAGCTTATTTCAACACCTCTCACTTTAGATTTGTTTGTTAATGTTGTTTTGCGGAAGAGAGATATTTTTAGTATAAACATTGCATACGTATGTGTGTGTGGGTATGTTAGGGAGAGGTGCAACTGCAGTGTAAACCTGCAAAAATGTGTGGGTGTGGGCATGTGAGGGAGACGTGTGATTGTAAACATTACATAAGTATGTGGGTGTGGGTATGTAGAGGAGATGTGTAAATGTAGTGAAAACATCGCATAAGTTTATTGGTATGGGTATGTGTGGGAGAGGTATTTTTTATGTAAACACTGCATAAGTAGGCGGGGGTGGGAATGCGGAGAAGTGTAATTGTCATGTAATCATTGCATAAGTATGTGGGTATGGTTATGGGTGAGGACATGTGAGGGGGAGGTATACTTGTCACGTAAATGTTCCTTAGGTGTACACAAGCATGAGGGGAAGCACGGTTTGTGTGGCGGTGTAAGTACTTGTATTGTGTAGAGAGTTTACGTGTGGAGATGTAGGTGTAAGTGTTGATGTAGTGAGTGCGAAAGGCAGGGGAGGAGATGGTGGGGAGTTACGGATTATTGTGTATAGGGTTGTAGATGAAAATATAGCAGATGTAATATGTGAAGAGAACGTTGTGTGAGTTGGAATGTGCTCTGTGTATGTGTAGGTGCAGGTCTAGTGGTGTGTGTGTGTGTGTGTGTGTGTGTGTGTGTGTGTGTGCGGTTAGATATGCAAGAGCATGAAGTTGATGACTGAAATGGTACAGTATCTGAGTGTGGAATTGTGTAACCTGTAGCGTTGGCGTATAGATGAAAACTTATTTGTGCATGTTAAGAGATGTGTGTGTGTGTGTGTGTGTGTGTGTGTGTGTGTGTGTGTGTGTGTGTGAAAGACAGACAGGCAGACAGAAAGAGAGGTGACTGCATGCATGAAGTTCCGAGTAGGGTTGGCAACAAGGTAGTTGGCAGTGTGTATGCGAAAGTGAAAGTGGAAACTGTGAGTATATATCTGTATTTAAGTGAGAGGTGGCTTTGTGGTGTATAATTGGAAATGGAAGTAGCTGACTGTATTATTGGCAATAGGAGTCGTAAAATATATTCATGGAAAGGTGGGTAATAAAAATTGTATAAAGGAGTGAAAGTAAGCTGTAGTTTTGGCTACGTGTGAGTATGGTTGTGGCTGTAGCTGAAGGCATACGCGGGAGTGAGGACAGTGAAATGCATTTATGGAAATAACAGAAGTGGAGAATGCTGGTGGAAGTGGAAACAGAGTGTGCCGTTGTTAGTAAGGTGTTGGAATGTATATTTGATTCTGTAAGTCTCAGGATGTGTGAATATGTGTCAGTTGCGAGGGCCGGGAGGATAGAGTGACAAGTGGTGCAGGTAGGAATGGGAGAGTATAAGTGTCAGGAAAGTGTAGTTAATCAGTTTACATATAATGGATGTAGACACTTTGTGGTTAATGGGGGGTTTGGTTGTGTAAGAGAAAAATGTGCTGACAGTTCCAGGTGAAATTTAATGAACTATTACCTGCAACAGGAGGCGTCCTTTAAATGAAGGATAACACCAAGCATTTTTACTAATGTTAGATGATTTGCCACTTAGTATAACAAATTTTTTCAGTCTTTATGAAGACATGCTTTTTGTTGCGATTCCGAAGGACTAGCCTTTATGATCGAGTCGCTCTGCGTGTGTGTGGATGTATGTTGACAAAATATGAATGCCTGATGCTATTTGGATGCGAATTGCTTCACATCTTGTGTATGTGTCTGGGAAGGAGTGAATCCGTTCTGGTACAAATCGATTAACCAGGATCGCGGCTAAAGGTCAGAATTAAGGAAGCAGACTATATATCTCATGAAATCTGATCCGAGACGGATCAAACTTGGCACAGTCACTGCGTGTGTGAGTGAGATAAGATTATTCGGTTTTGCTGCAAACTGACCATAGCTTAAAGCCATGTGTCAAGAATAGCTGCTCTCTCTGTACACCCTCTCTTGCTGGGACTGTACAACATTTGTCTCTCCCTAGTTTTGTCAAGTAGCCTACATGTGCCAATGCTGGGTAGGTCGAAACGATGCATAAAACCAAGGAAGGGTTATCCTTGAAAGTGTTTTTTCCGGACAAATGTCGACATCTGTCTCTTCTACACAATTTTCAACCACTTATTCAGTTTATGTGTACAGGTTTTAATTTTAAAAATTAGCCGAAATTTTTAAATGTTACTGATGCGTAAAGGAATGACAGATTTTTAGACTGCATATAGTACACTACAATGATTATACATTTAAAAGACACTACTAAGCAGGAAAATAATGGAGCTAATACCCATAAACTGGCGTTATGTTCATACAGAATAAGGATTTTTTTTTATTAATGATGAGAAATAACTACACTGAATGAACGGAAATTAATGAACTTAATGTTTATCTCAAAACTTATGTCACGGCTACTCTTCAGGCAGCTAAATGTAAAAGTTTCTGTTTTTCAAAAGTTTGATTCTTTAAGTTAAGGTTTATAATAATAATTTTTCAACCACATGAATTATCTGACTTTCTGTCGGATGACTCAACGGTATTATATTACCGTATGAATAGTTTCAGTATACAGTGAGCCAAATGAAACAGGCTGTGACCAGCCCTTAGGCTGCAGAGGTGGTGTTGTATCCCACGACTATAATTTGGCAAATTCGGAAAGAAATAATGGTTTCACTGGCTGTTTTTACCCACTTATACCAAACCTAACACGTTTAAATATTATTCACAGAAAGTTCAATCTCTCCGCTATCCTTTGAAAAAACTGGAGATTCCTATGTGGCCCAGGGACGGAAGGAGTGCGAGTTCAAGAGGTGTTTTGGTCGATGAGTTGGAGGCGTTGAGGTGGGTGCGAGCAAGTGTTCCAAGTGGCAGGCACGCCACATGAGGGAAAGACGTTTAGGAGAGGACTTCCGTGCTTGATAAAACAAGTAAAATAAAGTTATTCACTAATTTTCAGTGGTCAGAACACTTGCGGAACTTCGCTGTGGTTATGGACTTCAACCTACAAGAGCAAAGACACAAGCGTTGCACTTACCGCTAAACTTACCAAGTGAGGGTAATTTTAATCGAGGTGACAACACATCGCAAGTTTTTTTTTTCTAACATTTATTACTAGTTCGCCAACCCTAGGTTATTATCGCCAGGGCAGAGCAGGGAAGGGCAAAGCATGGCAGGGGAAGGCAGGGTACGGCAAGGAAAGGCTAGACATGGCAACGCTATATTGACTGCTAAACAGACCACTTGCCACACGAGTGTAATTGTGATCCAGGTGGCACCACATTATTTTTGTCAAAATATCTATCTCTCTGTCTATCTATCTGTGTATCTATCTATCCAGTTATATCTATCAATCAATCAGTCTATCTATATACTGCATTTTCTCATCAATACCTCACTTACTGTTGTCATTTACTACCACAGTGCCAATTATAATGAACTGAAGTTGTATAATTATTCAGAAATGCCACATGTGGGAAAAATGTAAAACTTGACTGCACCAAAACAGTAATTTATTTACTTCTTTTTCTGCCATCGTTTATGAAAGTAATTCATTTTTTTTCTCAGTCAGTACGTATCTTCGGTTACATAGCTATAGCAACCTTGAGAAGTTTTGTACCGAGAGTCACTGACTTTTGCTAGTGTGTAACACACTGGTATGTCACTAGCCATTGTCTCCAACAGGGCCTTTTCATATATTTACATAATCTCCAGAAGCGTTTGCGTGTCCTCTGTGTGGGGAAAGGCAGAGTTGGCTGGGGAAATTCAAGGCATAGCAGGGAGGCATGGTAGGGTAAAAAAAGAAAAAAAAACATGGTAGGGAAAGACAGGGTAGAGTATAGAAAGGCAGAATAGAGAGGGAGATGTAGGGTTGGGTAAGGGAATGCACGTAAGGAAAGGCAAAGCATAGCAGGGGAAGGCAGGATAGGGTAGGGAAAGGAAGGGTAGGTTAGGGAAAGCAAGGGTATGATAGAGAAAACTAGGCTAGGGTAAGGAAAGGCATGATAAAGTAGGGAGATGCAGGGTAGGGTATATATTTTCCAGAGTTGGGTAGGAAAATGCAAAACATGCCAGGGAAACACAAGCTAGGGTAACGAAAAGCAGGGTAGAGTAGGGAGATGCTAGGTAGGATAGGGAAAGGCAGGGTAGAGTAGAGCAGGGAGATGCTGGGTAGAGTAGGGAGATGCAGGGTAGGGTAAGGTGATGCAGGGTTGGATAGAAAAAGTCAAGGCACAGCAGGGAAAGACAGGACAGGGTAGAGAAATGCAGGGCTGAGTAAGGAGATGCAGGGTAGGGCAGAGGAAGGTAGGGTAGAGTAGAAGTCATAACTAATGCATTGGTAACTGGTTACTTAATCAATATTGGGAGTGCCTTTGAGAGGAACTGGAGGATATCTTTGTCTTGCAGGTGCTGGTCTTCCTCTTCCTGCGTGAAAGATACCCCTTGCAGTGCAACTCTTTGTTGGGAGATGGGAAATGGCTTCTGTCACAGAGGAGTAGGATTTCCTGACTAGTCTTTGAGTGTCTTAAGTGGAACGAGGCAAGTTGGCGTCTTGTTGAATGTGGGTGGCTCATGGTCGATGGGGTGCGAGGTAGCACACTGGGTATGAGATGGCCCCCCTGAAGAAGACATTTGTGTGTGGGGTGGGTGGGGGATGCACAATGTGCATGTGTCTGTAAAAGAATGGTGTGCGAGGTGAGACCATAGGCAAAGGGTTGTCTGAGGGTAGGGGTACATAAGTGTGGCACTGTTGAGTTCGGCAACTCAACAGCATGGAATGGCCTTTAACTCAAGAACTGATAGTTACATTCCAGAATGCCAAGCCTCTGACTGTTACTTACATAATGGAAGTTGAGCAATAAATCATAGTTTTTGCACTGTTTTGGCATGAATGGTGGTCAGCTGTTCATTTGTAAGTCAAATGGAGGCATCAAATTAACTTTATCATACGAGAGCATACCCTGTTTCATCTCATAACTGTAAAATCAGTTTCTAACCCGTTAACGGCTCATGGAGGTTTTTTGGGTGTCCGTGGTGCGCAGACGTAGGGGTAAAAATGAAATTTCCCAAAGGCCAAATTTTGTCCTAGGAACTGAGAGAACACATGCCAAAGTATATAGCCTAGTAACGAAATATTAGCTCAATATTTACCTTGGCAAAGCCATGGATGAACATCGAAGTGTCGGATTCCCTATTGGAATGTATGGTTTTTGTTTTCTCTTTCGGTTTCGGTTTCGGTTTCGGTTTTGAAGGCTCAAACATGCTTGCATGGGTCGGCCTTGGTCACCTGCAGAGCCAGGGCTGTATTGAGCAGTCGCACCACAGAGGTCCCCTTGTATACTAATAGTGCAGTTATGTACAAGTCAGTTGTTTGATACAGAGCAGTTTGCTCTGATTGCCCTCTCTCCAGGTGGACATTACAATATAATCCACCAGGATGGAATTGCTACAGGTTGTCACTGAAGTGTTGCCAAATGCCACCGTCTACGGTTATTTCTCACGAGACCAACTTCCCATAATATAATTTGGCATTGCTAAGGATTTCTCAGTTTGGCTTTCCATTATTGTCATTCTGTATTCTTGGACATCTGGGATTCGCCCATTAGGGTAGAAGCAGATCCATCTCCTTCCACATTATATAGTTCTTGTATTCATATCAATGGCAGTTACCCAGATTCTTGTGTGTGGCATCAAATCATGTGTTATCTCTTTTAGTCTACTGCTGAATAGGGATTCTCCCAAATCTCTTTAATTTGATCTGTTCAGTTCTTTGCTTATTCTACAAGTTTTTATAGTTCTTAATCGGCACCACAGATCAACAGATAGGCACTCACTCTCTTATATGTGATAAGCTAGGAATATTTAATTCAGAATCAGTAGGGAATAGCAGCTTATATGATTATATCAAAATCAGGTTTTTAAAAAGTTCTGTGCAACAGTTGGAACGGAACCCATGGACTGAAGTATTTTTTGCATTTCAAAGAAACGTCAATGATAGGAAGAGTGAGCAGGGTGCTGTTTAAATGTGCAAGAGTGAATTACGATGCTGGGCTCTTGATGTAGGATGTAGGCATTCAATGTAGGTAGAAATGTACATTTTCAGCGTTTGAAAATGGCAGTTATTTTGGTTAAGTGGTGTGACGGCAGTGGAGGAGGTTAGCAGACAGAAAATAATTTATCGTATTTTTTTGTGATTGGAAAGACCTAAAAAGAGAGTACCACAAAACATATAAAGAGTAGTGTTTGTGACCCTAAATTTTCCCCACAGCAGTGACGTTTCACGTGGCTGGCCAGGACCAGGCTTGAAAATTGCTCTTCAGTGAGGCTATTCTCCTCTCCACCCTTATATTAAACATCACTGGAAAACACATCAGATAATGGTAGGCCCTTGTACAATAAAACCAACTTCAACTTGAGTACGTATACGTTAGTTTATTTTTTGTTGCTACTAGACAGTTTTACTCGGATCACTCAAGGTAACAGATTTTTTGTTCCTGGGGAGTAACCCTTATTTCCTGATTGCTTATGTCTCAAAACTAGAAAAGAGTGATCATTCACCTGAAGCTTTGGGTTTATGGCCAAGTAATGTACGAGTATATGTCGAAATCTGCGTGTTTTCAGTGAGAAAAGCAGCAAATTTCCTCATTCTCATTCACAAAAGTAGGAAAAAGTTTCAAATTAATCTAGATTTACATGTATTTAGACAAAAATTAAAATAAAAGATATAAAATGATTAGTTTTTCGAGATTTACGAGCATACGGTAAGTCATTTTCACAAACCAGCCTGCAAATGTAGTCTACTATATTTACTATATTGTTCTCATTATACTGTCCTTGGTAGTGACATTCAAACTCAAGTATATCCTGGTGGAAGCACTCGCCTTGTTCCTCTGAATACACTCCCATGTTCTCCTTGAATTCATCGAGATGAGAGTCAAGGACATGGATTTTGAGGGACATCCTGTAGCCCATGGTGCTGTGAGTCCTCACCAGAGTCTTGAACAGCTCCACATAGTTCGCGCCCTTGTGGTTGCCCAGGAAGCCCCAATACACTGCAACAAAGCTGTTCTAAGCTGCTTTCTTCACCCTAGTGAGATTTTAGGGAATTCCTTGCACTCCAGGATCATTTTGACCTTGGCCTCAGACAGTTTAGGGAAGAAGTCATGGAAGTACTTGAGGGCCACCAACTCCTTATCTAGAGCCGTGATGAATTGCTGTATAAGACCCAACTTGATATGCAGTGGCAACATCATCACCTTCTGAGAGTCCACCAGCGGCTCCCACTTGACGTTGTGTATTCCCATGGAGAACTCGATCCTCTGTGGTCAGTACTGCCTGTGGAAGTGTGCCACTATGTCCCTGCAGTCACAAAGATAACAGGGGAACTTGGTGAAACTCCCCTGGAGATCCATCAGGGAGGCCATAATTTTGAAGTCTTCGATGACCTCCAAGCCGTACTCATCATCCTTCAAGGTGTCCGGCAGACTCTTGACGTTGTTCTGCTCCTCCCTGAGGTGCACTGAGAAAGCAACAGGAGGAGATGGGTACTGAATCCCATTGTGTTGCAGCATGGCTTTAAGGCTCCTGATTGAAAAGTCAGCAGAGAGGCACCACTTGAGCTGGTTCCAGGAGATCCCGATGGTCTCAAACAGACTGGTCACATGGTAACAAAAGCAAAGTCCATCTCAAAGAGTGAATAAGCTGGAGAATGCTTGGTGACGCTTCCTCTGACTTGAGACTAGTACACTTTAGTCCAGCAAGTTCCAGTGTTTGAGCCTAGATTTCAGAAACTTAGCACTGGACTTTGTGAGACCAAGATCTCTTATCAAGTTTCTGAGAGGTTCTTGGTTGGGGTAATACAGGTTTCTCTCTTCATGCCCACCTCAGAAATAGTAATCTGGATCAGGAACGTCTTCCTTGCCTTTTGACTTGCTGCCCTCTTCTGATGAAGGTATATGTCCTTCCTCCGGAGGGATGGGTATGGGAAGCTCAGGGCAGTGTGGCACGGGAGCGATGGATGAAGGAGAATCTGGATACTTGACAGTAGGTGCGTTTTTGCCAGTCCGATGTTTGAAAGGGTCCACAGTGCACAAGTAGCAGTTGCTTCAGTGGTCAGTGGGTTCCAGACAAATTCTGCAGATGGCTAACTTCATGGCTCTCTTCTCACCTCTGAACCATTCTGCTAAACAATAGTATTGAAATAATAACAAATATATTAAAAAGGACACAGATATAACAATTATATTAATTAAATTTATAATAATGAGTATATCGACCAGTTTTACCTTCAAGAGTTTTCTTGCAATGCTTGCAGGTGATATAAGATGTCCAGGGTTTATCTTAACCCCCTACTGGAATGTTGAAATATTCTTTGTGGCCCTGACACATCCTGGCAGATGCTTCCACGGAGTGCTTTTTTGCTCCTTTCTTAATGAACTGGCCGCAGACATAGCAGAACGCATCTGCCGGATACTTGCAACCTCTCGAGGCCATCTAAAACAAAACGCAGATATGAAAAAACGCAGATTTAAATAAATGCAACAAAATGTAATTAAGAAAATACCATAAAAAAAAAAATAGAATCCAAAATGCAAAACTTCAAGGTACACCTACCTGCAATGTTTCATTCAAACCTGATCATTAATGAAATAGTTGAAAAGAAAGTAGGTTCATCTTATTTATGCTACTTATTATGGGTCGGGTTGCGTAACCCTCCCAAACCCAAAGTCTGACTGAAAGAAAGCTCATCAGAATTTAACACGAAAATACCAATAAATTCCCAGAGACATAGTTTTTTTTTTTTGTTACACTGTGTAATGTGAGATTTGAGCTAGTAGACATAGCCATGCTAACTCTTTCACTACTCAAGGCCAGTATGAATGGGGTAGTATGGGGATAGCTTGAAAAAATGAGAAAAGATTTCAGGTTATTATTATTGTGTTGGCTCCAGGTTCGTCTAAAACATGATCCCTGTGGACTGCAGAATGATGCTGCCTTTTCCTCAGTAAACCATCCTACTATAAAAGGATTTGCAAGGAGCTGAGGGAAATTTGTA
This sequence comes from Coenobita brevimanus, assembly GCF_032717465.1. NCBI lineage: Eukaryota > Metazoa > Arthropoda > Malacostraca > Decapoda > Coenobitidae > Coenobita > Coenobita brevimanus. Next base: position 15,349,145 of record NC_137041.1, read on the forward strand.
TACCCAGACAGTGTAGCAATCCAGTTTGCGGAGCCACCACATAAAAGTGTCCCTTTCCAGCAATGATATCACAGTTGATGAAGGTTAAGTTACGAATTACCTGTTTCACACTTTATTCTACCAGATGTCTCAGTTTTTCTCAGCTCAAGGAAATTGTAAGTTATAAATGCTAAAAACTATAATGTATTTACAGCTGAGGCCGAGAATAAAGACGGATAAGAGGTCTACTAATTGAATGTACGAGTGAGGTGGAGTGAGGAAAGCAGGAGGGGAGGCTGATGATAAGGCAGAGAGATGGGATAGAGAAATGTGTACAGTAACTGTGGTGGTGTGAGTTGAAGTAACGGTAGCCTAACAATAGAAGAAAGGGTGCCATGGAGGCGATTTGTTTGTGGTCACTCCTTCCGGGTTTTAGGAGTCATGGTATGGATAAATAGATAGACAGATAGACAGACAGATAAAAAGATGGATAGAGAAAATGACTGAATGATTGATCGATTGTTCGATTGACAGAATAGTTATGCCAGGAGAATTAGGTTCGTGATTTATATCTGGAGATGTGAGGAACATTCTAGAAGCTAAATGTTGTGCCATAGGATTAGGTTAGTGGTTTATATCTGGCTTTGTGAGGAATAGTCTAGCTTTGACAGGTCTGTTTGATTTTCTTGCTCTCTAACCTTGGGAATTAGCTCTTGTCATTTTTGCATGGGAAAATGTGAGTTCTTTCCTAGTTTCTAGAATACGTATTACTATGTGAGCAAATGTTAGTTCTCTCCTGGGCTCTAGAATATCCTGTGCTATTCTGGAGGTAGAGTGGGCGAGGGGGGTATTGAACGGTCCCACCCTGCCTGTAGACAGTGAGCTAGAGAGTCTATAGCGGACAGAGTGGGTAGTGTGAGGCAGCCAGTCAGAGAGGCGTGATGGACAGCGTATAGTCAGTAATGGACAGTGAATTTTGTGCGTGAATTTTTTGCCAGTGGCAGTTAGGGAACGTGAACCAGTCAGAGAGTGAGAGTCAGAATCAAGGCCAGTCGGTGAGTCAGTCAGTCAGTGGTAGGCAGACAATGAGAGAGTCAGTGACAATAAGAGTGAGACACTGAGAGTTAGTCAGTAATGGATGGAGTAGTCAGTCAGAGAGTCACTAAGTGGCAGTTAGTCAGCGAAAGTACAGTGAGTGCATGGTAGTGAATGAGAACGAAGGTAGCATGAGAAAATGAAAAGCAACAGTGTTCTGCAAGTGTACCTCAATTCTGCTTGGAAGGAATAAAATTCTGAATTGTAGCGGCCTTTGATTAACATCCTGACTTGTCTTCTTGTCATTCTTGATGTATCAACGAACCCCACAGTGTGACAATTAGTGTCAGGAGTGGGATACGTAGCGCGAGATGGAGATATGTGGACAGACTGTCAAAACGGCGCACATATCTCTGAGAGATATACTCGCAGTATTGAGACCACATCATGTAGAACAAAATATATATTGAGAAGCACATCTTGCACAACAAAACAAAGATCGCCATGCTGTGTTGAGAGCACATCTTGAAGAACAAAAGAAAATGGTATATAGAACAAAAGAAATACTGGGAAGCAAAGCAAGAACAAAAGAAATATTGAAAGCACAGCAAGAAGAAAAAAAGGAATTCACGAACAAAAGAAATATTAGGGAGCACAGCAAGAACAAAATAAACGCCAAGAAAAACAAAAGGAGTATCAAGAACAAAAAGAAGCTCAAGCACAAAACTACACAAGACTAACGGAACAATTTTGTCAGCGGAGACAGGAGCTTCACTAGCTATATGATGAGCTGTGGAATGGGACCTGGAAGTTGAAGCAACAACAACTGGTTGTGTACAGGAAGGTAGAGTGAATGAGCGACCAGGTAGGAGGAGTGAGGAAAGAGTTATCCTGTACAGTGGAGGATGAAGTGAGAAGTGAAATACGGGCAGTGAGAAGCAGGATTAAACTCCTTGAACAGTGTTTGGTTAAGAGTCAGCACCCAGCAGACCTCTTAGGTGCTAGTGACAGCTGTGGGGAGGGGGATGGTGAGACAATTGTGTACAATAATCAGAAGGTTGAAAAAATTACTGAAAAAATAACTGAGGTGATGGTGGTACACAGTTTAACTTCCCCACTTCTACAACACTCCCTTAGTCTGAATAAAATCCTGTGGCTGTAGCAAGTAATAGTATGAACATTAGTATTCGTATCAGTATTAGCAGCAGCAGCAGTAGTAGTTGCAATCCCAGACTCATCTGAACGTGAACCAAATAGACTGCAGGCTGACGTTTTCATTCACCTGCAGTCCACTCTTCTCCTTTTCGGGGGATAAAGTTAGTTCTGAGGGACGTTTGTGGAACCAGGCGTCGAAGCTACCCAGCTACACCGGTGCCACCACGTGAAGGAGTCCTTCTCCGGCATCGGCAGTGGGAAGAATAAACTAAAATGCACATAACCATATCAAAGGGTTGTCATACCTCAGGAGGTTTCTTGATGCCGAGTAAAATCCACTGTTCCAAACCACAGAAAAACAAAATGGTCATCACCGGCGTTTCAGGTGTGTGCTAGAGCTGGTCGCTTTATGTGGTGGCACCGATATAAACAGACGGCTCACCTGACAGGTCATGCAAACACTCCCCAGAGTACTTTCCTGTCCTTCGAAAAGAGGATGGTTGACTGACAAGGGCAGCATAAGCGTTAAGTCCACCAGATTCACTTTTCACATAAGACTAGGGGCACAACAAGAACAAGAACAACAACATCAATAACAATTAACAGCTTAATGAACACAGGACAGTAGTGGGAAATTCACAAAGCTCATGTTTTATAATTATGAGACAGTTTATTCATACTGATATTCTCATCCTCTTTTTAAATTGACGATCGTTGGTTTGCCTCTGTCAGATAGGTGAATGTGAAACTACTTGTGAATAGGCTTTGAGCCTATCACGTGGGGCCAGGATTCCGGGCGCTTGAATGGTTAAGTGAATGGGAGTAAAACTTATTTATCTGGGCAAACTTGGGTAAATATATATATATATATATATATATATATATATATATATATATATATATATATATATATATATATATATATATATATATATATATATATATATATATATTTTGGCTTCCTGGACTTAACCTCATACCATCTTTGTGTGGGAAAGGTCTGGATGATAACGATGATGATGATAATGATGATGATATCTTCACTTTTACAGCTATACTAGTGTAACCTTAACTAGGCCCAGATTTTCATCCTTTTGCAGTTTATTTCACGTAACTTAATGGCAGGAAAATGACATTGATATGGTAATATATTCTTTCCATGGCACCTCTTCATGGCCATGCTCATAATCATATGCTAACCCATTGTTAAAACTCCACGTTTAGGATGAAGAGACAACGATTTTTGGTCAAGTTTGAGTAAAAAAAATAGTATACTAGACACTTAATAGTCAAATCAGTGTGAAGATCAGAGTGAAAAATAACGATAATAATAACCGATCAGGGTTATGACGACTTGCTTACTGGGAAAATTTATTAGACTCCTTTATAATAACGGTCGAAGGTCTCTAACTACTTCCCCACGGAAGTGATTTTAGGTGAATAATATCTGAAAGGGTTAAGAAATATATGTAACTTCTTCCGGAAGAGACCTCTCTTAAGACAAAAAAAAAAAAACGTATTGGGTTGTAAGAATAATGGCATCAGATTAATGATGACATTACTGATTCCTATGACACATTGGCCTCTTACAAAAGCTGAATATAACAGCTTGGTGTTAACCAGAATTACACACACACCTCTAGGGGTAGGGTTTTTTTTCAAGAATACTCCCCCAGTATCCCTGCTTGTCGTAAAAGGCGACTAAAAGGGTTGGCGAAGGGTTAGTGCTCCTCCCCGGAAAACACTAACTAAAAAAACAAACAATAAGCCTCGGACAAGGACTGACCAAACGATGACGACCAAGGACCGGACAAAGGACATGGTTATCGGAACGTGGAATGTAAGGGAAGCGAATGATGAAGTGAAAGAGAGAGAGACTGCCCAGGTGCTTGAGGGTGCGAAAGTGGATGTATGTCAAATAACTGAAACAAATGGAGAGGAGAAAGTGTGAGAGAATGGGAGTATGGATGGGGTATATGTGCAGTAGGTGAGAATGAGAGGGCAAAGGAAGGAGTATGTATAGTTGAGAGTAAAAGATGGAAGAAGAGCATAAGACAGTATGGATCAGTTGGGTCAAGGATTGTGTGGGTAAAGTTGAAAGTTGGAATACAAATGTGGGCGATTGTGTGTGTGTATGCGCCAACGCAAGATCGTGCTAGAAGAGTGAGAGAAGAGTTCTGGACAAATGTAGAAGTGTGCATGGAAAAGTTTGGAAGGAATGAGAGAGTGTTTTTGATTGGTGATATGAATGGTAAAGTTGGGAATGTGAAGGTGGATGGAATAGTTGGTGAGTGGGGTGTGCCTGCTGAGATAGATAAGAATGGGAGTGCGTTAGTGGACATTTGTGCTGGGAGGGGGTTGGTGATAGCCAATACCCTCTTCAGGCATAAAATGATCCACAGGTATACATGGCGAGTGATGAGAAGGGTGGGTGGTGAACTGAATGAAAGGAAGGCAATGATTGATTATGTGTGTGTGGATGAAAGGATGCGAAGATGTGTAATGGATGCAAGAGCTCATAGAGGTTGGGGGAGTGGACTTTCTGACCACTACTTGGTGGTGATCAGAATTAGAATTCAAGTAAGATGGAGGAATAGAAGAAGGGAAAGACGAGAGGAAGGAGTAGTTGCAAGGAGAGTGGAAAGGTTACAAGAGGATGAGAAAAAGGCAGAGTATAAGAGAGAAGTGGAGGAACGATTGGGCAAATATGAATTGGAGCAGATGGGAGACGTGGAAAGTGTGTGTAGGTACTAGCAAAGATATCTGCTTTCCCACGTGGGTCACTTGTAATATTGCCATCTGAAGATTTAGTGGGGGAATGGAAGATGACTTGTTCAAGTTATTATTGAAGGAATTAAGAGTTGACCAGAATATTCTATTGTCATTAGGGTTGTTAAGTAGTTTTGATGCTTGCTTTTGAAGAAAGTTTGATTTAGATAGATTTAATACAGTTTTTGCATGATTTCTAGCAATTTTAAATTGGGAGAGTGATTCAGATGTTTTTGATTCTAAGTAAGAGTTATATGCTAATGACTTTTGGGCTGTTGCTCTGGCACAATTGCCATCAAACCATTTTGGAAAGTTTGATCTTTTAGTGAATTGTTGACTTGGTATGAATAAATCCATACCAGCTAGTATTAAGTCGCAAATGTGGGACTGGGTAGAATTGGGATCACTAGAGAAGAAAGACTGCCATGGAACATCAGCAAGATAATTTCTAAATCCATTCCAGTCTGCCCTGCCAAAGTGCCATCGGGTCACCCTGACAGGTTCAGAATGGGGAGGTGTAGGAGGATTAACTAATGAGGCTTTGATGAGATTGTGGTCAGAGGATCCAAGTGGTGACAGTACCTCTATCCTGTATTGATCTGGATTATTTGTCAAAAATAAATCCAAGAGATGGGCATTATGGTCAGGATTATCAGGTATTCTGGTTGGTTGCTTTACCAACTGGGTGAGATTAAACGATTCTGCAAACAGCTCGCACTCTAGACCAGCGTCGTCAGTCCGGGCAGATTGCAATAACCATTCATCATTGTGTATATTAAAATCACCCAAAATGGTAATTTCATTGCCAAGGGCAAGGTCAAGGTTACTCAACTGAGTGGATATGGAATCAAATACACTGGGTTCCGAAGAAGCACTGGGGGAACGATAAACTACACAGATATATTTGGTAATGTTTTGGCAATTTAATTTACATAATGAGTAATCAAACAAGTGTCAACTGCATATTGGGATTTGATATAACAACAGGTGCCGCCCTTGTTACGAAAGTTTGTAAGAAGAAAGCATACAATGAATGGATGAGAAATAGGGGCGTGGAAGAAGTTGAGAGGCAGAAGAGAAAGTTATATGTAGAAAGAAAGAGAGAGGTGAAAGATTAGTAAGAGAGAGTAAGAAGAGAGTGGATGAAGAATTTGGAAGGAATTTGAGTGTAAAGTGGAGGGACTGTAAGAAAATGTTCTAGAAAGAGGTGAAAAGAGAAAGACAGGGTGGAAGTGAAGTTAGCAGGAGAGTGAAAGATAAAAATGGTAAATTACTAGTGGAGAAGGGAGAAAAAGTGAGCAGATGGAGAGAACACTTTAAGGAATTGTTGAACATAGAGGATGGAAGTAATGCGAGTATAAGTAGCTGGGGAATGGCTGGGAGAAGGAGGGAGGTGAGAAGACAGGAAGAAATCAGTAGGATAGAAGTTGTGGAAGCAACGAAGAAAGTTAAATCGGGGAAAGCCCCAGGAATTGATGGAGTGTGTGGTAAAATGCTGAAGCATGGGGGAGAGATAGTAGTAGAATGGATGTGGAAGATGTGCAGATTGGCCTGGGAGGAAGGTAGAGTCCTGGAGGATTGGAAGTCAGGTATAATTATTCCCTTGTACAAAGGAAATGGGGAAAAAGAAGTGTGTGGTAATCATAGGGGCATTTGTCTTCTTAGTATAATAGGAAAAGTGTATGGTAGGATACTTATTGACAGAGTTAGAGAAAGAACAGAGAAATTAGTTGGAGAAGAACAGGGAGGCTTTAGGAAGGGAAGAGGTTGTGTAGATCAGATATTCATTCTTAGATCTTTAGTGGAAAAGTTTCTAGAGAAGGGAAAGAAGTTGTATGCGGCTTTCATGGATTTGGAGAAAGCATATGACAGGGTGGATAGACAAGGATTGTGGAAAGTGTTAAGAATATATGGAGTAGATGGGAAGTTGTTGAATGCTGTGAAGAGTATGTACGATGGTGAGAAGGCTGCAGTGCGTGTGGATGGTGAACTAAGTGAATTTTTCTCTTTGAAAGTTGGTTTGAAACAGGGATGTGTCATGTCTCCATGGTTGTTCAATCTGTACATGGATGGTGTAATAAAAGAGGTACAAGGTAGGGTAGTGGATGTTGGAGTGGCCCTGGTGAGAGAGGACAGTGTTTGGAAACTCCCTGTACTGTTGTTTGCAGATGATACTGTGTTGTTGAGTGAAGACGAAGGGGAGCTGCAAGGCTTGGTGGATGAGTTTGGGGGAGTGTGTAAGAAACGGAATCTAAAGGTGAATGTAGGGAAGAGTAAAGTGATGGTCTTTGAGAGAGGTGAAATCAGTGAATGTACAGCGAGGTTGGATGGTGAGGAATTGGTAAATGTGAGTACGTTTAAGTACTTGGGTAGTGTGATGAGTAAGGATGGAGGTTTGGAGGGTGAAGTGCGTGAAAGGGTACAGCAGGGAAGAAAGTTTGCTGGTTCTTTGAAAGCAGTGATAAGAAACAGGGAAGTGAGCATGGAAGTGAAAAAGTTACTACATGACAGTATTGTGATACCAACTCTAACGTACGGAAGTGAAGCTTGGACGTTGTTGGAAGGACACAAGTCAAGAGTGAGAGCAGTGGAAATGAGTTATTTAAGAGGAGCCTGTGGAGTCACATGGAGAGACAGGTTGACGAATGAGGATATAAAGGAGCATTGTGATGTGGATGTGGATGTGATAGGAAGCGTTATGAGGAACACACTGAGGTGGTTTGGCCATGTGGAGAGGATGGAGGGTGAAAGACTGACGAAGAGAGTGTATGTGAGTGAGGTGGAGGGGGGGAAGAGGGAGGGGGAGGCCGAGGATGAGATGGAGGGATGGGGTGGAGAGGTATATGAGAGAGGGAGGTGTAAGTTGGGAGCAGGGCAGTGAGATAGCAGGGGACAGGGCGACTTCGAGGCGATTTGTTTGTGGCCACCCCAAACGGGATTGAGGCGTCTGGCAATAGATAGATAGACACACACACACACACACACACACACACACACACACACACACACACATTACATTTACTGTATTTTTCAACATTAGGTTATGTGGCTATTTGCCTTTTCTCAAAGATTCCTTAGCCCAGAGAAGTATTTATTGTGATTATCGTGATTCATTATGATTATTGGAAAAAAAGGCTAAAAAAAAAAAATTGCAAAAAGCAGCATAAAGTATTTACGAAGACTTTATACGGTCATGGCGACTAATCAGACATGGCTGCTGACACCACATAAGGGGTACGGTTTTGAAAACTGTCAGGCTCAAGCACAGTTTCCCGGAGCAGTCTAGCTGTCCCTGTGGCATCATTTAGTGCTGTCTCTGTTGTGGCCACGGTTGTGGTGAAAGCCAGTTACGGGGTCAGTCGGTGCTGGTCCTGTGCTGCGTCCTCTTCCAGGCAAGAGGGGCTGCAAAGACTCGAACCGACGTTAGCTGCATGGCAAGCGAAAGCCTCTCATTTCACCCACCGCAAACTGGCCGACATCAACGTGTTTGTAACTGTTAACCCTCCTCAGATAGACCTACAGTCTCGCGTACGACTAAGGTACACCTGGGTCTGTCAGACCCAGCTTTTAAAATATGCTGTAGTGCCACACATGTTTTATATAATGACTTCCTGAATATCCTACAGTGTATTAGGTCTTACCAGTTACAAAACTATGTGAATAAGTTTTAGTTAATTGAACTCCAGATATTTTTTTTTAATATCATGAAAAAGACGCGAAACTAAAAGTTTTTTCTTTTTTTTTTAATCACCATACACGAAAACAAAGAACGTTATGAGCCCAGCACTTGTGTCACAACTTGAGGGATGGAGGACCTTCGTTATGGGCGTAGTGGATCCCACACAACATAAAATCAACTTGCAGACTCATAGTGAAAAATTCTCTCCCCTCCTCAGGTACACCTGGATCTCACAGGCCCGACATGCAATTCCGAGCGATATATTGCAAAAACATAGACACGAAAGTAACCCTCTTACACCCTGCATGGGCACAAAAGTTAGGAAGCTACTGAGAAGGACAGGGATCCCAGGCATCTGTAAGTTACTGAATTATACCATCGAAAAAATTGCCCGGGTCTGTCAGACCCAGGCGTACCTGAGGAGGGTTAATTATACCCTCCAGACCAGCAGTGTTATGGTATTACCCAGCCATCACAGTGTGACCCAGACCGAGGAGTACGCAGCTGTTATCTATAGGTACCAGACCAGCAGTGTTATGATGTTACTAAATATGTTTTATCACCTCATAATCACATGCTAATTAACCTGACAACTGCAGCATTAGGTTTCCTGGTCTATCCCCCATGGGAAAAGACGCGGGATTTTTTTTTTTTCACAAAAATAAGTTTTGCTCATATGAAATGAAAGAGTGCATGGAAATATATAGGAAAACAAAATTATATAAGTTCATTATTTACCTTAGTTTAGTCGTGATGAAGGAATGAGGACATTCCTGATAACCCCTCATGTGTAAGAAAATGGAGATTTTTTTTTTCTCAGTAATAATTTTTGCTCATATGAAATGAAAGAGTGTATGGAAAAGTACAGGAAAAACAATTATGAGATCATTATTTAGCGTAGTTCAGCTGTGGTGAAGTAATGAGGAGATTATGGGCGAAATCGACCTACATGGAGAAGCTCATGCAGTAGCCCTTGATATTTCTAAAGCTTTCGACAGAGTATGGCACCGTTCTCTGCTGTCCAAACTCCTTTTCTATGGACTAAGGTCTCTTGTTCCTCTACTTTCCTCATATCTCAGTGACAGAAAAATGGGAGTAAAAGTAGATGATGTATGTTTCAATTTCCACTAAATTAATGCCGGCGTACCACAGGAATCAATCCTGGCACCAACCCTGTTCCTGGTTCATATTAATGATCTCTTATCTGTCACCCACAATCAAATCCATTCATATGCAGATGACTCACCATTTCATGGTTCATTCACACTCACACACCCATTTACAAAGTTTAATATCTCTAATTCTAAACTCCGTACAGCCATCTCCATAAATCAAGACTTATATACGATCAATGAATGGGGACAAAACAACCTAGTCTCATATAATGCAAGTAAAACCAAATATATACAGTTTACTAATAGACAGATATTGCCAGGTTCTTATATTACCTTCAATGCTACTAATATTCCCATCTCCAAAAGTATTGAAATTCTCGGTGTCTCACTTAACAATGTCCTCAGCTGGACCTTTCATGTCAGATCATTTGCTAAAACTGCCTCAAAGAAACTTGGATTATTACACGGAGTCCATAACTTCTTCACTGATGAGCAGTTAACTATAACTTATTAGAGTCATGTGCGCCCTTAGCTTGAATATTGCTCACCCTTGTGGAGTGGATGTGGAGAAGTTGCATTAAAACAACTAGACAAAATTCAGAACAAAGCTGCTGGAATTATTAATAACCTTGCTATTATAAATAAACTACCTCCCCTACAAGTAAGAAGGAATGTTGCCTCCCTTGCATTATTTTACAGATATTTTTATGGCAATGCTCAGACAAAGTTGCATCCATTGTGCCACCTCTCGATACCTTCCCCCGTGCTACACGGGCATCTGGCAGCGCTCATGACTGGAACGTCGCTCAGCCATATTGCAGAACTTCTGCCTGTCAGAATTCTTTCATTTCCCGAACTGCATCTGTCTGGAACTCGCTTCCCCAGAGTTGTTTCCCTCCAATCTTCAACCTACAGCTGTTCAAGCCCAACTGTTACAGATAAATTATAAATGAAGGACACCAGCAATCTGGTGTATGGGTTAATTATTTTACTCATTTGTTTTTCCTTCCTCTGTTCTGTTATTTAATATCTATCTATCTATCTGTCTATCTATCTTTCTATCTATCTATCTATCTATCTGTCTATCTATCTGTCTATCTATCTATCTATCTATCTATATATATATAGTGTGTGTGTGTGTGTGTGTGTGTGTGTGTGTCCCCGTTGCATAGGCCTTACAGCCTATGGTGCATTGCTCACCCAACACATAGGAGTAAAAGACCACTGTATATTCCAGCTTACCACAATTACCTGAGTCATTTGACGCCAGCTGCTCGCACAGAGATTCTAAACCTGCCGTGGTAGTAGTGTAGGAATTAGTAATTTTATGTGACATAAATAACGCAAAAGAACTGATGACTTTGAAATATGAACGTAAATATGAATTATCTGATATATATCTATCCACACAAGGAAGTTTTTAAAACATGTGATGTCACCTAAAATATTAGTGACCACAGCATTTTTTTTTTCTTTAAGAGCTGGTGAAGATACTCAGTCCTTTTCATCCCACTTGATGGCCGAGTGTGGTCAGAATGAGAGTAGATTTGACTAAAAAACAAAGACCCATTAATACATCTTAACTATGACATCAAATTTCTGGCAAGCACGACTTAGTATATACTTGTAATTTGTAAGAGTGGCCCAGTTCTGACAGGTAAGTGTAAATAGGAATAACTAGAAAGCGCTCAGAAACCTCATATCTCCACCAATGCCACTGCCATTAAAAAGGATCCGGATCCGGACCCGCCTTTAATTACCAAAAAATCTTTCATGGTCCATGGCCCACCTTTCCATAAAATTTCATTGAAATTCATTGAGAACATTTGGAGATGTTGTGTGGGATACTCCGGAACCGGATTCGGCCCAATATTTAATCGTTTCTTCCTTGGCCCATGGCACACGCTTCACAAAATTTCATCAAGATCTGTTCAAAACCTTTTGTGTAATCTTGCTAACTGTCAGACCAACAGACAAACCAACCAACGCGGGGTACAACATAACCTCCTTGGAATACGTAATGATTAATGACATTGTTATAGGAATAGCTCCATTAGATAGGATTAGGAAATGACTATTTCATGTCTCTGTAGATCTCACACCAAAAAATAATTTTGTACACATTGGAACGATGAGTGTTAACACCAGTTCTAAGTCTTCGGCAGAAATTCGCATCACATTTCAGCGGATAAACTAGTGGAATTCAAGACAACAGTGGACGACAGGGTGTATTGTAAATATTCATTATACACTGAAAAGGGACTGTCCTGCACTATACTTCATTGGTATTATTTAATGCACTTTTTTTTTTTTACCTTTTTGATTTATTTCATCCTCTTTCATTCTTCTTCTTCACACAACTCTCATGCACAGTTTTGAGGATGAAGTATTGTCTGACGGTTGCGTCTTAATGTTGCTCAAAATTCATGCTATAAAAAGATAATTAAGTATAGTGTGATATGGTCTCTTTTCTCCGGATCCTCGTGTAATGCGCCATATTGCCCCACATGAAATTCCCTGGATTAATCAGAGGGCGTGGAGAGGGAATGCAGAGCCCCGAAATTGACAGCTTCCGTTCCAGACATTCTCCTCTCTTTCTGTTGACGCCACTTCTGGATATTGCCGCGTCCCTCTTTTCAGTCGTTTATTGCCTGTAATTCTCTTTATGCCTATCGTTCCTTCTGTGAGTTATAAAATAAACACTTAGTATTGAGACGCATACTATAAATTCAGTGCAGGGAGTTGATACTGACTGACTACATGGTTTGGGCCAACATAGCAAACTGATAATCTCCTCTTGAGCATCTCATAATCGGGACATCTATGGTATGTTATTTCAGTTATCGCTGGACGCTTTTCTATCGCCGAAATCGAGTCACAGGGATCTAAAATTAACATAACAACCTTTAATTCTCATACGGTCGTGCTTCGAGTACCTTTATTATAACTATCGCCGGATGATAATATTTAACTACGAGCGACTTCTAGAAATAAAGAGGCCATACCCAACTGTTATTTAGGTGTAAAGCACAAGTATTGCTCAGAGCCGCGATAGACCGATAGACCAACAAATGTGTTACACACACACACACACACACACACACACACACACACACACACACACACACACACACACACACACACACACACACTGGCTCAGTGGTAACGTTCTTGCCTGGCATCTGTCTAGAAGCGGGTTCGCGCCTTGCTCGGGGTGCGGAAAGTTTCACTGATGAAGCGGGTGGTTACTGTCCCCCTTGAGCAAAGGGATGTGTGTGTGTGTGTGTGTGTGTGTGTGTGTGTGTGTGTGTGTGTGTGTGTGTGTGTGTGTGTGTGTGTGTGTGTGTGTGTGTGTGTGTGTGTGTGTGTGTGTGAAGGTCTTGGCCTTGCCCTTAGATCGGACTATATGAGCTCTCAGCTCTCTTCCAGGAGAGTAAAAGCTGACGATCACGACCATCACGTGATCCTGACCGACCCCGTGAGTTAACACACACACACACACACACACACACACACACACACACACACACACACACACACACACACACACACACACACAACACACACACACACACACACACACACACACACACACACACACACACACACACACAGTGTAAACTGTCAGGTAGGTATGGCCTTACATACGAGGGGTTATTTTCACCAATTAATCACGTCACCATCCAAAAAATATCAAATACAGCGCCAGTTCAGCTACAAAGGCAAACACAGCGTCAGATCAGGTACGAGTAGATATTACCTTGCTTCTGTTGGACTAGTTTCCTCAATCAATCAACGTCCAAACACCATTACACTCGGCGCCAGCTCAGCTACGACAGCAAGCACAGCGACAGATCATCATCAGTCACGACTGATCAGCTTCAGACGGGAATCACCTATCAAGGCGACGCCCTTTGTAGTGTATTTTTGCTGCTGTCAGAACATTCTTATTCATTTTAGAACCATCCCATATGAAGGAAACTTATTAAAGCTATATCCATCCTATGCTCAATAGAATTATCAGAAATAGCAGGAATAAAACGAAAACAACATCCGTGTGTTGACTGGGTAAAAACCTTTCCAGAGTCATTGAAACATACGACCCGCAGTTCTTACTGCCAACAAGAAAGTGAATATTATTCGGGGACATTGCTGTAGCATATTTGACAAAATATGGTAGTGCATCAGTACAATGTATTATTATTATAATCATTATTATTATTATTATTATTAGTTGTAGTAGCAGCGGTAAAAGTAGTAGTAGTAGTAGTAGTAACGGTAAAAGTAGTAGTAGTAGTAGTAGTAAACAACAGAAACAGTAATAAAAAGTCCAGTGGACTGCAGGGTTAAGTTGCCCACTTCCCGCAATTCATCATCCTCCTTTCGGGGAATAGGGAGGGAGGTAAAGGACGTTTGCATAGCCGGGCAGCAGAGCCGACTGGCTATATCAGTGCCACCAACGAACGGAGTCCCTCTCCACCACCAACTTAACACGTGAAACAGCATACAGGGTGGCCCATAAATAGCTCCTCACGAGGAAATGAATTGGCACTCTATTGTACTTTGCGGAAACGACTCAGTCTGCTGATGTGGGCGTTTGTGTGGCAGTGGGAGAAAGATATGGAAAAACGATGAAGCTAGGGAACTGATAATGCTGACTGTCATTCAAGGAAGAAACGAGAAATCACCCAATGAAATGGAAGAAGAGCGTTATATGTGGCACACGCAGCATAACTGCACTCTCTTAAATATAAACCCCAGGTGGACTTGTCAGGATCGCTGGTAGATGCAAACGCTAAGGACAGCCAAAGCGTTCGCCCACGACTGCCTGTCGTCCGCAATCACTAAAAAAAAAAGAGAGAAAAAAAAGAAAAAAAAAAATCAATAACCCTATGGCAATCAGAGGGGTATCATCGCAGCTTTGCCAAGATAGAATCAGTTCAAGCCACATATCCCGGGATGCTGCCCACAAAAATTGGATACAATTTGCTCACTTGATTTTGAAATTTTGGTAACACACACACACACACACACACACACACACACACACACACACACACACACACACACACACACACACACACACACACACACACACACACACACACACACACACACACACACACTCAGGTAATTACATTATCTCCTCGCCAGGCAGGCGATATCACCTCGACTCCAGGAAAATCAACTGTATTGGCAGGAGTGGTGTGCTGAATATTGCTTATTTAAGATGTTCACTTATGATCTGTATTCACACTTATTGCTTGGCATTCTTTATCAGGCGAGATCAACTTGGAAATAAACTTTCTTCCTGCACTGTAATCAAGTTCGTGTGAGGATTGAACAAGTTTATCCTCATATGATTCGTCCCAACACCTGATTATCCTTCTTAGCTGATTGCGCTGTTGCTGGTAGAGTGTTTAGTCATGTGGCAAGTTACACCACATACAGATTAACGTTTAGTGTGTCATGGCACACACTGTAACAGGGTGTACGAAAATATGTGCAGCCTGGGAGAAAAAAACAATACTCTTTTTGCCTTGGGAATTAACATTGTATGCTACTAGACCACTCGGTCTGGGACCGAATCCTGGTCAGGACAATGATTAGTCTGTTAAGGTTAGGGCCATCACTGCAACATATTTTGGTTTATGAGAATTTATGGGATCACGGTGTTATTATTAATAATTTAAGTAAAGTCTTCACGTCATCGTACTTTAAACCGAAATTAATTACAATACGTAATTATATACTGTAAGATATATATTCCTCAAGAAATGAGAAAATTCAGGAAGTTATTCCTCAGCATATACTGGGTAAAAATGCAATATCAATATGGATCTATATCTCAGCCGTTACTTTACTACAGTCACTTACGATCTGGTGGAGGAAAATGGCCTCTCTCTTAATTCACTACTTCTTATGTGTAGAGTCTGAATTCTTTTGATTAATATTAGTAAAGTAAAAGTTGTGAAATATTGGTTTCGTGTGAGCAAAACATCAATGTCACTGTCATCTTAACTGTCAGTGACACAAGGAAGATCTTCATCATTACTATACTAAGTTCACTTTAACTAGGCGTATAATTGCCACCTTTCCATCGTGAATGCTGAGCTGCAGCAAGAAATTAATGCCAGAATTTGGTGCTAGTCACAAAGGAGTGCTACAGAAAGGAGGTAGAGCTGTAACTTTGTGTTATTCTGCCACTGAAATATGAAGTATAAACTGCAAGAAAGATATATCTGCATATTTCAAGCAAAGAGAGTACAAGTACATGCCATGCCAATAAAATGTGTGTACTGTACTCTGCAGTGCAGTACACAGAGAAGCGTACTGTTGACTCATACAAAGGAAAGCAACATCCCAGCTACTGCTCTGCATGATATCGACCAGACTCTGGACTCCGAATGGTGCTCTGATTGAAGAACCCCCACTAATGAACTTTATTAACTGTCGGCCACACGGCCATCATCAAGGATGGCCAGAGAATACATTACCCTAAATGGTGGCGGATTCCAACCTTTTCCGTTCCGTGGCCTCCCAGACAAAGCACAAGAGCCCCCAGGGTCCCCTTCTATTTTAATAGGTTTCTCTCTGAAGCGGCTTATAGTAGATTGTCGCTCGAATGAGGATGATGGCTACGAATTTTTGGTAACAAGGGATATTCAAAGTTATAATGCTTTCATGTACATAATTAAACACTTAAAAAATGATCTGAGAACTCAGCGGTAAGTTTTGAATCACATTTTTGGAACCATCTGTGGTTTTAGTCAATTAATGAGTCATAGGAATGTCATACAAAGCAACCTAAGCTGCATCAGTATGTTGTTCGACATAAACTCTGCTTCCTGGTACTGTATATTGATACACGAGAACTGGAAAAGAACTTGGATAGCCAGTTTGCCGCTAACTCAGTAACAACCAAATTTCAGTGAAAACTCTATCAAGATGCAGTATACGAATATATCTGTAGCAAATGAATTACTTCCAAAACACCATAATTTTGTCTAGCTTTTCCTCCAGATATGCTTTCCAAGAGAAGGTTTACAGAAAAGGGATTCATTGAAAAATTGCCTCAGGAATATGATAGATAATTTGTGACCCAAGATCTCCAAATTAATCTCACTGCCACCTGAGAAACAGAGAATGGGCTCTATAAGGGCTACGACCAGCAGGCTGGGAACCACTGGCTGGCTATAGATACACAAGTAGACGGATCAAATATTGTAGGTAAGGTTAACGTGAGGGCTCGGGTGAAGTCACCTGGATGCAGAAAGCAGAATACGAAGGCTTAGGTTTTATGGTTATCGAATGTAACAGTGTGTTTAATCGCAGTCTTTCTTATGAAAATGAATCACAGTAGTCAGTTTACACCCGGGTTCCCACTGTACTACTGGGAGGGCAGGGACAAGGGGAAACAACCCTTTCCAAGAGACTGAGTGGGTGGAGAATCGAACTCGAATTCTTTCAGCTGGAGGTCGTAGGTACTGACCAATGGACCACTTGATTTGGCCTCAGCATGATGGCATATAATATAGGGGTGCTAAATCCAGAACCACACATATTGTTAAACTTCCTCTCGAAAATAGCCAGATAGTAACAAAATCCTTCTACCCCCTCCCCCCAAAAAAAAAGAACAGAAAGAAAACAGATAACACAATGCACAAAATCTCTAGGATATTCCCAGTACTTTGAAATAATCTCTAAGCTCTAGATTTCTTGCTGCATGACTTTAAAATATTACTGCTAAATGGAGGCAAATATCTAGTGAAAAACGTGAGATTGGGAATACTAGGCAAATATCACTGATTCATCATACTTTCACTGAACACCAAAAGTGCTTTTACTGGGTTACTTTTTTTTTTTTTTTTTTTTTTTTTTATGTGACCGACTCTGGGCAAAGGCTTCACAGCCTGCTTTCAAGGCCCAGTAGTCCTCCTACGTACCGCACACCTCTACATGTCACCACTTCGGCGCTAACACCCACCGTCCATATTGAATACATGCTAGGGCTGTCTCATACAGGACTGGTGTATTGGTATTAGCGGGGGTATTTTTACGACATGTCGGCGGGCCTTCTGGTAGATCAGTAAAGTCTGATTTTATGAAATTCAAATCCTTAAACTGTTCCCTGCCTCAGCGGGATTTGAACCCGGGTCTGTCAGGACTGCAGGCCAACTCTCTACCGATTACTTAAATAAGTCCTGATGATTTTTTTTTCTTTTTAATGGGGTTTGGAGATGAAGAATGAGCGACTGGCTAAGACAATGTATATGAACCTGTGGAAAGAGAAAGGGAGACGGGAGACCGAGGGTGAGATGGAGAGATTTATGAGAGTAGGAGAGGAGTGTGAGTTGGCGGCAGGGCAGTTTGATGGCAGCATCACACGTGGAAGTCATTCGTATGTGGTCATCCCTTACGGAATTAAGGTGTCTAGTGACAGATACATATATATACAGAACATACTATTATAGAAGAACTGGTGTGAACATATACAGGTGGAAATGGGACATAAGGGATAAAAAGGAAGGGCGATTGGGTTACAGGAAAATGGGAATGAGATGGGATAGGGAAATGAAAAAATGCACACAAAGGATGAAAAAGTAAAACAAACTGCATAAAGTGTCGATGGGATGTAGAGAAAAGTATAGGAGTAATATGATGCAAGAGGATGTGTGTGTGTGTGTGTGTGTGTGTGTGTGTGTGTGTGTGTGTGTGTGTCTCCGCAAGCTTCTTACCTGCAAGAGAAAAATAAAAAGATATCAGAGAGCCAGATTCAAGGTCTGTTCTTTCGAGATTCTTGGACACACTGAATTTAAAAGACCGGAGTTCATAAGAAGTAGGATATGCAGAGAGAGAAAGCCAGATCTGGAGATGACATGTTGTATACATGAAGAACTGAAAGCAACAGTTAACTCTTGCATTAGTGAGTTGGACAGAAAAGGGATGAGAGTTTGTTGCTAGACGATGCTACGCGCCGGCTATAGTGGTGGAGGGATGCAAGAAGAGAGTTCAAAGAAGCAGTGACCATTGAAGTTGTGAGAGAAAAGAGAAGATTCAACAGTGCGGCGAAGAGACAGAAGTTGAAGGGAGCTTGTAAGAGGAGGAGAATATTGAGACGAAATGCCTTGAACTACATTTTGTAAAGAAGGGCTGCATGTGGGGAACCTCCCCACACATTTGAGAGCTTTACTCTTCACAGGAGCAAATAATATTCCTGTATACAGTAAACAAGTGTGTAAGGGTAAAGACGGCACGGAGTCGGCGTACCACACTTAACCTCTTGGGGGCAGATTTTACAGGAGAGGTGATAAGATCTTTCCAAGATAATTCCAGAGAGAATGGAACCCTAAGAATGTTCAAAGTTGATGTGGGATTGAGTTGGATATTGTTAAAAATTAGAGGATAATCTTGCAGAAGATTTGGTGGGTCGAAATAATATGTAAGAGTTAAGTTTTTCTTACACTAAAAACAAGTTTACTCTCACTCAAATCAGAGATATGATACCCAAATCAGGCATTAGGTGTGTCAGTGCCTCATCCCTTGTTTTAGAAGCAACTGCTGGGATGGATACTGCGAGAAACGGATGGAAGGGTGAAGGGTGGAGTCATCAGCATATGAGTGGATAGGGTTAGATGTACAGCTTAGAAGGTAACTGATGAAGAGAAGGAAGACAGTTGGTGTAAGGGCAGAGCCCTATTGATAGTTCTGGGAGAAGAACGGTGATCGTCTACAACAGCAGCTATTGAAGGACCAGAAAGGAAGCTAGAGATAAAGGCACAGATAGGACGTAGGAAAACATAAGAGGGCAGTTTGGAAATTAAAGATTTATGCCAGACTCGACTGAAAGCCTTTGAGATGTCAAGTGCAATGGCGAAGCTTTCGGCAATGTCCCGAAAGGAGGATGACCAGTAGTCTGAAAGTAGGTGAGAATATCGCCAGTGAAGCGTCCATGACGAAATCCATACTGACGATCGTAATGAAGGTTGTGATAGGAAAGATACTTTATTTTTTTTTATAATAAGAATAGACTCGAAAACTTTTGAAAGACAGGAAGTTAAAGCAATAGGGCGATAGTTAGAGGGCTGGGAATGGTCACCTTTCTTTGAGGCAGCCTGAATAAGAGCAAACTTCCGGCAATTAGAAAAGGTACACGCTGACAAAGGCGAAAGAGTTTACATGGGCTGGGTTTAAGCACAGAAGCACAGTTCTTGAGGACAGCAGGAGGGACTCCATCAAGCCCATATGCCTTGTTAGTATTGAGGGTAACGAAGGCAGAAAACACACTGATTGAAGGATTTTAATGTCAGCCATGAGAAGGTCAGAGGGGGGAAGTGATGGAGGAACAGCACGGGAATTGTCTAAGGTGGTAAGGGAGTAGAAAGTCTGAGCGAAGAGATTTTCTTTAACAGTAGAAGATACAGTTACAGAGCCATCAGAGTGGAAAAGAGGAGAGAAAGATGATGAAAAAAAGTTGTTTCAAAGGTGTTTGGCAAGATGCCAAAAACAGTGGGAAGAATTTGAGCCAGAGAGTTCAGAGCATTTAGTACATATGAAATTGATTTTAGCAGAATTTCGAGCACAGACACAAGAGAGATGTTGTTCAGGGATGGGTTGACTATGGTAGCTTTTGTGGGCCTTCTCTTTGTTGTGGACAGCATAAGAACAAGCGTGATTAAACCAAGTTATTTTGTAAATGTCACAGGATATGAGAAAGGAATGTATGTAAACATGCCCGATCGAATAACCCGCACAGCGCGAGGCATACTCAGATGGGTCTTAGGCATGGAGACATTAATCATTCCAGGGGAACTCAAAGAAGTACTGCCTGATGGCCTTAAAATCAATACCTCCAAAGTGCCACAGTCGCCGCTTCTTGGGTGGGTCCACAGGCCTTACTAGAGTGACAGGACAGGTTAGGTGATAAGGTTTTGATCAGAGGAGCCCAGTGGAGAGAAAAGATTACTTCACTGCAGGACCAAGGAGTAAACGAGAACATTGTAAAGCTGCTCGAAAATATATACAAAGAGGGAAGAGTTAAGTTACATAAAAAATCAGAGAAAAAGAAGACTGAGAAAGGCGTGCATCAGGAAAATATAATTTTACCAATATCATCTACAGCATGACTTGAAAGTATTTTCAGAAAGCTAGAATAGGAGAAGGAAAGACTTCGTACATGGAGAAAAGCTAATTTATTTAAGATTTGCAGATGAAATTGTCCTAATCTCAGAAACATCACGGACATTACAAGAAATGTTAAATGATGTGGGTAGAGAAAGTCACAGTGTAAGGCAAAAGATGAACTGGAGTAATCCTAAAGTAACGTTTAATCTAACTCCACCAAAGAGGGTCAACAAAACGAAGAAATACATGAGGGTGATGAATCAAGTTACTTAGGGCAAATAATAAAACTAACCAAAAGCCATGAAAACGAAATAAAAAGATACATTATAATTGGATGTAAAGCTTTCGTTAAATATAGAGACATCATGAAAAGTAGCCTACCTCGCCAGTCTGTATGAAACGAAAAGTATATAATAACGAAAGCATAGTCCCAACTATGACATCCGCTTGTGAGACCAGGATATTGACAAAATCAATGGAAACCTAACTAATCCGCTCTCAAAGACGAAAGTAAAGGTCAGTGTTAGGAATATCTTTGAGAAACAGGAACCTATCAACATGGGTGAGAGAGTAGACAAAATTTAAAGATATTATAGAAAGATGAGATGGAGGGATGGAATGAAGAGGTATATGAGAGAGGTGGGTGTGAGCTGGGAGCAGGGCAGTGAAATGGTGGGGGACAGGGCGACATGGAGGCGATTTGTTTGTGGCCTCCCCCCACGGGATTAAGGAGTATGGCAATAGATAAAGAGATTGAAGTTATAAAAGAACAGTAACGAAGGTGGGTAGGTCAAATAAGGGATAAACGATGGAGGAAGAGGCTGACTGACTGGACTCTAAGAGACATGAAGCGTAGCAGAAAAAGGACAGACAAGAAGCAGAAAAATGAGATAGAGACATTTGCCGGGAAAACCTGGTATATCTATCTATCTTCTCTCTCTCTCTCTCTCTCTCTCTTTCTCTCTCTCTCTCTCTCTCTCTCTCTCTCTCTCTCTCTATATATAGGGTGTTTCAAAAACAGTGTTCATAAATTGCAGAATGAATAGAGTAGGAAAATCTTAATATACTTTACTGTCTGACATTTTTGGGAATTTGTCATATTTACCGTGATATGACACATTTGATGTTCAGTAGGAAACTCTAGGGGATGAAAACGATCAGTAGCTTACCATCACCTCAATACCTTTATTTTTTCATAATCTTGCGTACACCGATGTCATGTACACTATTAACGATTCTTACATAAATGTGAACCCGAAGCAGCAAATCATGTTTGCCTCATGGGTTTGAACAAAGGTTCGTGAGAAGGTGAGAGAAAGAGGAATGTACCGGCAGTCTTAAGTTAGCACCGGACATGGAGCCATACACGTCTGCAAAGTACACAGACATGTTACTTACAGTGAGTGCAGCAGGAGGAAATGCAGCTGAAGCAGTAAGGATGTATGGTGAGCGATATCCTAACTGGAGGCAACCATCTCGGCCTACTGTCCTCCGTGTAGAACGATGACTACGGGAATATGGCACACTGAATCCACGTGCAATAAACAGAGGAAGGCCTCATGCTGAACACCAACTTGATGTAGAAGAGGATATTGTCAACGACATCGGAGATGAACCATCGACAAGTACACGTCGACTTAGTGCACGATTCGGTGTGGCTCATGCATCTGTATGGAGGATTGTAAACAGACAAGGCCTGTACCCGTATCAACAACAGCCCATCCATGCTCTGATCGAACGTGGTTATCCCCAGCGAGTGGATTTCTGTAGGTGGCTTCTTACTCATGCGAGGGAAAACAACGATTTTCTTGTACATGTTTTGTGGAGTGATGAGACTGTGTTCACAAGAGGTGGCATGCTAAAGCAATATAATACACACGCTTGGACGGCAGAAAACCCACATGTAACAACAACAAGGGGACATCAAGAACGCTTTGCGATCAACGTGTATTCTTGGTGATCGTCTAATTGGGCCATTTTTGCTACCACAACGACTTATAGGCAATGTGTACACCAGATCTCTTCAGGATGACCTTCCCATACTACTTGAAGATGTGCCCCTCAGAACACGTACGCGAATGTGGTTCCAGCAAGATGGGGCTCCACCTCACTTTGCACGAGGTACGAGGGATTTCCTTAATGCTATGTACCCTGACAAGTGGATAGGCCTCGGAGGTCCCATTGCCTGGCCACCTAGATCACCCGACCTAACTCCACTTGACTTTTATCTTTGGGGATACCTGAAGAGCAGGGTGTATGCAACACCCGTCAGGAACTGTGACAAAGAATACAAGAGGCGTGCAGATAAGTAAGGAACACACCAGGGGTATCTGAACGTGTACACCAGTCACTTCTGCGCCGAGCCCAAGCCTTTAACAACGAGGGGGGGCGAAATTTCGAGCACCTATTGTAATTCTGTAGTGTATAATACTTCGGTTTACACAAGATTATGTAAAAATAAAGGTATTGAGGTGATGGTAAGCTACTGATCGTTTTCATCCCCTACAGTTTCCTATTAAAATGTGTAAAATCACGGTAAATATGACAAATTTCCAAAAAAGGCACATAGTAAAGTATATTTATATTATCTTACGCTATTCATTCTGCAATTTATGAACACTATTTATGAAACACCCTATATATATATATATATATATATATATATATATATATATATATATATATATATATTTTGTTACATAGCCTATGATTTCATCATCCTTTGTATAATACTAACGTACAGTATGCTGCATGTTTGATCACGAATCGCCTCGTGGCTTCCATAGTGACCAGGCTTGCGTGTTCTACCTCACTCCCCCCTTCTCCCCCTTATAGTAAAGTAAGTCGTTCTTTCTGTTGTTCAGAGCAGGATTGTCAACTCTTTGTCCCCTATGGCTTCATTTGCGCATCCTTCTTACAAGTTGTATCAAGCTCTCCCGGCCCCTATAAAATGAGCTTAGTCTCTGCACTAATTCCCACTTAGATCTACTCCTCACTTTGTTCACATCTCTGTCCTCCCCTGTATGGTGTATTATTATTTTTGTGAGTGCTCAGGAAGTCTCCAGCCATCTAGCTGCTGTATAATTTGAGTACAAGTGTTCATTATCTCTCTCTGTTCCGTAACATAAATTTGGCGACCTCTTATCAGGATATTCAGGATATTATCATAAGGATATTGCTTGATATTTTGTGACTGTGATTTATTCATGATGTCTACTATTACTACGATTGATGAAGCCAAAGATTTTTTGTCAAATGTGCAAACAGTGTGTGATGTAGAAAACAGAACAAAGAATGAACTTAAGCTTGTTGCTCAACAATTGGAAATTGCTGTTCACTCTCATCAGTCTAAAGATCAAATTGTTGACATGATTAATAAAAGCTTGTTTAATGTAACTCCTCCAGATGAGCAAACGCAGATTGAAATAGCTAAGTTACAGCTAGCCCTGCAGGACGCTCGTGCTAAGGAGGCTGAGTCTCAGGCTCGTATTCAGGAGGCACAGGCACAAATTGAAATTGCTAGGATGCAGGCAGACCATGAGTATCGCATGAAACAAAGTGGAACTGGATCATCTAGCTCTGATGATTTTGATGCGGCTAAAAATGTTAAACTTGTCCCTCCTTTTAATGAATTTGATTTAACAAAGTATTTTCAGTTGTTTGAGAGGGTAGCTACAGGTTTTAATTGGCCCCAAAAGTATTGGCCAGTACTCCTTCAGACTGTTCTCACCGGTAAAGCTCAAGTAACTTATGCATCTTTGCCTCAGGATCAATCTGATAATTATGATGTAGTTAAGAGCTTGATTCTTAAGGCCTATGAGCTTGTTCCTGAAGCCCATAGAGTAAAATTTAGGACAACTTATAAGCAAGATAAGCAATCCCATGTTGAGTATGCAAAAATCAAAGATCTGTTAGAGCAGTGGTTAAATTCTAAGAATGTAAATTCTGATTTTGATAAATTTAAGCAGATGATTTTGCTGGAGGACTTCAAAAGGTGTATTAATAAAGATGTGAGCCTACATTTTGATGAGAAAAGAATAGATAATTTGTCTGATGCTGCAGTTTTAGCTGATGTATATGTTCTCACTCACAAGAGATATTCTAAAGAAAAAAGGAAAGCGGAGAGTAAGTACGTTGCCTCTACTCAGAGTACAGGTAACAGGAAAGAGAATAAAGATGATGTTTCTCAGGAAGTAAATACCAGTTCCACCTCTAGATTTCAGAAAAGTAAATGTACTTAGCGTAGTAAGCTCGGTCATAATACGAAGAAATGTTTCAGGGGACAGAGTGATGTGAACAAAAAGGAGTCTTTAACCCGCGGCATCCCGTCGACGTACTTCCACGTCCTCACGTTTTGTCACTGCCAATCCCGTTGACGTACTTCAACATCCTGCAATTGCAAGGTTCATAATTTCCACAATTTTCAACATTCGCGAGAGATTTTCGATTCGCCCACCTACCCAAGCCTCCCCTACCTGCCGCCAGGCGGGCAGCGTCCCAGACCCCACGTGACCCACGCTCACCCTTGTCTCGGTCACTCACCTGTTAGCAGTGACCCAGGTCAGACATGGCGCGGAAAGGTCTATCAGACGACGAAATAGCATCCGCCCTGGAGGCCTTCACTGGAGATAGTGATTCTCCACTTGATGATGATGTGGTGGATCGAGATTACGTCCAGCCAGAGGAAGAAATAACAAGCAGTGATGAGGAGGTCCCTTCGCCCCGGAAAAAGCGGTATGTGACATATCATAAGGCAAGGGAAGGCCAGCCTGCACCCAAGCCACCTGCATGGCCCTCTCTCCATCCCCTAGAGAGAGATTCTGATGAGGACGAGGACGAGGACGAGGACGGGGGCTTAGGACGTGATGTTGCCTCGTGGTTGGGGAAGGAAAAAGTCTCACCCCCAGGATCAGAAGGTGGGGCGAGAAGGCAAATAAGGTATGGTCCTAGTGTTTTGTCTGGGGAAGGCGAAAGTGGTGTGGTGGGAGTGCGGGGTGAAAGGGAAAGTGGTGTGGTGGGAGTGCGGGGTGAAAGGGAAAGTGGTGTGGCGGGAATGTGGGGTGAAAGGGAAAGTGGTGTGAGGGAGGCAGCATGAGCACGTGGTGCACGTAGGCCTAGGGGAGAGGAGGTGGAGCCACTCCCCAGCACGTCTTTCGCCACACAATATTCCCAAACTTCCTCCCCACAGCCCCAGGATGTGGGGAAAGGAAGGAAAGGGAAGGGAAAGGGTAAAGGAAAAGGGAGAGGGAAGAGAACTGCGAGTGATGAAAGGCGCCGCTCTCCACCTCCCCAACCTCCCCCACCACCACCAATGTTGCGTTGTACCTTCAGCCATGTTTCAGAGAGTACCATAACTTCCTACACTACTGAAACTGTGTGGGATGGCGATATGACGCTCAGTATAATGGTAAGGCCAGTCAGTATTTTCTAAGTCTTATATAAAGTTGAAACGGGTGTAATGTTTGCAGGAAAGTAATGTATAAGTTGAGAAATAGTGTAAATTGAAAGAAGTGACATCAAAACTACACCCACTGTGTAAATCTGCGAAAATATGACGCTCAGTATAACACTCTGGTCAGTAAATATGTGATAGCAAGAATATAAAGTGGAAACGGGTGTAATGTTAGCAGGAAAGTAACGTATAAGTTGAAAAATAGTGTAAGTTGTAACAAATGATGTCACGAGTACACCCACTGTGTAAATCTGCGAAAATATTACGCTCAGTAGAACATTCTGGTCTGTAAGTATGTGATAGGAATGATATAAAGTGGAAAAGGGTGTAATGTTAGTAGGAAAGTAATTTATAAGTTGAATACTAGTGTAAGATGAAACAAATGATATCGCGATAACACTCACTGTGTAAATATCCGATAATATGACGCTCAGTAGAATAGTAAGGTCTCCTATTATGTGATAGCAATTATATCAAGTGGAAACATGTGTAATGTTAGTGGAGAAGTATTATATAAGTACAAAAATAGGTTGTAAGTTGAAATAATACTCATAGCGACTTCACCCTCTGTGTTATTATGCTCTATTATTAGCTAAATATTTACGTAAGGCCTGAAACTATCTCAAAACAGTTCTCTAAAGTGGAAAAGTGTATAATGTTATTAGGAAAGTATTATGTAAGTTGAAAAAACACAATACGAGTTGAAACAACAGTCACAGCGAGTTCACTCACTAAGTAAATAAGCGCTAACATTACGCTAAATGTTATCGAAAGGCCTGTGAATACGTAAAAACAGTTCAATAAAATGTAAAATGGTATAATGTTATTGGAGATGTATTATGTAAGTAGAAAAAATGATATGTATCATGATTCAGCAATGTTAGCGATTCATCGTGAACAGTATGGCCGATTTCGCTCGGTTCGCCCGATGGTACAATGCTTATTTCACCTCTATTTTTGTATAAAATCCAATTTACTCTTGTATCACATGTTTTTATGTTTGTAATAAATACATATCTACTTACTTTCATTGGTTTCCCAGACTTATACCACCATAGAAAACGTGAGAGCCTCAGACCACCTACAGAGAACACGGTTCCAGGTGTGATGAAGGTATACCTGTTTAGGCAACTTATGGACCCCGGTGAACACTTTCTTCGTGATTGACCATTGTTTCTGACCAAAAGCAAAAGTTTTAGCAAAAAAAATTTGGGTCCAAAAGTGGTCGGCATTGGGGGGTACCAGTGGTGAAAAAGTGGTCGGGACGGGGCGGGTTAAATATTCAGTCAATTGGTCTAGTGTCCACCCTTGAGAGTTCCCAGAATTCTTTAACTGAGTTAACTGAACCTGCTTTGAGGGGTAAATTAAATTCTCATGATGAAGCTCCTCTTTTGAGCAGTAACGTGGGTGACACTCTCAAGAGTTCATGTGCTAATTTCCTGTCTGATGGTTTTGTCAGTCCTCTGGACAGTGATGACAGGAAATCAGTTAAAATATATCGTGATACAGGTGCTTGCCAATCCCTTATGCTGACCAGTGTTCTAGGCTCTAATGTTAATTCCTCTGATGAAACTGTAATCTTACAAGGTGTAGGGAATAATTACTTCTCTGTCCCTCTGTGCAGAGTGAATTTAGAGTCTGGTTTTGTTAATGGTTCCGTTATGGTTGGGTTGGTTGAGACACTCCCAATGTCAGGTGTAACTTTCTTACTTGGAAATGATATTGCTGGAAGTCAAGTGTGTCCAGCTCCTTAGTTGTCTAGTGAGCCAGTGACTGCGGCCCAGGATTGTGATGTCCCTGATGTGTTCTCTGCATGTGCTGTCACTAGGGCTAAGTCTAAAGTTACTGGTGACTTAGAGGATAATGATGATGATGATGTTATCCTAGCTGACACATTTCTTGCTAATTTGGACCACTCACAAAATGAGGCAGTACCCCATAGTGTTGATAATTTGTCTCGTCAAGAGTTGGTTGAGTTGCAGGTTGCTGACCCTGAGTTGAAAGGTCTAGCTTACTCTGCTTGCAGTGAGGAAGAGTCAGCTGGTGCTTCTACTTGTTATTATATAAAGTCAGGAGTACTTATGAGAAAGTGGAGACCCCCAACAGCATCAGCCGACTGTGAATGGGAGGTTGTACATCAAGTTGTCATCCCTCGTGTTTGTAGGCAGGATATCATTAGAGTGGCTCCTGATTCCAGTTTGGCAGGACACCTTGGAGTGAGGAAGACTGTGGCACGCATTTTGAAACACTTCTACTGGCCAGGTATCTTCAGAGATGTTTCCTGGTATTGTAAGTCTCGTCACACCTGTCAAGTTGTGGGGAAGTGTAATCAGACCGAAAAGGTTGCACCTCTAGTTCCCATTCCTCCTTTTGAGGCGCCTTTCACCCGTGTGTTGGTGGATATTGTGGGCCCTCTTCCTAAGACTTCTTCAGGATTTTCTTATGTGTTGACCCTGATTGATATGGCTACTCGTTATCCTGAAGCCATTCCACTTAGAAATATCTCAGCAAAGAACGTGGTTAAAGAAATGCTGGGGTTCTTCACCAAGTTTGGTCTGCCGAAGGAGGTACAGTCAGACCGGGGAAGTAATTTCATGTCAAATGTTTTCAAACAGTCTCTGAAAGAGTTGGGCATCACCCAGATCACGCCTTCAGCTTACCATCCCCAGACCCAAGGAGCGTTGGAGAGATATCATCAAAGACTCAAATCGATGCTCAGGAAATACTGTTTGGAACATCAGAAAGACTGGGATAAAGGTCTTCCATTCGTTGTATTTGCCGCAAGAGAATCTCCAAATGAATCACTGGGCTTCTCACCCTTTGAACTACTGTTTGGCCATGAAGTAAGAGGACCCCTTAAGCTACTCAAGGAATGCTGGCTGTCGGAGGAAGATGACGTCAACCTGCTAGAGTATGTGATGAAGTTCAAAGAACGGCTGTCCACTGCTTTACAGCTGGCAAGAGAGAATTTAGGAGCTGCTCAGGAGAAGATGAAGACTTGGTATGATAAGAAGTCCAGGTTACGCCACTTTCAGCCAGGAGATCAGGTTTTGATTCTGCTACCAGTGCATGGGCAACCTCTTCAAGCCAAGTTTAGTGGTCCTTATTTCGTGGAGAAGAAACTCAGTGACGTCAACTATGTCATTGCCACACCAGATCATAGAAAGATTAAGCAACTTTGTCACATCAACATGCTAAAGTTATATCACAGGAGGGACGAAAATAACCCAGTCTGCACTGTAGCTGTTCCACCTGAGTCTGCAGGTGAAGTTCTCCCATGCAGTATGAGCCTGAGTGATAGTTTGGGAAAGAATCCTGATATCATGAATGATCTCCAGACTAAGCTTTCTCATCTAGCTCCCGAGGAAAGGCAGGAGTTTTCGGCATTACTGCAGGAGTACCCGCAAGTGTTCCGTGCCACTCCAGGAAGAACCACTGTGTTGATGCATGATGTCGATGTTGGAGACGCAAAGCCAATTAAACTGCCTCCTTTCAGTGTGAACCCAGTGAAAGTTCCTCTCATCCAGAAGGAGCTTGGCTACCTGTTGGACCACAAGATGATTGAGCCCTGTCAGAGCGAGTGGAGTTCTCCTGTCACTTTAGTCCCTAAGCCAGGGGGGTCACAGCGGCTTTGCATCGACTACAGACGAGTTAATCAGATAACCAAAACAGACACTTACCCTCTCCCTCGCGTGGAAGATTGCATAGACAAGATCGGAAAGGCTAGGTACATAAGTAAGCTTGATTTGTTAAAGGGATACTGGCAAGTACCTATGACTGAACGTGCTAGGGAGATCTCATGTTTTGTAACACTAGGAAAGACTTTTGTATGTTCTGTAATGCCATATGGTATGAAGAATGCACCAGCCACTTTTCAGAAGCTCATGAATGTTGTAACAGAGGGTTTGGCAGAGTGTGTTGTTTATATTGATGATGTATTAATCTTCAGTGACAACTGGAAAGATCACCTATGCCATGTCAGTAAATTTCTTGAGCGTTTGGTTCAGGCTAATCTTGTAGCTAATTTATCAAAGTGTGAGTTTGGTCAAGCTAAAGTTCAGTACCTTGGGTACGTGATTGGTGACGGACACGTTGCACCACCAGGAGCTAAGGTTCAGGTTATAAGTGATCTTCCCAGACCTAAAAGTAGGAAAGAGCTACAAAGATTTTTGGGAATGGTAGGTTATTACAGGAGATTTGTTCTTAACTTTTCAATTCTTGTATCACCACTTACAGACCTACTGAGAAAGGGAGTTAAATTTGTCTGGACCGATAACTGTGAATCCTCTTTCAATAAACTTAAAGCTATCCTATTAAGTCAGCCAATGCTCGCTACTCCAAATTTTGCTAAGCCTTTTAAGATGGCTGTTGACGCAAGTGATACAGGAGCCGGGGCTGTTTTGCTGCAAGAGGATGATCAGGGTATTGAACACCCTGTATCTTGTTACAGTAAGAAGTTCACTCCACCTCAAAAGAACTACTCCACTATTGAGAAAGAGCTTTTGGCCTTGATTTTGGGTTTACAGCATTTTTCATTTTATTTGTGTTCTGGTTTTGACCCCATAGTCATTTACACCGATCATAACCCACTGAAATTCCTTAGTAAGTTTAAAGATAAAAATCAGAGATTGACAAGATGGAGTCTACTTCTTCAGGAGTATTCATTAGACATACAACATGCCAAGGGGAAAGAAAATGTTATTGCAGATTGCTTATCTAGACTTTAGACAGATTGTTTTAGAGTAATAAGAAATTTCCTTTGTAAATTTCTTTTTCTTTGTGGGGAGGTGTTACATAGCCTATGATTTCATCATCCTTTGTATAATTCTAACGTACAGTATGCTGCATGTTTGATCACGATTCGCCTCGTGGCTTCCATAGTGACCAGGCTTGCGTGTTCTACCTCACTCCCCCCTTCTTCCCCTTATAGTAGAGTAAGTCGTTCTTTCTGTTGTTCAGAGCAGGATTGTCAACTCTTTGTCCCCTATGGCTTCGTTTGCGCGTCCTTCTTACAAGTTGTATCAAGCTCTCCCGGCCCCTATATAATGAGCTTAGTCTCTGCATTAATTGCCACTTAGATCTACTCCTCATTTTGTTCACATCTCTGTCCTCCCCTGTATAGTGTATTATTATTTTTATGAGTGCTCAGGAAGTCTCCAGCCATCTAGCTGCTGTATAATTTGAGTATAAGTGTTCATTATCTCTCTCTGTTCCGTAACATAACAATATATATACTGTATATATATATATATATATATATATATATATATATATATATATATATATATATATATATATATATATATATATACATATATATATATATATATATATATATATATATATATATATATATATATATATATATATATATATATATATATATATATATATATATATATATATATATATATATATATATATATATATATATATATATGTTCATTAACTCATTTGGATATTTTTTCTTTTTCATAACAAAACTTGACCGGCTTGTTCCTTGATGTTAAATTGCTTTACTGTCATGAACCACCTCGTCCGCCCCCAGGCGATAACCAGCCGCCGTAGTGTGATGGTAGCCATGTGGTTTGAGGGATAATCTCTGGTCTAAACGGACCCGAGTACAATTTCACGGCGAGAAAGGAAATAGTCTCATGACTTGAATTTCGTTACTAGAGACTTCGATACTTCAAATTACACAAATATCCTCGTGAATGAATTATCAAATATTTCTCTTAGTCACACAAAATTTCCACTAAGTATGGCATGAAAACTAGGCAAAATCCAGGTATTAAAGTGTAAGAGGAAGTCTTAACACACTATCAGAGTAACAGTAGTTGGAGTAGTTCTGCCCTCAAACTCATCTAAACGTAAGGTCTTTAGGCTGCAGAATTAAACTGTCCTCCTCCTACAATCCAATATCCATTTTTTCGAGGGGACAGGAGAGTAACCGAGGAACTTTTTTATGAACACACAGTGGAGCAGCCAGGTTGTACTGGTGGCTCTACATGCTGACATCCCTCTTCATACCAGCATCAGAGTAATGCATAAAAGATGCATTCTTTGTAGGCCACATTTCTCATTGAGAAATAACTACCATCATCCTCACGACAGTGAAGATTCCCAATGAGTAGGAATAACTTGAAGAAACAAACATCTATCACAGCCACCATCAACGCACAGCTGAAATCTCCCGCCCATTACTTAAAATTTCAATGATATACACGTATAAAGACTACCGGTACACGGTCCAGCACTGATTGCCAATGAATCACACTCACAACGTAAATAACTCTTCGGTAACCACTAAACAAACAGATGCCTTCATTTATTACACGTTTTTACAGCATGTGCTACAAATACCAAATCTTATTGTCCAGCACTGAGTGCCAGTGAATCGCATTAACAACGTGAATATCTCTTCAATCACCCCAAAACAAACGCCTTCATTCCTAACATGTTTTTATTCCATCTAATGCTAATTCCCAGACTTACACACCACCCGCCCTTCTATGTCCTTCCCGCCCTGCAACTCACACACGAAATATATGGCCAGTTAATGAAATATTAGAGCAGTAAAATGTATTATGGGGGGGCGGGATGCATTATCCCTGTCCAATAGTTGCTGTGATACACGACCTTTCCGCCACCCACCTTATCCTCATTCCGGCCTGTGATCGACCAATACAATTCATTTTTTTTTTTTTTTTACCGCTCTCGCTTCGCGAAAGTGGACGTTATGTTTTGATTGCCGTCACTGTGTGTGTGTGTGTGTGTGTGTGTGCATTCTTGTAACATGCCCATTTCCGCAATACCTTTTCGTTTACCTGCCAGGGACAAATCCATGAACCGACTGAATAGCAATGGGTACATCACACACCCTTAATGCAAGCTTCACATCATATCACTCACCTCCCTTGCTATCCACTCGCACACACGACCTACGTACCTGACTACTCTTTTCACAGAACAAAAATTTGCCTCCTTCGTCTTATATCTGCAACACATGCCAAAAAGCTTCTCCGTTAGTACTGTCAGACGCCTTCACCAAACCCATAAAAATTAAATTTCCATGCCCCTCCTTATCGTAGTGCTTTTCGCACTTGTTTTTCAACATCAGCACTCATAATACCTTCATTTACTTAAGACGTCATTAAAAAAAAAAATAAATGCATCAGTCCTAAATGGGGCAGACCTAGCACATATTCATTACAGACGGTGGGTATTAGTGCCCAACTGGTGACATGTGGAGGTGCATGGCAAGTTGAAAGACTGCTGGGCTTGAGGGAACGAGCCGTAAAACTTATGCCCAGAGTCCTTGAAATAATAATAAAAAATACACATGCTCGAGCTTCATGGCCCTTCTCCCTCGGTGTGCTTTGGCGTCATTAAAGTGTGAGAATATGTACACACATACTACAATAATTGGTGATGTGGTAGTGGTGGCAGTGGAGGTCGTCGTTGTCGTCTCTGGTTTCTCACTAAAGCTCAAAACCCACTTGTGTCATCACAGTTACGAGAACTGTGGTGTTATTCATGTACAGTATAATACAAACGTCCCATGCAGAAATGGCAACAAGTAAACCCTGTTGGGATATCCGAGTATAATTCCTTCTAATTTGTTCCTCCTGCTTTCCATTCCTATCACGTCCAGTGACTCCATCGTCATCAAAGTCTACGTCACGCATCCAGGTCTTTCCACCACTGCCCCGCGATCATCAGCATTAAATTTCATCGCTTTGCAGTGTAATGTCTCCATTTCTCTTGTCTTTATTATAATTTGTTATCACTCCTCACTTCACTTTCTTATTTCCCCTCACATTTTTCTCTCTGATTCTAAAAAAAAACAACAACAGCAAAACTCTCGCTTTGGGGGAGAAATTATTCCCCTTTCAAACACTTCTTGATGAGATGAAGTTTGATGTAGGTTGTTCTTGTGGCCTTATAATTATCCAAAACGTGAACCCGGTGGACTTCAGACTTAATATGCCCTCCTGCAGTCCACCATCCAGCTTTTGGGGGATAGGGAAATAGTCGAGGAACATTTGTATAACCAGCCATTGAAGTAGCCTGGGTATATGGGTGCCCTTTCAAGTATCTCGAGACAGGTCACTGAAATGACTCTGGGTGGAGAGAATGTGAGAGAATTGAGTATCAAGTGTATATTTCCGTATTTTTTTCACAGTTCACAGGACTGAGGCTGTCATACAGTAGAACTCCAGAGGTCGAACGATATATTTCGCATTTTACGGCAGTGAGAGGAGGGAGCGAGCTCTAAAAATGTTGGTTGGGATTCCTGGAAACAGAGGCTAAACTATTTAAACTCCTCTACCTGCTCATATCGAGCTCATACACACGCACACGCACGCACACTCGCGGACGCGCCCCCCACCCAACACACACACACGCGCGACTTCTACCCCCCGCCCCATACACAAGACCTCCCCTCAACACACACACATAGACAACCCCCCACCAACACACACACGCACAGAAACTCCTGTTCTAATCATTACTTTCAGTTCCCCAGTAACATCATCATCACCATCATCATCATCATCATCATCATCATCAGGACCTCCTTTCCCATGCTAGGGCAGGGTGAGGAGTAGCAACGTTCAGACTGCCAAAGTTTGCCCAATTCAACGAGGTAGTATAAAGAGGCTACAGTTAATGAAATATCATCGACGAGCCAAGACAAGTCAGTGCTTGGGAATGTACTGTCAGATATAAAAATCCGTTCGCTTCTTTCGCCTTTGTCTCTGACTTACCAGGTAGTTTTCGTAATAAAAAAATGCTTAATCCAGGCACAGCCGTTGTTATGTTAGTAAGATTACGATTTCCGCACTGTTATGCCATTCTCTTTCCGGGTTTTTCTGAATGCTGAAGGAGCTCGGTTTGATTCAGTACGGCTATTTCACATCCGCCATATTCTCATCGTGTTGTTGATACATACCACCTACGTTTCTTTACTGTGTAATAAACAGAAAAGATAAATTGCAGGTAGCCAGACCTTGGTTTCCTTTCTACATAATGAGATGCTCATTATCTCAGTAAAACTCTTCTGTCGAAATCAAGAGTAAATTTTACAGTAATGTAAAGTAAAAGGTTAACACTCATTTTTTAAGGGTGGGATAATAATGGCAAGTTATTATTTTGATCAAATTTACTTGCTTGCGAGTCTTCCTCAAATTTACTTGATGTTCAAGAGCAGTTCGAGGAACGAAGGATTGCCAGAGGCGCTCAGTATCAAAGAACAGGTGCAGACAGTAGTATCGTTCAGGTTATTAGTCTATCAAAGTAATCCGTAAAAAACACTCCCCTAGAACTCGCCTGATGCTGTCTTATGTGATCTGGGGACGGCACAGGCTGCTGGTGTGGGCGTGGGTGTGGCAGTGAGAGCAGGAAAGGAAGGAATGAGGCAGGACCCCGTAACACAAAAAACAAGCCAGCACAGTGGAAGATGGGTTCTATACAAGAACCACCTGTATTATTCAGAAAAAGTGTGTTGGTGTCCGACATCTCATCAGTGGGTTTCAGAAGTCATCATACACTATCTCATAATCTATCACCACGAACAGAGACAGTATTTACGCCCACGAGTCTGTCAGGTGATGGGATGCACTTAAGTGCGGATGCTGGTACCTGTGAAGTAGGGTTAGGAATCCGGGAGCTTGAATGTGGAGTGAATGAGAGTGTGGTCTCTTCAATTGGGTAGATTTTTATTAGATTCTTATTTTATCACTTCTTTTCTTTCTTTCTGGTTCCACTCCACCCTATCCAAGGGTGGGATGAGAAGTCTGGATGCTGCTGTTGCTGCTGTTGATGATGATGTTGATGATGATGATGACTACGCATAAACAATCTAGCCATCCTCACTACGTTTACTGAGTTGTATATGTGAAGGCCAATTTCAAGTGTAAACATTCTGCTCGAGACACAAACAGACGTGGTTACATTAATCACGCTTGGTGTATGTACGCTAAAGTGAAACACAACATAGTGATGAGAGAGAGAGAGAGAGAGAGAGAGAGAGAGAGAGAGAGAGAGAGAGAGAGAGAGAGAGAGAGAGAGAGAGAGAGAGAGAGAGAGAGAGAAGCAAAGAAGAAAAGAAAAATTGCCATGAAAAATGGAGTAAACTGAGAGATGGCGTTATTCTGTTGCGTAAATCCTGTGACTGCTTTCCCATGAAATTAATTGGATTTTCTTAGTGCGTGAAAAGAGCGATGTATAGTTTTATAGGGGACAGGGTAGGCAGCCGCGAAAATGGAGGACGTGGTGTGTGTGTGTGTGTGTGTGTGTGTGTGTGTGTGTGTGTGTGTAGTATTGTAATAAGTAGGGCCAACACCATCTACTTTACACTAATCGACAAGCCAAATGGTTTCCTGTAACCCGTGAAAAAATTCACTACGTTGGACAGTGACTACATAAGCAAAGCTGGATGGAGAGATATTTTTCCATAATGTCACACGGGGTAAACGAAGCTGGTGATACTCGCCTTAAATGTGGAGACGGAGTAGCCTAGACCCGGGCCCTTACGCTCTCGGTAGTGAAAATAGAATTAATGGATGATAAATATAGATTGTATTGACTCTCTGCTACGATGATTTATCATGTCATTGTTACTATTTACAAAGTATTCTGTTCATCAAAAGAAGGTTTTCGATCTGTTGATGCTTGAACTCGAGATATCTTAACCATACTAAAATCGTCTGTAAATAACACGAATACATTGGAACAAGATGTCATCGGACTGAAAGAGTGGCTGGATTAATTTAGTCGCGTAAAAAAAATGATAACATTATTTCATTGAAAGTCGCAAAAATTACAGCAATAACAGTCACTGCCATATTACACTCCTCGATATGTAGAAGTCCGAGGCTAGGTTACCATGGGTCAGTACACTCTGGGGTACATTTTTTTTTTATGCGAGGAAGAAGGAACCAAAGGCCATGAGCCCGCAATAAGAGTTCCCTCCAAGAGAAAAACAAAATACAAGAGAGAGCCAAATTCAAGATCCATTCATTTCGAGATGCCTGGACACACTGTGTTTGAAAGACTGGAGATCACAGTCAGCAGGAAATACAGACAGAGGGAGACAGTTCCAGAGTTGACCTGTTGCATAAATGAAGGACTGGGAGTAACGGTTAACTCTTGCATTAGAGAGTTGGACAGAAAAGGGATGAGAGTTTGCTGCTAGACGGGTGCTATGCGCCCGTTGTAGAGGTGGAGGAATGCATGCAGACAGTTCAGAGGAGCAGTGACCATTAAAGTAGCAATAGAAAAGAGATAAAGATGCAACAGTGCAGTGAAGAGACAGAGGTTGAAGGGAGTCAGTAAGAGGAGGAGAGTTAATGAGACGAAAAGCCTTTGACTCCACCCTATTGAGAAGAGCTGTATGTTGGGAGCCTCCCCACACATGAGAGTTGTACTCCACACAGGGGCCGATAAAACCCCTGTATAGAGTCAACAATTGTGCAGGGGTAAAGAAAGAATGGAGTCGGCTTAGCACACCCAATCTCTTGGAAGCAGATTTTACAAGAGATGTAATATGATCTTTCCAAGATAAATCCTGAGTAAATGAAACCCCAAGCATGTTCAAGGATGATGCAGGATTAAGCTGAATATTATTAAACATTAGTGGGTACACCTGTGGAAGATTTTGATGGGTTGATAGGTGTAAGAACTGAGTCTTAGATGCATTAAAAACAACAAGATTATTTTTACCCCAGTCAGAGATACAAGCCAAGTTAGACATTAGGTGTGCCATAGCCTCATCTCTTGTTTGTTAATGTAACTACCGAGATGGGCGTTGTGGGAACTGAATGGAAAGGTGAAGGGTGGAATCATCAGAGTATGAGTGGATAGGGTTAGATGTACAGCTTAGAAGGTCACAGATGAATAAAAGGAAGATAGTTGGTGATAGGACAGAGCCCTGAAGAACACCACTGTTGATAGATCTAGGACAAGAACGATGGACGTCTACAACAATGGCTATAGAACGACCAGAAAGGAAGCTAGCGATGAAGGCCCAGATAGAAGGATAGAAACCGTAAGAGGGCAGTTTGGAAATTAAAGATTTATGCCAGACTCGATCGAAAGCCTTTGAGATATCAAGTGCAATGGCAAAGCTTTCGCCAAAATCCCGAAAGGAGGATGACCAGGAGTCTGAAAGGTAGGTGAGAAGATCGCCAGTGGAGCGTCCCTGACTGAACCCGTACTGACGATCAGAAAGAAGGTTGTGATAGGAAAGATGCCTACTTCCATACAGACTACTTCCATACAGGCACTACAGATCAACAGCTTCCATTCGCCTCCTGGTGATCGCAGCTACACAATGCTGTCACCCTGACTGAGGCGTTCTAACCACTACACCATCAATAGTATATTTATGACATTGCAGTATTTTCTCTAACCAGTTGAGTGTGGGAACGACTTTTTTGTGCTGTCAATGCTATTTCCGGATGGTGTTATTTAGCTATGAAAAGATTTTCGAACTAGTGTTTGTAGCAGCCTTCAGTAATCTCCCCACAACAAGATATCACACATAATGGGTTATAGAAGACATGCAGCAGAGAAGTGATAGACACACTGTTTTCAGGTGAGGCGCTCACTGGCTGGTAGCTGGCATGACATGCAGCCCACCTGTCACATCCCGGGACGCTTCATTTCTATTGACACAAAATCTAGTTCTTGGCTCTTTTATCTTATGAAATATCGGCATGTAGTTAGCATTTTCAATTTCAGTAAGGCAGATAATGAGATGCAAATTAAAGTGGCTTCTATACTAAAAATTATTCACAGTACACAGAATTTTACGGCAGACACGGCAGACATAAAGAACTGTGCTCAGTTTGACACCCACATTGGGTTCTTGGCGCCCATTATATAACATGGCTGCCGTGGCAATCATTATACAAATTCCAGTTGTTCGTTTCACTACAAATATTCCTGACGGTTTATTCTAACTTTATTCTTAATTGAGTACATTAATTACAAGTTACTTAATTTTATCCTAGTTACTTTTCAAATTCAGTGTTAATTTTTTTTTTTTCTAAATCGATTTTCTTGCCCTCCCGCTACTCCACTTTTTTTTTTTTTTCATTTAATGTGTGATAAAAATGTTGTGCCACAAATGTGACTTTTCAGTACATGGCATGGGCTGCAGACATCAGGTGCCCCCTCCCACCAGTCCTCTCTCAATCCTCGCCTTTTCCTCCCAGCCCCTTCTAGGCTAGGAGCATTAGTTCAATTCGAAGGGAACCTGGAAAGAAAAAATATCAAGAAAGCTGATTTTTTCAGGCAAGGTACTTGAAAGCATGCTAAGTCGAAATTCACAAAAAACATTTTAAACATTGCACATGAGCTAGCCGTGTGGGACGAAAATCCAAGATGGCCACCAATAGCATGGGACGCTTATATAGCTTTGGAATCAGAAGGCACAGATGGTCATGTAATATATCTTTTAAGGGTATCTGGGTATAAGAAAACCATTTCCGCCATTATTTCAATGATTTATTGACGTATGTTCAAAATATGGTCAAGGTAATGTACCATTTTAAACAAAATGGTAAATTCAACACTTTTGAAGTCAACAACTAGCACTAACTTTTGCCGGCAGCAGTTATTGAACTATTTCTAAATATTTTTGTTATTGTATCATAACTAATTATGATCACAATTATAACATGGGGGTATCTTCTCCATCAGTTGGGCATGAATTAGCCCTGAGGTCTGTGTGTGGTCGATTGTCTGAGAATATACTGTAGACCACAAAAAGCTTCTAGTGACTCACAAACAGGAACTGTTTGTGGCAGGACATGGACCATTATGGACCGTGTACTGCCAATAATTCCACAACCATATGCTAGACCTCCATGTGTCTTCAGCGTTCGCATCAATATCTGCCCAATTGTCTGGTCAGCGAAACATCTAGACCAGAACCTGTGGGTTCTTCTGATGATCCAGTACTCACAGATTGTGTACCTCTCATACTGCTCATCGTCCATCAGGTTAGATAGCTGCTTCATCTGGTGTGGATAAAGTCTAGTACACTTTGTGTATGCAGTATGTCCCCAGAATGAAGGACAGAGATCATCTTTGAGTTGCAAAACATATGTAGTTCCAATCACCAGTGCGTTCAGCACAGATGGACAGCAGCAATCAGTCCATAGTTTCAAGGTTCTACAGTTTAGAGATAATTCCTGTTCAAGATCATGTAAGATCTGAGTAAGATGAATGACAACACATGTATGGAGAACATTGTTTTCTGGGCATTCCTTTTTTAGGAGCATCTCATGTAGAGTTCTGAGTTCGTTCAAGTTCATTCCATTCAAACAGTTTGGTGTATCAAGCACCTCAGACATAGCCAAAGTGGCAGATAACATGCGTGTATGTACAGCACGAGCGTATGCATTTGGTTTACTGAGCGAGGTGCATAGACAGTTTCCCACTGCCCTTGCAAACCATTGCCACTCATGATGTTACCCATTGTTCCTATGTAAGACTTAATCAGATGGAATCCACCTATTCTATCAATGAGGTTGGTGAGGTCTGGAGAAGATTGGACTATTTTCACAATTTTAATGTAGAGAGGCTGATCAAATGTTACTGGAGACAAACCCAACTTACTTTTTTCAGTTATTATTTGTGTGTAAGCAAGAGCCGAGTAAGTAATGTGTGGTTGATTAGGTTTATGGTTCAGGAATGGGATAATCTCAATTCAGCTCATATCAAACTCTCCCTGTCTGACTGCCGTCTGATTGAACTCACTCCAGGATGGACACTGTTTTGAATTGGACATAAAATGGCTAGCCAGCCTCATATTATTCAGCACAGTTGCTAACTTCAGACTTCCCGGGTTGAGGATTGGTGGTTCCGGAGGGCCAACGAGTACATGTCTGAGTCCTGGAACTGCTGGTTTTCTGTATTTCTTGAGTGGTATCTCAGAACATCGACCAGCAGTAGTAGCTGACCGTACTGTGGTTCAACGAGGGAGTTGTGGTTCAGCATAGTGCTTTCTAGGGGTGATACCAGCAATGCCACCCACAGGATGCCATGTTCCATGTCCAGTTGGTGTGCGAATGTTAATGTCTGCATTGTTAATACAAAATTAACAAGTGCCCCTTCCTAGTCACACTGTTTCTCCCCAGTTGGTATCATTGCATCATACAGGCGTAGTACCTCTCGATTGTCGTCTGCAAATCCTAAGCTACTAAGCAAATCTACTAGTTCACGAGATTCTAACCTAGAATTGATGTATACAGATATCGCAAATAGAATTGGTGATCTGAAACAGCTGGGACATGCTGCACTTGTTATGCTGTGTGTTATTCATGTCTGACGACGCATACTTTTGATCAGCCGAGATAGTAAACATGCCAGAAGTTCTGACACCATATGTTCACTGTTGTCCATGTCAGAAAATTTGGATATTTAGATGTGTCATACACGATGGTCCTCATTTGGTCATCAATAAGTCACGCAGCCATGTCTACAACATCCTCTGGTGTCAAACCAGTTGCCTTGTAATTCTCCCTTAGTTTGCTCTTACTTTCATCTAGAAATGAGTATATGATGTCATTTCCATTGCCACATGTCATTATCATGCTTTCTCTGCAATAGTCTTGTAACTGATCTTTCAAGCGCTTGATAGTGTAGCATTCACCATCTATCATCAGAGTACTTTCTTATCAATGACTCTAGTTCTGTTATGGAGAACTGATGTTCATTACCCTCATCTATGTGCTGACAGAGTTTCAGGAATGCATGTTGTTTTATGGTGTTGACTGACTCTGAAGGCCTCCCTCTCGCTTTCTTCTGAAGCCCTCGCCCATTATGAGCACAGATTTGACAATCATGGTGGTACTTGGCCTCAGCTGCCACAAGATCACCAACATTTTGAATGCGTGTATAGACAAACTCTCCCCAACTATCAGCTTGCTCCATCGCTTTGGCTGCAACAGATGATAATAATTCAGTTGTTGCTGCTTCATGAGTCGCCTCACGTTAGTTCTTTGGTGATTTTTCTGCGTATATCACTTTATTCACCTTTCTTCTTTACTCTGGTAGTGATATGGTACCCATCCGGCACGAATCATAAGGTTGAGAGTCTTGTTGGTGAGAGTAACTTTTCTTTTCCACCCGCAGCTCAGAGGCTATGAGAAAGCCGGACAAATCATAAAGGGATAAGATCAAGCTATAAGCAGGGT
This sequence comes from Coenobita brevimanus, assembly GCF_032717465.1. Classification (NCBI taxonomy): domain Eukaryota; kingdom Metazoa; phylum Arthropoda; class Malacostraca; order Decapoda; family Coenobitidae; genus Coenobita; species Coenobita brevimanus. The sequence continues at coordinate 15,391,664 of NC_137041.1, forward strand.
CGCACGTTTTTTCTCTATTATTGTGCCCCACTGGTGCACGGGGCAATGAAAACTTGCGGGAGCATCTGGCTTGCCATCCCCGCATTCCCATTGGCTACCTGGGACTCGTCCAAATGGATTAGCCATAAGGATTTCTAGTACACTAACTTATACTACACGCCGTCCACCACTCTGTTGTCCTATGTCTGGATCCATCTGCCCTGGATTACTAAGGATTTCGTCTTTTACTTACTTCACAGTCACCTGCCGATGTCCTGGATCAACCTTACCTGCAGAGTGAGTTTGATACAGTGTTCTACCTACTATTTACCTTCTTAACCTTTTTATCTTCAGTAGTAAATCCATACTTGTGCCCAGTTACTGGTACTGTTAGTGCTATACCTAATCTACCTCCTATCTACCTACTCTACCTCCCATCTACCTTATGTACCTCATATCTACTCTATCTATCTCCTACCTAAAGTGCTTGGTTATGTTTTATGAGTTTTTTAATACAAATATTTAGTGTGTTCGAGGTCATTGTTTTGTACTTGCCTGTTTCCAGATACTTACCGGTTGACTGTGTACTTACCTGACTTTCCTGGAATATGACGTGGGGTGACGGATGGGTGGGAATCATGCACAATCCCTTTAATTCTTGTTCTATAGTGAGTGAAATGAGAAAATCGCATCACAAGTGCTGGCGATGTCACTTTTTTTTAACTCATCTTACACTACTGAACCTGGAAAATTTTGGAAAAATTGCTTCTGTACAAAAAACATGACTGATACCTTCAATTACTGCATGTAGGATGAAAGAGTAGTCCTTGAGCTTCAGTGCAAATATGAACATTAAACTCTCTCGGGTTTGGAAATGGCACTCGTTCAAAACACTGCCAAACTTTGGACTCGATTTTTTTGAAAAGTAAAAAATGGCACTTAGCTCCCTTTTGACATGCTGCACCTCATATATTAAAGATAATGGCCTGTGAACGGCAGGTGATTATCTTATGCATTTGTCTCCGATTCTTCTGACTCCCTTTTTCGTTTTTTTATGTATGATGGCATGATGTAATTTACTTTGCATCATTTATGAGCCAGAACTGGCAACACTTTGGACTCTCGCTTTTCATTAAGTCCATCCCTCAGATCAGCACTAATGTTCAATATGCTAGGTAGGCCTCTTTCTGTGACAGTACTTCAGTCAGGGGCGACTGGCTCATCACAATAAGCACGAATACCACACCGTTCTTGTATCACCATCCCTTCCATTTACACTGTCTTCTGTCCATCTACAGTATGTACTTCTGCCTCTATACTTTATTCTGTGTCAAGCCAGAAAAATAAAACATCTAATGTAGTATACTCTAGTTTATTAATTTATAGCAAAATTATAAATACAGATATCCGATTTTTCGTGTTTGCTGCACGTTCTCTGTGTATTTCAGTGACAGAATTCTTAGAACAATAGCAGAAATGGATTTATCACTCCTTAAAACCCATAAAAGGAGGTATTAAATGACCAAGTGTGAATTTTAGTTGCTAATCTAAAGATGCGGCCCATGCCAATGGTGGTCATCTTGAATCTTTCGTAGCACACTGTTAGCTTATGTGGAATGTTTAGAATGTTTGTTGATTTTGACTTAGGAGGCTTCTTTGGAGCTTTCATGAAAAAAGAATCAGCTTTCTTTAATTATTTTCCAGGTGTATCCTTAACCCGCCGCGTGCCAGTGCCGTTTTAAAACAGTCTGACATAATGCCGTGACCAGTGCCAGTGCTTTTTTAAAACGGTCTAAAATAAAAAACTTCACTGTGACCGCATTTTCCAAGATTCACGGGTAAAAATTGGCAGTCATGTAAGGTAACTGTTCCTCTACCATCCCTCAGGCTGTCAAGGCCATACACTCACTCGCTCCTTCCCTCACGCTTGCTCTGCATCACTCTGCCTGTGTGCCTCACCCAGTTCTGTACATAGTGAAGGCATTTTGTAAATATTTTCATGTAAGTGTAAGTTGTAAATATTTTCTTGTAAGTGTAAGGACTATATAGTGAAGTCAATTTGTTAATACCTTCTTGTAAGTGGCAGAACTGTACCTAATGAAGTCAGGTTGTACCTATCTTCAAGTAAGTGTAAGATAATGCATTCACAGTGAAAAAGACACGCAAATTGTGATAGATGCTGAAGTAATAAGTAATCAGAAAAGTGTACTGAACATTGCTATACCTTCCCAGCATAAATACGTGAGTATACCTTACACAGAAAACGGCTTTTTCTCACGTAAGTAGTGAGCGTGAGAAAGCGGCTATACCTGTAAATGAGTATGCAGGACTCAATAAAACTCATTTCCGACCCTCGGTGAGCATTTTAATGGCAAAATTCGTTGTTTTCACATCAAAATCTATCATTTTAGAAGAGAAAAAAAAGGTTGAAAAATGACTGGGATTGGGGTGTCCCATAGGGCTAAAAATAGCCGGCACGCGGCGGGTTAATGCTCCTGGGTTATTCTCAGTTTTCCTATTCCAGCAGTGACACTGGGTGATATCTCCTGGACAATGAAACATAGCCTCCTTCACCTCCGTTGGAAGTGGCAATGAAAGCACCACAATGCTGGGCTGCTGTCTGTGGTGATGGAGTAAGTCATTTCTTTATCTTTTGTTTTATCTATGACCATTAAGGGTTAAGAATTAGCACAGAATATTACCTCAGCCAAAGAAGTTGGGGGAGGTTATGTATTCACCTATGTTTTGCTTGCATGAATCGAAAGAACAATTTATTAAATTTGGGGGTGGATCAGGATCCTTGGTATTGCACTCAATATCTCCACGGGTCCTGATCCTGATCCTTTTTAATGGCAATGGCATTGACGGAGTCATGCGCTCTCTCAGTGCTTTCTAATTTTACGTATGTATTGATTTTTCTACTAGCTTTACGCTAACTTGCTATTTCATAACTGTTTATTATATATATATATATATATATATATATATATATTCTCTCCCTCTCTCTCTCTCTCTCTCTCTCTCTCTCTCTCTCTCCCATCCATAATCTAGTCCTTTTCACCCACATTCCCATATGTTCCTGGTAGTTCTCACTACCGCCCCATTTCTCCTCCTATATTGTACATCCTATTCTCTCCTCCCTCCTCTCTCCTCCGTCCACCACTTCACACATTTCAGTTTTTCTTTTCCCGCTGCCTGGTGAGCCGTTCATCAGAAGTGCCTTCTTTCTTCGGATTAATATCTGAGCTGGATAATGTCGCTTTTACCCTCGGAGACGCTAATGATGAAACATTTTTTTCTTTTTCTTTTTGTCTCTTCTTTCTTTGAGCGGGTAATTCTCTCCAAGCAACTTCTTGCAGATTATTATATGTTACTGAAATGATTTAAGTTTCAATAGTCTTATCATTGCTTATTGAAAATTATAATTCTGGGATTATATAGTATACTCCTCCATACAGTATTGAACTAAAAATATAGTGTGTGTGTCACGTAAAAGCGTGTTGTAGTGTCAAGTACTAAATTACTTACCATTAATTCACAGGTTAGGATGTCCTATGAAAATGAGTGAATCATCTTGAATGGTGTAATCTCATCCTTCCTGTTCACCATTCATGTTACCTTCACCTCATATGAAAATAATCAGTGTTAAGTCAGCCATAATATAGTATTACTATCGTGTGTTAGTCTAGTATGCAGTATCCTGTCCTTGCACATTTTAACTCTACGCGAGAAAAAGATACATAAAGAATTCTTAATCTTTTTTTAAAATCCCTCCTTCTTGCATCTCCTTACTATTACAATGTATACTCTCCTGGTGTTCTCGAAACCACGTTGTTATGTTATATTTTCCGTCCTAAGATCATACCTACCACACACTGAAATTATCCCTGTAGTGTGAGTACACAGGGGTTCACGGAAAGAACGTTTGAGGAAAATGGGCATTTTGGAAAGGAAGAAGGCAACGGTAGTACTTGGACGAAGAGAGACTGAGAGATATTAAAGGTTTGGGAAGAAAAACGAGTCATTTGAGCCTCCTCCCCCCCCCTCTCTCTCTCTCTCTCACACACACACACACGCACACACACATACAGTACCGGAACTCGACCCAACGTGATCGTCTTCAAGAAAGATAACGCTTTTTTCCTAGTTTTATCCTTACACTGAAAAACAAATTCCTACTCAACCAGTTTTATCGTTAGGCTGAACTTCCAGATTGTGTCAGTGTTTGAATTGTCTCTGCTTCATATTCTCTCAATTTCTTGTGCCGAGGTCAGAATTTCTGCCCTTTGACAACACCACTTTCGAAGAGTTGGATTGCAGTCGGTCTGGCTTTGTTAGATTTGGTTAGGGTAGGTTACGTGACGTCAATTTAGGTTAGGTTTAGCTTGGTTTGGTTAGGATAGGTCTGGCATGGTTTGGTTAGGATGGGTCTGGCTTGGTTTGGTTAGGATAGGTTTGGTTTGGTATGGTTAGGATAGGTCTGGCTTGGTATGTTTAGGATAGGTCTGGCTTGGTACGGTTAGGATAGGTCTGGCTTGGTTTGGTTAGGTTGGGTCTGGCTTGGTTTGGTTAGGATAGGTTTGGTTTGGTATGGTTAGGATAGGTCTGGCTTGGTATGGTTAGGACAGGTCTGGCTTGGTATGGTTAGGATAGGTCTGGCTCGGTTTGGTTAGGATTGTTCTGGCTAGGTTTGGTTAGGATTGTTCTGGCTTGGTTTGGTTAGGATTGTTCTGGCTTGGTTTGGTTCATTTTCGTTTATTTTTGTTTGACTAAGTTACGTACGTTTATATTTGCATAGCTTAGACTGTGCTAAGTTGGGATATGTCTGGCTAGATTTTGTTTTCCAATAAGTAAGAACTGTGTGCTTCAGTTTGGTTTCGTTTGTTTTACGTTAAGTGAGGATGGGTAATGGTAGTTGTTGTTGAGCTTGGAAAGGTTACATTTGGTTTGGTTAAGTTTGTGTAGCTCGTTTGATTTCGATTGATTAGGATTCGTTTGGATAGGATTAGGATAAGTTAGGCTTGTCTTGGTTTGATTTGGTTTGGCTTCGATTGTTTAGATTAGAATTGGGGTAGATTAGTGTAGTACATAATTATCAATGATGTCAGGTGTTGGAATAATATGAGATGGCACCGTTCTATAGAGCAAACATTTCAGGTCGTTCCAGTTTATGGTGACAGATTCATGTGAAATAGGGGCTTCCGGTAAAGAGAGTAACATTATTAAGAGTAAAATGCCCTTATCTTTATAAAAGAAAAATACATCATCCGTGTGTCGATCAAGTTCTAACTTAGGAGTTACGAGAGACAATTCGAAATGGAGAGATAAATAATACTACCGAAAAAGTGTGTCTCTTGGTGGTAAAAATGAAATTAAAAGCGTGTCCTCCGGTGTAATCTGAAAAAAGATTTGCTAGAGGAAAAGTTGCAGCGAGTTTTTCTTGAGGAACAATGCTTTTTTTTCGGATCGAGTATTGGTAGTTGTGTGTGTGTGTGTGTGTGTGTGTGTGTTTAATTTTAGAGTCAATTCCCAGACAACAGCACAAGTCCCAGAGGTGACATGTCTACCGATTTTCCTGGAATGTCACAGATAAGCAGACACAGGGAACAAAGTTTTTCCACGGATGGCATAACTACTCCTTCTAGGGTCGTATTTAAGAATTTACTTGAGCTTGAGCCTTTCTACTAAGACTGATTAGTTTCGTTTAATCTTGCTGCCTCCAAACGAGTCTGTATTACCTCTTATACTACATGAGTTACTGAAGGCTACATTAAACCATTCCTGCCCGAAAAAAGGTGTATACGGAAGTGGATAAATCATAAGGAGAAAGAAATCATTAGAGACAATGACGTCCTAGGGCTGGAGAGTTTACCTTTAATTTTGCTCTAACCCGGCGTTTCTCTTCAACTTGGGTGTACCTCTAGTAGCACATAAACTGATGCCTGTCAGCTGCAGGTACGGAAATGGTTAGAGTGTGACGGGTGGGTGTATGTGAGGATGTGGAAGATGGGTGAGAATGGGGTGGGAGAGGGGTAAGATTGAGTGTGGGAGGGTGAAGGTGGGTTGGAGGAGGGTGAGGGTTGGGTAGCGGAGGGGTAATGATGAATACAGGAGGTTGAGAATGGGGTGCACAAGGGTGAGGATGGGTTGAAAGAAGGTGAGGATGGGGTGGGGAAGGGTGAATGTGAGGAGGGGAGGGAGTAAGAGTGGGGTGGGAGAAGAGGATAGTGACGATGGGGGCTAAGTGAGAATAGGGGTGGTGGCAGGTGAGGATGGGTAACTGGCGAGGGAAGGTGAGGACAGATGGAGGTGAAGACGATGGGGTGATGGTGAAGGTGGAGTGAATGAGGGTGGGTGAGGATGGAAGGTGTGGGTGGGTGTGGGTGGGAGAGAAGAGAATAGCGGGAGGATGAGGGTGGGTGGAGATTGGAATGATTAAGAGTGGGAGAGGGTAGGGGTGGGCGAGTGTGGAGGTGAGTGGGGGAGGGTAAGGAATTGTGAGGATAAATAAGAGTGTGACTGGGTGGGGGTGAATTTGGCTATAAATGGGGTGGTTTAGGTGGAGGTGATGAAAGTGGGTGAGAAAGGATGAGGGTAAATGAGAAAGTGAGTGAGTGGAGGTGAATTAGGCTATAGACTGGGAATGCACGGAGGGGGAGGGGAGGCTGAGAAGTTTGGACATAACGATGAGAATTAAAAAAAAAATGAGAGATTAATAATGATATCCGTTCGTGGGATATGCAAAGGCACAGGCATAGCCAGGAAAACTTGTGTATACTTGAACATTGGACTGTGACATTGTAGCACACAGTTTCTCGTTAAGTTGCTAAATTATAAGCACCGCTTGGCCAAGGGATCAGAACGATGAACGGAGTGGATTCTGTTATCAATTTCTTTTTCTCTCAGGTATGGATAACTTCGCTTACGTCTTGTTTGGTCAGGTACGTTAGCTTTTCTTTAGATTAGATTTAGGTCAGGCTATTTTAGGCTAGTTTGTGTTAGATTTTGATGAGTCAGATTAAGTTCAAATGAGCTTTGGATATGATCAAGGTTGCTATGATCTGGTTAGGCTAGGTTATAATAGAGCTGATTAGGGTACGCAAGGTTATGCTAGCTTGGTTTAAGTTAGGTTTGATTATATTGGGCTCTTAGGTTAGATTATACTGGGTTAGTTTAAGGAAGGCTAGGATAGGTTGGGCTAGTCTAATGTCATCTTTTCGGTCCCGTTATGTTAGGAAAGGATAATCAGGTTTAGTTAGGTCATGTAAGTCGGGCTAGGTTATATTAGAATAAGTTAGAGTGGCTTAGCTCAGGCATGACTAGGTTAGCTTATTGAATTTTCAGGGTGCGAGAGGTTAGCTTAGGCTAGGTTAGTATTTCCTGGGTTAGATCATGCCGTACCGTGTTAAGTAATGTTGGGTCAGTTAGTGTCGGAGCATAGTGAAGCATGTTTACGATCACTTTCCGAGGACAGAATCGATACCATGCTTCGTAAACATGCTCCAACAGTTACTTGCACGGGAGTCCTAAGGAACACACAGTTATGGCAAAGTGTCTTATGGTGTGCACCAGCCAGTTTTTTTATTTTTTTTTTTTAATGCTACGAAAAAGGAACCAAAAGCCATGAGCCTGCATTAACCGTTCCTTCTCAAGAGAGAAACAAAATACAAGAGAAAGCCAAATTCAAGATCCGATCATTTCGAGATGCCTGGTCACACTGCGTTTGAAAGACTGGAGATCATAGCTAGTAGGAAATACAGACAGAGGGATACAGTTCCGGAGTTGACTTGTTGCATAAATGAAGGCTTGGAAGTAACGGTTAACTCTTGCATTAGAGAGTTGGACAGAAAAGGGACGGGAATTTGCAGCTAGACAGGTGCAACGCTCCCGTCGTAGAAGTGGAGGAATGCAAGCAGACAGTTCAAAGGAGCAATGACCACTGAAGTAGCGATAGCAAAGAGATAAAGATGTAACAGTGCGGCGAAGAGACAAAGGTTGAAGGAAGCCAGTAAGTGGAAGAGAGCTGATGAAATGAAAAGCCTTTGATTCCACCCTATTGAGAAGAGCTGTATGTGGGGAGCCTCCCCACACATGAGAGTTGTACACCACACAGGGGCGGAAAAAACCCTTGTATAGAGTCAACAATTGTGCAGGGGTAAAGAAGGAATGGACTCGGCTGAGCACACCCAATCTCATAGAAGCAGATTAATGAGATGTAATATGATCTTTCCAAGACAGGTCCCGAGTGAATGAAACCCCAAGCATGTTCAAGGATGATGCTGGATTAAGCTGAATATTATTAAATAATAGTGGGTACACCTGTGGAAGATTTTGTCGGGTTGATAAGTGTAAGAACTGAGTTTTTGATGCATTAAAAACAACAAGATTATTTTTACCCCAGTCAGAGATACGAGCCAAGTCAGACATTAGATGTGCCATAGCCTCATCCCTTTTTTTGTTGAAGTAACTGCTGAGATGGACGTTGTGGGAACCAAATGGAAAGGTGAAGGATGGAGTCATCAGCGTATGAGTGGATAGGGTTATATGTACAGCTTAGAAGATCACTCATGAATAAAAGGAAGAGAGTTGGTGATAGGACAGTGCCCTGAGAAACACCACTGTTGATAGATCTAGAAGAACGATGGCCGTCTACAACAGCAGCTGTAGAAAGACCAGAAAGGAGGCTATAGATGAAGGCACAGATAGAAGGACAGAATCCATAAGAGGGCAGTTTGGAAATTAAAGATTTATGCCAGTCTCGATCGAAAGCCTTTGAGATGTCAAGTGCGATAGCAAAGCTTTTGCCAAAGTCCCCAAACGAGGACGACCAGGAGTCTGAAAAGTAGGTGAGAAGATCGCCAGTGGAGCGTCCCTGACGAAACCCATACTGACGATCAGAAAGAAGGTTGTGATAGGAAAGATGCTTTAAAATTTTTCTATTAAGAATTGACTCGAAAACTTTTGAGATACACGATGTTAAAGCAGGTGGACGATAGTTAGAGGATTGGGAATGGTCACCCTTCTTTGGGACTGGCTGAATGAGAGCAAACTTCCAGAAAGAAGGAAAGGTACAAGTGGAAAGGCAAAAGAGTTTGCCTAGGCAGGGTGTAAGCACAGAAGCACAGTTCTTGAGGACAACAGGAGGGACTCCATCAGGCCCATATGCCCTGTTAGTATTGAAGCCAGTGATGGCAGAAAATACGTCAGCTGAAGAAATTTTAATGTCAGGCATGAGGAAGTCAGAGGGGGGAAGTAACGGAGGAACAGCACCGGAATCGTCTAAAGTGGAATTGGAGGAGAAAGTCTGTGCAAAGAGATCTGCTTTATCAGTTGAAGAAATAGCTACAGAACAATCAGAGTAGAAAAGAGGAGGGAAGGATGATGAAGTAAAGTTGTTAGAAAGGTTTATGGCAAGGTGCCAGAAGGAGCGGGAAGAATTCAAATTGGAGAGTTGAGAGCATTTAGTACGGATAAAATTCTTTTTAGCAGAGCAAAGAACAGACTTAGCTCGATTCTGGGCATAAACGTAAAAAGGATGTGATTCAGGGGTGGGTTGGCTCCAGTACCTTTTATAGGCCCTCTCCTTGTTGCGGACAGCATTAGAACAAGCATGATTAAACGAAGGCCTTGCATTAGTCAGAGGATATGAGAAAGGAATGAATGCTTCCATGCTCGAGAGAATAACCACCAAACGAGCAAGGCAAACTCAGATGGCTCCTGGCCATGGAAGCAATAATCATTCCAGTGAAAATCAAAGAAGTACTGCCTGAGGGCCTCCCAATCCGCAGCTCCAGACGACATTTCTTTGGAGGGTCCACAGGCCGCACCAGAACGATAGGACAGGTTTAGGTAATAAGGTTATGATCAGAGGAGCCAAACGAAGAGAAAGGATTAACAGTGTAAGCAGAAGGATTAGTTGTAAGGAAGAGGTCAAGTATGTTGGAGCTCTCTCCAAGGCAGTCAGGGATACGGGTAGGGTGCTGTACAAGCTGCTCTAGGTCATTAAGGACAGAAAAGATGTAGGCTTGTTCACCAGGTGGATCAGTGAAAGGAGAGGAGAGCGAAAGGTGGTGGCAAACATTGAAATCTCCTAGAAAGGAGATTTCAGAGAAAGGAGAAATGGATAGAATGTGTTCCATTGTAGAAGTAAGATCTATCTATATCTATATACCTATGCTGCTTCTCCCAAGGAAAGGGAGGTAGCCGAGACAGGACGACACAATCCCCATTTACTCATCCATTCAAACACATTCACTCTCATCTTAGCCCCAAAGGGGAGAAGGGACAGATCCTCACCACGCCACACCGCACAAGGGTCAGCTGTGCAGTACAATCAGTGGCATCCGCAGCATGGCCTGGCAGCAGAGCTGGTTTACCCCTGCCACATCATAATAGACCAATCCCCTTACCCACATCTGACCTGATTAGCTGATCAGACCAAATGCGGGAGAATATCCCCCCAGGGTTGCGTCATCATTTATTCATTTACAATTTCTCTCCATTCATTTCTGTCATGCACAGCCACTCTTCCTTGCTCAACAGACATCCCTCTCGCATCCAACGAACTCTTCACACTGTCCATCCATCCTATTCGTGGTCTCCCTTTCATCCTTACACCTCTCACATCAGATCTAGTTATGTTTTTCACCAATCGCTCATTATCCATTCTCTTCATATGCCCAGACCATCGCAACAGCCTCTGCTCAACTCGAATAACCATCTCCCAAACATCTCCAGTTCTCCTTTGCACTTCATTTCTCACTCGATCCATACACGTCACTCCACACATACTCCTCAGACGCCTCATCTCCATTATTTTCAAACTTTTCCTCTCTGCTACACCCATATTCCATGTTTCAGCCCCATATAATGCAGTTGGTACCACAACACCCTCATACAGCATTCTCTTTACATCCATTCTAAGCAAACGACATCTAAACACTTTTTTCTTTCCTCCCAGCACCTTTCCTACTTCATTCAATCTAAACTTCACTTCTGCATCTGTTCTTCCATCCACAGCAACATGTAACCCTAAATACTTAAAATACTCTACCTCCTCAAGCAACTCACCTTTCAAAACTATATTCATCCCCCTACCATCTACCGACCTCGTACACTTCATCACTTTACTCTTATTCTCATTTACTTTCAATTTCCTCCTTTCACATACCCTTCCAAACTCCTCTACCAACTGTCTCAATCTCTCCTCTGAATCAACCACCAGTGCAGTATCATCTGCAAACAGCTGCTGCTTCAGATTCCACTCTCTACCATCAACATTCACCAGACTCAGACCTCCACCTAAAACTCTTGCATTCACCTCCCTTAAAAACACCATCCATATAAATATTAAACAACCAAAGTGACATCACACATCCCTGACGCAGCCCCACTCTCACGGGAAATCAATCACTGACAGTATTTCCCATTCTTACGCACGCTCTACTATTTACATAAAAACTTTTTACCCATTTTAGTAACCTACCATCAAGTCCGTACAATCTTAAAACAGTCCACAAAGCCTCCCTATTAATTTTATCATACGCCTTCTTTAAATCCATGAATGCCCAAAACACAACCTTGCCTTTCGCTAAATACTTTTCACACACTTGTCTCACAGCAAACACCTGATCCATGCTGTCACGGGGGGATGTGAGTTTATATATTAAAAATGTTTAGATGTTCCTTGAAAATAGAGACAAGGAATTGACTTGTGAAAATCAAACAGTAAGTTCTACTTTATTCTGGCTTACTTCACCAATTCTCTGAAGACGAGAATTTATAAACTTTCCCAACAGTACACAGCAGAGACTAATTACTCATGAGTGCTGTTTGTAGTACTGGTAGCCTCTCAAGAAAGTGACTCCACCCCTGACAATCAATAACTAATGCTAATAATAATAAACAGGTTCTTGCCGGTGCATTAACTCATGGCTGGCACAACGGATTTAAGCTTGATACAAAAGAACTGGCCTAAGTGCCAGTTATGAATAATGTAAAGCGTTTGTGCAACTCGGAGCGGCAACTAAAATAAGCTTAATGTGGAGAAATAAAACATGAGTTTAACTACATTAAGCTCAAAGAAAAAGAACTGTAAATTTATTAATTACAATGAAATAAATTTACATTACATGAGTCTCAAAAATGAATTCAAAATAACAAGGAGAATACACTCACTCGCTCATTCAAAAGCTAACACATAAACCTAGAAAAAACGAAAAGAAATACTGGTCAGTGGAGGGGAGCTGAGCAAAATGAACTGGGCACCTGTGCAGGACATCAGATGCTGCAATTCACTAACCCTCTTCGCCAATTCACCATCTAGGTGGTGATTCAGGAACTCGCTGTACAATGGCGACGGTACCTTACGCTGGGCACAAACGATCCTTCACTCGTGATGATCCAAACCTGACTAACTTCAAACTATGAAAGAGGGCGAGGGATGGCCATGTTTGAACTTCAATGGTCAACGGAAAGAAAGTGAGCAATATATGCTCACAATAAATCACTCAGTGGAAGCACTAATATTGTGCATAGGAATGATCACTTGTGAAACAATGAGAAATGTTCTGAAAACCATCCCGATCAGAGTGAACATGAGGATGGTTGAACTGAGTGATGCGCAGTGGGAATTCCACTAGAATTCGTGGTTTTCTCACTGATGTAAAATGTCACGATTTATAAATACCCTTGCGTGAATTCATGACATTATGCCCCATCTAAATCAAATTTTTCTTGAGAAAAATTTTCGATATACATACATATAAATCCTAACTCAGTCACACAAGATTCACACTGTGGTGTGTATACTACCCTGCTTCAGGAGAAAATCACAGTCAGCCATGAGCGTAAAAACCTCATATTTACTTTAATAGAAGCATGCTTGAGGAAAAAACTCTGTGACGACGGTGAAAAATCCTGTGCTTAGGTCAAACTGAGCGATAAGTTCGCTACATTTACATTAACAACTAATTGTTATGTAGCGTGATATATGTAGTACACGGTGTAGGTGTGACAGTTGTGGTGTAACTGTGCCTACATGTAATATTATGTAATACAAATTAATAGTAAATAATGAAGATGAGGCAGAAGAGAAGAGGCGGCAGCATGCAGCAGAGATGATCAGCTGATCTGCACGACAATGCTACACCTGCCAGCTGCACCTGTAAAAGCAATCAAGGTGGAGCATCAAAAGTGTCAGTGCGACAAACAATCATTATTAATTTACAACTTCTCTGCCTAGCAGTCAGTATGTACGCTACAAAAAGTACGCATTCGAGGTCGCCATTATTTTCGTATTAGATACATTATTAACCAGGAAACGTGGTCCCAGGACAGGGAGCTGAGCGAAAAGACTGGACGTCTGTGCAGGACATCAAACGCTACAATTCGCTAAGCCTAAGGGCCCAGTTTACTGGTTAAACCCTAAACCTACATTATTATTAACCAGGAAACGTGGTCAAACTGAGCGAAAAGACTGGGTGCCTGTGCAGGACATCAAAGGCTGCAATTCGCTTAGCCAAAGGACCCAGTTTACTGCTTAAACCCTAAACCTACATTATTATTAACCAGGGAACGTGGTCAAACTGAGCAAAAAGACTGGGCACCTGGGCAGGACATCAAATGCTGCAATTCGCTAAGCAAAAGGACCCAGTTTACTGGTTAAACCCTAAACCTACACTATTATTAACATTGGCAAGCTAAGAATCCCTATGCAATCTCGGACAGGTCACATTTTAACACCCACCATGGGTGTGAACACTCATGTGGATAATGTGCATTCTCCGGGAATCCTCAGAGAGGCCCACAGCTCAAGATACTCCACAAGGTAATTCAAACACAGCCTCGGATTACCCCTGCGGGGTTCTCAAACTTCCTTTTAACCTACGGTACATATGTATGTACAGGCCCTGGACATAATGTGTCCTGTGGGGCCAACGGGCGAGACATCAGACCTGCACCCACATTACCACTGCCCTCTCTTTCAACTGACTCAGAGATCATGGGTGTAGGTTCAAATGGCACAGGAAGGACATGTCCCTGATTGATGATACATTGACACACATTGCAGGAACGCACAAACCTATCTATTTCCGGTCCCATTCCTGGCCAGAAAAAGTCAGCACAGATATGGCCCTGGGTCTTCCTTTTGCCCATGTGACCTCCTGAGGCTGAACAATGACCCCATTCTAACACTGCTAGGCGATACTTAGCGAAAACGACAAACTGCAGTTGAACCTCTCCATGGGATGTTCGTGACTCACGGTACAGCCATCCTTGTTTACGAAGGAACTTGGCTTGACCTCCCCGTGAATACTTAATCACTCTATCCTTCTGTTTCTTCCACACGACAACAAGTGTCGGTTCAGAATGTTGTTCTTGAACAACATCTTGGCTACAAATCATATCTTGCAGCGATGCAATGGTCACTGGGGTGACACAGTTTGGAGCCTCGGCCATGGCTCATGTTACTGTAACCGAAGTCTGAGTAGCGTCATCTATGGCGCAACTATACTTGGCACCTGGAATATTACCTATGATAGGGTAAAATAAAAGTTCTGGCATAACAATTGCGACTGTCGTACCAGTGTAAAATGGAGATGCCACCTGGATACGTGCCTCAGGGAACAATCTCACTGATCCATCAATAAGCTGAGCTTGGATCTGTCGACCTGTGTATTCCTCAGGCCGAACTAGACTCTGCCTGACAGAGCAACCTGAGGAACCATTGTCTCTCAGGACCTTCACAGGAATGCCTCCCACAAACCCTGGCTGAACAAGAGATACCTGAAGGGTCGTACTCACCGTTTGGGGAGATGGAGCGTTGACCTCCTGTGGCAGAGTGTTCACTGTCACTGGGGGACTAGTGAACTGTGGGGGAGTGCCCATACTGCTAGGGACGACACCGCCGTACTGCTGTTGAGGAATGAAGGCTGCATTCAACTCCTGCCTCCAATACACTGGGGCTATTGCAGAAAAGGATAGTCCCGATCTTTGACTGCGTGGCTGATACTGCTGCTGGTTAGGGTACTTGTCGTACCACTTCCACTCAGGTTTCTGGGTATTTTGCCCCTGGTCCTTCTTCTGCAGTCTGTTTGGACCTTGGCCATTATTCTCAGAATGGCCTTGTTGCTGGGGTTCAGTCTGAGATGGTTTCCCAGATTTGTCAGCTTTCCTGTTCCAGGTGTGTTGCTTACAAGTTTGATACCCATACACAGTGAAGAATACATCAGCCTTCTCCACCATTAGGCTGGCATCCCTTACCTGGCAGATCTTACGCTGAGCCATAAGCTCAGCAGGCCACGACTTTTCTTGCTGCGTGTGCAGCATAAGGTCAGTTATCCCCTCACGCGTGGAAGGAGTTTCATCTTTCTCCATCCACTCATCTAAGTAAGCAGTAAGCCGATCAAGAAACTGAACAGCAGTCTCTTTTTCTTGTAAATGTGCCCTCATAAACTGACTCTTGGCATCGTCAACTGTGAGACTGTAAGCTTTGACGAGTGCAGCCTTCATCATCGCATACGTGAGATTGTCTCCACGAATTCCTTGGAGAATATCGAGGGCAGGGCCCTCAAACAAGCTAAGAAACTGGAGCCGCTTAACTGCCTCATCCAGCTGGTACAGCTGAGCCATGTCTTCGAAACGAGCTATAAATGGCTCGATTCGCTCGCCTTCTTTGTATGGAGGAAGCTTGATCTGTGGGGTCGCCAGAACATGTGCAGGGAGAGCGCTCGTGGAGCTTGGGTTAGCTGCACCAGATGTGTCTGAAGCCAAGGAGTCTCGCTTGAGCTTCAGCATCTCAAGTTCATGTTTCTCACGTGCCTCGCGCTCTGCACATTCGTGTTCTCGTTCTCTCTCTCCTTGTTCTCGCTCATATTAACGTTCTCTCTTGCACTGTTCTTGCTCATATTACACGTTCTCTCTCGCATTGTTCTAACTTAAGTTCACGTTGTTTTTGCTCGAGTTTGCGTTGTTTTTGCTCGTGTTCACGTTGTTCTCGCTCGTATTGGCGTTGAATTCTACTCTCTTCACAAGCATCATTCTCACGTTGCTGCTCGTAGCTAAACCGAGAGAGGACGTAGTCCTTGATCTGTTCGGGGTCGCTAAGCCCCATATCTTTGGCTTCCTGTACATATACATTAGCAGTCATGATGCTAACTCAATTAAGGCTGAGTGGGCTAATGACTGAGTACTGACTGCTATTTTGCAGAGAAATGCCAATAATCAAGAGTAAAGAAAATAGGCACAGGTTGGTGGTTACCAGTTTTATCTGGTTAAGTTGGTAAAAAAAGAAAATTAAGTAAAAACAACTGACTGTGAAAACTATTACATAAAATTAATAGAAATGAATCAATAACCACCAGTAAGATAGTGCCTATAGACTTTAATGATAAATACCTAGGTGTGAGTGAGTGAGTGAATATTATCTCGTTAATAACGTTAGAGTTCGGAGTTAATATCCCAGAATGAGGTCGCCAGATGTCATGGGGGGATGTGAATTTATATATTAATAATGTTTAGATGTTGCTTGAAAATAGAGACAAGGAATTGACTTGTGAAAATCAAACAGTAAGTTTTACTTTATGCCGGCTTGCTTCGCCGATTCTCTAAAGACGAGAATTTATAAACTTTCTCAATAGTACACAGCAGAGACTAATTACTCACGAGTGCTGTTTGTTGTACTGTTAGCCTCTCGAGAAAGTGACTCCACCCCTGACAATCAATAACTAATGCTAATAATAATAAACAGGTTCTTGCTGGTGCATTAACTCCTGGCTGGCACAACAGATTTAAGCTTGATACAAAAGACTGGCCTAAGTGCCAGTTATGAATAATGTAAAGCGTGTATGCAACTTGGAGCGGCAACTAAAATAAGTTTAATGTGGAGAAATAAAACCCGAGTTTAACTACATTAAGCTCAAAGAAAGAGAACTGTAAATTTATTAATTACAACTAAATAAATTTACGTTACATGAGTCTCAAAAATGAATTCAAGATAACAAGGAGAATACACTCACTCGCTCATTCAAAAGCTAACACTTAAACCTAGGAAAAACGAAAAGAAATACTGGTCAGTGGAGAGGAGCTGAGCAAAATGAACTGGGCACCTGTGCAGGACATCAGATGCTGCAATTCGCTAAACCCTCTTCGCTAATTCACCGTCTAGGTGGAGATTCAGGAACTCGCTGTACAACGGCGGTGCTGCCTTTGGCTTTGAAATGAGTATAGAGAAAGTAGGAGGATACAGAAAAAGGTCTGCTGTCAGTTGCCTCAGACAGGTGAGTCTCAGTTAGAAAAAGAAGGCAAGGTTTAGAGAAGGAGAGGTGGTGCTCAACAGAGCGAAAGTTAGAGGAAAGGCCACGAATGTTGCAGAAATGAAGAAGAAGAGAGTCAGACAATGGCTCCAGGCAGCTCGAGTCATCACCGGAAGAGGGATGGAAGGTGGGGGCATTTATGCCCCCCCCCCACCGGGACTCCGAGTCCACGTGTTGCTCTGCTATGATTTTTGAATTTTGGAAAAGGAAGTGTAGTGTGTACTGTGCATGTAGTTTGGTGTTGATAGTTAGAGAAACTTGTACTGGAGAGCATGCTAGCCTACTCTCTGTGTTACTGAGACACTGAAAAAGTTTAGCAAAGGGGGATGGTCAGGAACTAGTCCCGAGGGCTGATGAAACAGGAGCTCCAGCTCTCCCTGTCATCAGCTTTCCAACCACCTTGGGAGTACTGCCCTGCTCAACTGGTGCTACAGTCTTTACTTTTTTTTTTTTTTTTTATGCTTTTGACTCCGGGCAAAGGCTTCAGGGCCTATCCCCAGGGCATATCTCCAAGGCCCAACAGTCCTCCTATACCTCCATGTGTCACCACCTCGGCTCTAACACCTACCGTCCATATTGAATACATGCTAGGGCTGTCTCATACAGGACTGGTGTAGTGGTATTAGTGAGAGTATTTTTACATGTCGGCGGGTCTTCTGGTAGTCGGGTAAAGCCTGCTCTATGGAATTCAAAACGTTAAACTGTTCCCTGCCCCAGTGGGGTTGATTTCCCCGTATTTAGCCTCTGGTAGTTACGTGATTGATTTTCTTGTATTTGCATGGGCTGTCTGACTGATTTCCCAATAATTACTTGGAGTACCTGTTTAATTTTTCCTGTATTTATATGAACTAACTTATTAATTTTCCTATATTTACATGGGCTACTTTCTGTGTTGTCTGTACTTGCATGGGATGCCTAATTGGTTTTTACTTGTATTTACACAGGTTGCCCAAGATCTGAGTTTGAGTTGATCATGGCTGTAAAACAGATGCGTTGTCAGTACTTTTACGTATACCTAGTTTAGTTAGTATGGTCGGCGGCGTCATTTTTCAGTTGTTCGAACCCAGACGTTTTTGTGAGCAGAAGCAAAATGACTCAAGCGGTGCTTCGAATCCTAAAATCCAAACTTGTATGATGAAATGGGGTTTTTGTTTTGGCATCAACACCTGTGATGACTCTGACGCTAAGATCATCATTAGTATATATTGAAACGTTGTAAGCTTTCACCAACAGCTTATTCAAGCATCTTTATGGCTCAGCTTCTGGAGCAATCCTGTATTTGTGTTTCCTGTGGAAGACTTGTTTTAACTACTGACTTTTGGCAACCCTACTCTCCCTCCCCCTGCCCCGCCCCTAACTCCACCCCTCCTCAAGAGTCAGGCTTTCAAAAGGAGTTGGTAGAGCACCTGACTCAAGACCGAAGGGTCAAGAGTTTGCACCCTGCCTGGGTAGTTGCCTTGCTGGGAGATATAGCGTCTCCCGTCACTTAGCAGGGTAATAAGATAGATCAAGGTCTAGCTCGGGGAATTCATTTCTCCATTTTTCAAAGGAAGGGAGAAAGAGTACCCAGGAGTATTTTGATCTCATTATGGTGTCGAATATTCCATCTGACGGTAATGAGGAGAATGGTCCTCCTGTAGAGAGTGAAATTAATAACTGTTGTGATGAACTGCATGGTATGGATGGATGCATCGGAGGATCCAGCATTTATTAGCCTTACTGGTCATACTTAGTATCTGAAACCATTTCCCAGAAACATACTACAGAATTTAATGTACTGCAAAACTTTTAAAAATGCGAATGCTTTATATGCCAACAAAAATATATGCAAAATGTGTGATTTACGGTTACTGTACTAACAATAAAAAAAAATCTGACATCAACATAGTATCAGCAAAAAATCTATTAAATCATAAAATCAGATGGTCCAGTTTCATTTGAAATTTATTACTTCAACACACCCGGTGGCCAGCTGTGGTGCAATGGCGAGCAAGAAAATAAGGGACACATTATGAAGATGGGAGAAAGGAGAAAACAGAGAGTTTCTGTTCAGCCGAAAGGAAAGAGGAGACGGAAAGTGGAGACGGAACAAAAAGTGGTGACAATGAGTAAGAAAGAGGTAATGGGGCTCAAAATATCGACAGGTGGAAAATAATGAAAGAAGGAATATGAAGATCGGGGAATCAGAATGTGAAATGTTAGAGAAAAGATGACGTTTAAACTTTATATAGTATAGATGTGACTGATAAGTGTGTGTGTGTGTGTGTGTGTGTGTGTGTGTGTGTGTGTTGTAATTTAGGTCTCATCATCTTTGTGTTGTTTTTTCGGTACCGCTTTTTCCTCCAGAATTAACTTTGTGTGTGTGTGTGTGTGTGTGTGTGTGTGTGTGTGTGTGTGTGTGTGTGTGTGTGTGTGTGTGTGTGTGTGGGTGGGTGGGTGGGTGGGTGGGTGGGTGTGTGTGTGTGTGACTGACGTTGCTGAGAAACTAGCGAAAGATCTAAAATTTTCGTCATTAAGATGCAGAAGATTTCATTATAAGGGATCTCTCCTTTCTGAACACGGTGGTCAAGCATTATAATCTGAAACTTCTCATCAAGTTTTGCTAATCGAATTCAGTATTTGTAAGAGTTTGTGGAAGTGTTTTCAATTTATATCTCATTTTCAAAAAAAGTGTGTGAGTATATATAATATGGTGAATTTATACTGTAACATGTTCATCATACATTTAATTTAATGCCTTCGGTATATTTTCCATATATTTTTATTGCTACCACCAAAAGATTATATTCGATTGCAGATGGACCCATAGTAAAGATGGCATTATTAAAGCCTACATCTAACCCATCCAGCGGGATAGATGTCAAATGAATGCCGCCATCTAGAGTTAGCAAGAATATAATACAGCTGACGTCTTTGAACAGGTGCTAGTAGTTGACGTCCTTGGACAGGTGTTGGTAGTAGTAGTAGTAGTAGTAGTAGTGGTAGTAGTAGTAGTAGTAGTAGTAGTAGTAGTGGTAGTAACAGTAGTAGTAGTAGTAGTAGCAGTAGTAGTGTAGTAGCAGCAGTAGCAGTAGTTATTGTTGTTGTTGCAACTCCCAAACCTAATGTCTCCTATGCATCGGCGGTTGTCCCATCCCGTGATGTGCACCGTGGAGACACAGACTGACCTAACCTTCGCTCCTCATGCCACTCGCCCTACCTCTCAGTCTAGACCCCCCTGTACGTTCCAATTCTCTTACAGACATCCCTGTCGCTAATTCTTACTCTCAGGCTGCCGCTGCTCCTTTGCAGTCGGTACGGCCAAAATCGAAGTCCGACAAGTCTGATAAGATTAATCTGACCACCCTCACCAAGCCAGCACGTCCTCATGTCCTTCTCGTTCCTGGTCCAGCAAGGGAGAGAAAGAATAGCTCCTCCTCGATGGAGTCTGGGAGCCTTGTCATTGATGAAAATATGGAGGTCTCCATGAACAAGAACCGGGAAAGGTCCCCCGGTAGCCACTCGCCTGGACGCGGGGGGTATAAAAAAACTAAGCATTCTGGCCACCCTCGTAAATCTTAAACTGCCGCATTCACTCTATTACAGTGGAACTGTAGAGGTGTCGGGAATAAGTTACCAAATATAGCAATCTTGCTGTCAATAAACAGGCCAGACATTGTTTGTTTACAGGAGACACAGCTGGAGGATCATCCTGATCCTCCACAGTTGAAACACTATCACTCATATAGAAGATATGAAGGTCACGGAGTTGCCATATACACTCACAAATCACACCCACAAACGGAAGTGATTCAAAATTCTACTCTGGAAGCTGTCGCGTGCGGAGTAAAATTTAATAACACGTATCTGTCTATTTGCTCTCTGTACTGTCCTCACACGGCCCCATTGATAGTGATGCTTTAAATTCACTAGTTGAGCATCTACCTGGGAATAAGTTAGTGTTGGTCGACTTTAACGCCCATCACTATCAATGGGAGTAGCTTGAGGACTGATGGTCGTGGGGAGCAAGTAGCCAACCTAATACTACAGTCCAACCTCTGTCTTCTGAACGATGGTAGAGCAACTCGTGTAGATGATCGTACTGGTAACTTTTCGGTCATTGACTTATCTCTGGCCTCCCCTGGTATACATCAAGACTTCTCAAGGGACCCTTATGACGACTCCTTGGGAAGTGATCATTTATCCATCTGTCTTTCTTATACATGCGACATTGTTTCGGACCCTCCACCTCCAAAATTTAACTATAAGAAAGCAGAGGGGATCCTTCTCAAGGATCGCCAATTTAGATATATCTGGGGAGACCATAGATGTTAAGGTCGAAAATATAACTACTTCCATATTACACGCAGCTGAGGCTGCTATTCCCAAGACTTCTACAGTTCATGCGAAGCATGGAGCACATTGGTGGACACCGGATTGCCGACAAGCATTAACAAAGTGCAATAGGAGATACAGGATTTTTGACAGTCAGCCAACTGAGAAAAATTTTATTGCATACAAACAAGCACAGGCTGAGGCAAAGGAGAATAATAAGAAGGGCCAAACGTGACTCCTGGCGGTCCTTTGTGTCCACGGTGACTTGTACAACACCATTAAGTAAAGTCTGGTCCACAATAAGAATATTAAATAATAAAGGCCCATATTTCCCTGTGACCACCCTGCAGGTGAATAACACCATCTCTGACGAGTCCGTGGACGTTGCTAACATCCTCACCAGGAGTTTTTCTCATGTAAGTAGCTCAGCCAATTATGATCCACGTTTTCAACATCATAAATGCACAGGTGAGCTACAGTTAATTGACTTTGCCACAGAAGACGTAGACTCCCCATACAACCAAGAGTTTACGCTAGATATATTGCTCCTTGCCCTTAAATCTTGAAAAGACACCAGCCCTGGACCAGACACCATCACGTACGGTATGATCCAGCATCTTAATCAGGCCAACCTGATTAAGATGTTAGCATTGTACTATGAGATTTGGGCATCTCAAACGTTCCCAAACTCATGGCACTTTGCGCACGTCATACCGATACCCAAAGAGGCTGGTCGTCTTATGAATCCCACTTCATTTCGTCCTATTGTGTTGACTTCTTGTCTATATAAGGTCATGGAACGAATGGTTAATAATAGACTTCTTTTTGTTTTAGAGTCGAAGAACTTGTTAAATGATCATTAACGTTGCTTCCGTAAATACAGAAGTTCACTAGATCATTTAATGAATTTGGAGCATTGTATTGCAGAGGCATTTGCCAATAAAGAATTCATGATAGGGGTGTTTTTGGACATCCATAAAGCCTATGACATGATATGGCGACACGGTATACTAATGAAGCTCTATGCTTATGGTTTAAGAGGAAATTTGCCTATTTTTATTTCAAATTTCTTAAGGGACAGGACTTTCTCTGTCAAATTGCCCCGTAACGTAACATCGGATATATTTATCCAGGAAAATGGGGTGCCGCAGGGAAGTGTGCTTAGTCCTACTCTATTTAGCATTATGATCAATGATATTCTGTCATCAGCTCCCATCCCGAGGAATCTTAAATACTCGCTCTATGCTGACAATTGTGCAATATGGCACTCTTCCCATAATGCACAATTTTCGGGTGGGCGGATTCAAGCAGCCCTTGACTCCGTCCACCAAGGGGCCTTGCAGTGGGGATTTAAGTTTTCCATCCCTAAGTGTGCCGCTGTAGTTTTTACGACTCGTAACATACCTAATTTGTGTTTAATTTTGGATTCCTCGTTATCCACGGTCGAGTCTCTCTCTCGGAAAGAAATCAATAAATCTTCTGTGGCAAGGTTAGTGGACCAGACTAAATATTCGAACGTGTAAGCCGTACCTGGGCGACTGGGACACTGCCAACCGTCCCAGTCGCCTGGAAGAAAAAGTGTTGGCTCGTCTACGGCTTAATGCCACCATGTTAACTCATAAGAAACCTTATATGGAAAGACGATTCCCACCACACTGTGACATCTGTGATGCGGTGTTATCTATCAGTCATATCATCCTGCGCTGTTGGCGATTTATTCGTGAATGCGCTTCACTTATAAATTACTGCGGCGCAGCAGATGTCCCCCTTCACCCTTTCCACCATCTTGGGTGATGGGGACATTGTTGTGACTGATAAATTGATGGCTTTCTTGAGAGAGACCAGACTGATCAGAGTGATGTGACTTTTTTCCTATATGGTTTTGGTTTTTATCAACTGTAAATATGTAAATATTGTACTATTAATTAGGGTTGACAGTTGACATATTTGAAATAGTTCCTCCTCCCACTGATCTATTTCTAATATTGATGTCCCCTACATTAAACCCCGTTCCTCGCCGGACAGTCACCAGTTGATGAATGCAAGTGTGCAATATAGAGAGGTATTGGGCACTTGCAGTCGATGGTGGTCTTCTGGGCGAGGTTCTTCACTTTTTGTACATATTAGGTAAATATATTATACCATCTTGATTAAGGTGTCCTAATTAGGGCAGACAACTGACGTATATGGGAATGTTCCTGACTCGTCTGGTTCCCTTTCATATATTGATGTCCCCTATATTAGGTTGTGCCTCGACTCAGAGTCACCAGGTAATAAGTGCAGGTATGTAATGTAGAAAGGCATTACATATCTGAGGTCGATAGGGTTCTGTTAGTCGAGGTATTCTTACCATTAGTGTTGGTCTAGCTATTTGTCTCTGTAGGATTTAGTATAGGTTAGCGATTTGCCTGTTAGGTGATTAGTTTTAGGGTCTTTAGATTAGGTATTTATGTTAATGAATAATGTAAGGTCAAAAAAAATAAAAAAAAAATAAAAAAAATACAAGAAACAAATTATATAAAAATTATTATATATATATATATATATATGTATGTGTGCATGAAGTGTCTGTAAATATGCATTAAAGTGTGTGTGTGTGTGTGTGTGTTCTTACCTAATTGTATCTTTACAGGAATGAGTCAAGCTCGTATTGTCCCGTGTCTTAGACCATATTTAACGTACATATCCTTAAATTTGTGAATTGTTTTGGCACACACTATTTCATTCGGTAGTGCATTCCATTGATCAATTGCTCTGTTTGGGAAACTGAATTTCCTTACGTCTTTATCACCTCTCTTCTTATGCAGTTTTTTGCAGTGTCCTCTTGCTGATGCTTCTCCATATGTTAAGTAATAATTTATGTCTATTTTCTCCTTTCCTGATATGCACTTATATAGCATTATCATGTCACCTCTTTTCCTTCTCTCCTGTTGTGTTGGTAGATTCAGTTTATTTAGTCTTTCTTCGTAGCTTAGGTCCCTTAAGCTTGGTATCCATCTTGTAGCGGCCCTTTGAACTTTTTCAATCTTGTCTATATGCTTTTTGAGATGAGGACTCCAGACTATTGATGCATATTCCAGGGTTGGTCTAATGAATGATGTTAATATCCTTCTTAGCATGTCTTCATTTATGTATGTGAATGCTATTCTCATATTTGCAAGCAGTGTATACATGTTCCGTACCTTCTCGCTGATGTGGTCAGCCGGAGATAGTCTGTTATTGATAATCACACCTAGGTCTTTCTCTCTTTCTGATGTGTATAGGGTTTTATTTCCTAACTTATAATCCCAATCAGGTCTTTTTCCACTTTTACCAAACTTGATTACATGACACTTGTCCACATTGAATTCCATTTGCCATGTACTACTCCATTCTTGAAGTTTATTTAATTCTTCTTGTAGCTCCCTACAAGAGTCTGTGCTAGTAATTCTCCTTTGTATTTTTGCATCATCTGCAAACATATTCAGATAGCTCTCATTTCCAGTGTTACTGTTTATATCATTTATGTACACTAGAAACATGATTGGTGCCAGCACCGAACCCTGTGGTACTCCACTAGTCACTTCTTTCCATGATGAGTAGTTTCCTCTTATTACTGTCCTCATTTCTCGTTTTATGAGAAAGTCTTGCATCCAACAAAACAGTTTGCCTCGAATTCCTCCTTGATGGTACAGCTTCCATAAAAGTCTTTGGTGTGGTACTGTGTCAAAAGCTTTCTTGAAATCTAAATAGA
This sequence comes from Coenobita brevimanus, assembly GCF_032717465.1. Classification (NCBI taxonomy): domain Eukaryota; kingdom Metazoa; phylum Arthropoda; class Malacostraca; order Decapoda; family Coenobitidae; genus Coenobita; species Coenobita brevimanus. The sequence continues at coordinate 15,417,005 of NC_137041.1, forward strand.
TACTGTCCACCCATCCTTCCCTTTCCTGTATTGTGTTTGTTACTCTGTCATAGTAGCTCAACAGATTAGTAACACATGATTTTCCTTTTCTGAAACCAAACTGTCTTTCTGTTATCATACTGTGTTCTTCTAGATGATTTACCCAAGCTTTTCTTATAAGTTTTTCTAATACCTTGCTTACAACACTGGTCAGTGATACTGGTCGGTAGTTGAGAGGATTTTGTCTATTTCCTTTCTTGAATAAGGGGACTATATTTGCTTTTCTCCAAATATCAGGTAGTTTCCCTTGACTCAAGGATTTCTTGAAAATTAAAAATAATGGTTTACTTAACTCCTTTGCACATTCTCGTAACACCCAACATGAAATTTCATCAGGACCACTTGCTTTCCCTCTGTCTAATCTACTTAACTCCTCCTGTATTACTTTTTCTGCTATTTGTATATCTGGTAGTATGTGTGGACATGCGTGTTCCACATATTCCCTCTCAAAATTTTTTTCTTCTGTAAAAACTAATTGGAAATTCTTATTTAGTGCTTCACAAATATCTTTCTCTTGTGTGTAAGTGATCCCCTCGTCCGTGATGGATTGTATTATATCTTTTACTTTGGTTTTGCTTCTGATATAGCTGTAAAACAGCTTTGGTTGATCACTACTTTTATTTATTATATCCTCCTCAAACTGTTTTTGGGCTTCCCTCCTTATTCTTGTATAGTCGTTTCTTGCCTGTTTGTAATTATTATACGCCCTTTCACTATTGTGTCTTCTGTATCTATTCCACAACAAATCTCTTCTTTCTTTTGATTTTTTACATTCTGTATTGAACCATTTCTGTATTTTCTTATCTGCTTCTTTGTGCTGTGGGATGTACTTCTGGACTCCTATTTCATAAAATTCACAAAATGTTTTATATACAGCATTTAAATCTTGTCCTCTAAGCTCATTTTCCCAATCAACTTCTAAGAAATACTTCTTTAGGTCTTGATAATTTCCCTTTTTATAGTTTAGTCTCTTTTTGTAACTGTCATTGCTGTTTACTATGTCATATGCTATCCTGAAGTTATAATTTAGTACTGCATGTTCGCTTTTGCCGAGTGGAGGGTGATATATTAAACTGTCAATGTCATTTTCTTGCCTAGTAAATATTAGATCTAGCACTGAAGGTACATCAAGTCCTCTTTTTCTAGTGGTTTCCCTCACATGTTGCGTTAAGAAAAACTCTTGTACGAGATCCAGGAGCTTTTGGTCCCAACAGCTTTCTTGGCTATTTATATCTAGAGTATTTCAATTTATATTTGTATTGAAGTCCCCAGTTAGTATAATTCTTTCCGATTTCTCTTCCATTTTATGTAGCAAGGATCTTATACTCTGAATTGTACTCTCTGCCAGGTCCTCATATTCGTCTCTTTCCCATGTGTTTGATCTGGGTGGCATATACAAATTGGCTACAATTACTTTACCTTCAGATGTGTCGATTTCTACTGCAATCAGTTCTACTTGTGATGGTATATCTAGGTTTATTTCCTTGACTTTTAGATTTTTCTTAGTTAATATTATAATTCCTCCTCCTTTTTTTAAATATCTGTCTCTTCTCCATATATTGTATTCCTCTAAGTTTAGTATGTCATTGGATATCCTTGGTGTTAATTTTGTCTCAGTTAGGCATTTTATTTGTGGTTCATTTTCTCTGACATAATCATTCATCTCTAGTAATGTAGATACCATTCCATCCACATTTGAGTACATCAACTTTATCATCTTGTTTATATACCTGTCATGACATGGTTCTACTAACTTCCTCCTTTTTCTTCCATCCTGTTTGTGTACCACTTTCGTACCTCCAATCCTATTACTTTGTAAAAAAATTTCTTCTTGTCCTCTTCTGATCTTCCCTCATTTTTGTTTTTGCTTCCTCCTTTTCTCTTTCAGTAATTCCAGTTCCTCTTGTGTTAGGCATCTTTTTATCCATACATTTTTGAACTCCTCTTTTTCCATAAGATTCTTTGCATTTTTTAGTATCTCTTCCACAGTGTTTACACTCTGGAAAGTCACCTTTAGAGGTCTTGTCTTGCTTTTCTCGTATTTCCCTAACCTTTTGTGTTCCTCTATGTCTTTACTACAGATTTCCTCTGATACTTCTTTCAGTAAGCTCATTACATTTGCCATCTTCTTTTTGTCTCTAGTGATTTTGTTTTTAATTTCTTCCTCTTCTATACCAGTGATTACTATTGATTTATTTATTTCTACTGAATCTCTGACTAACTTTGGATTGTTTTGGATTATTCTCTTCACTTCCTTTTTAATGTTTTTTTCCTCCACCCTTGTTTCTAAGTCTTTCTTTACTTTCACCATTTCAGCATACGTGGTTTCTACATCATTTTTGTAGCTTTGCACAGCTTCATTCACCTGTGTTATCTTCTCCTCAATATCACTGCTCTGGTCCATAAGACTGCTTGCTTGTCTAATTGTCTCTGTGTCATTTTTTAACTCTTCCAAAACACTCTCGTGATTAACTACTGTACTTCCCATTTCACTCACTTTCTTCCTAAGCGTATTCAATTCCACTGTTAGTTCACTGATGGTTGTGTCTTTCTTATTGGCCTCCCTTCCCAGTTTTTCTATCTCTTCCTTTTGCAAGTGGACCGGGAAAGGTCCCCCGGTAGCCACTCGCCTGGACGCGGGGGGTATAAAAAAACTAAGCATTCTGGCCACCCTCGTAAATCTTAAACTGCCGCATTCACTCTATTACAGTGGAACTGTAGAGGTGTCGGGAATAAGTTACCAAATATAGCAATCTTGCTGTCAATAAACAGGCCAGACATTGTTTGTTTACAGGAGACACAGCTGGAGGATCATCCTGATCCTCCACAGTTGAAACACTATCACTCATATAGAAGATATGAAGGTCACGGAGTTGCCATATACACTCACAAATCACACCCACAAACGGAAGTGATTCAAAATTCTACTCTGGAAGCTGTCGCGTGCGGAGTAAAATTTAATAACACGTATCTGTCTATTTGCTCTCTGTACTGTCCTCACACGGCCCCATTGATAGTGATGCTTTAAATTCACTAGTTGAGCATCTACCTGGGAATAAGTTAGTGTTGGTCGACTTTAACGCCCATCACTATCAATGGGGTAGCTTGAGGACTGATGGTCGTGGGGAGCAAGTAGCCAACCTAATACTACAGTCCAACCTCTGTCTTCTGAACGATGGTAGAGCAACTCGTGTAGATGATCGTACTGGTAACTTTTCGGTCATTGACTTATCTCTGGCCTCCCCTGGTATACATCAAGACTTCTCAAGGGACCCTTATGACGACTCCTTGGGAAGTGATCATTTATCCATCTGTCTTTCTTATACATGCGACATTGTTTCGGACCCTCCACCTCCAAAATTTAACTATAAGAAAGCAGAGGGGATCCTTCTCAAGGATCGCCAATTTAGATATATCTGGGGAGACCATAGATGTTAAGGTCGAAAATATAACTACTTCCATATTACACGCAGCTGAGGCTGCTATTCCCAAGACTTCTACAGTTCATGCGAAGCATGGAGCACATTGGTGGACACCGGATTGCCGACAAGCATTAACAAAGTGCAATAGGAGATACAGGATTTTTGACAGTCAGCCAACTGAGAAAAATTTTATTGCATACAAACAAGCACAGGCTGAGGCAAAGGAGAATAATAAGAAGGGCCAAACGTGACTCCTGGCGGTCCTTTGTGTCCACGGTGACTTGTACAACACCATTAAGTAAAGTCTGGTCCACAATAAGAATATTAAATAATAAAGGCCCATATTTCCCTGTGACCACCCTGCAGGTGAATAACACCATCTCTGACGAGTCCGTGGACGTTGCTAACATCCTCACCAGGAGTTTTTCTCATGTAAGTAGCTCAGCCAATTATGATCCACGTTTTCAACATCATAAATGCACAGGTGAGCTACAGTTAATTGACTTTGCCACAGAAGACGTAGACTCCCCATACAACCAAGAGTTTACGCTAGATATATTGCTCCTTGCCCTTAAATCTTGAAAAGACACCAGCCCTGGACCAGACACCATCACGTACGGTATGATCCAGCATCTTAATCAGGCCAACCTGATTAAGATGTTAGCATTGTACAATGAGATTTGGGCATCTCAAACGTTCCTAAACTCATGGCACTTTGCGCACGTCATACTGATACCCAAAGAGGCTGGTCGTCTTATGAATCCCACTTCATTTCGTCCTATTGTGTTGACTTCTTGTCTATATAAGGTCATGGAACGAATGGTTAATAATAGACTTCTTTTTGTTTTAGAGTCGAAGAACTTGTTAAATGATCATTAACGTTGCTTCCGTAAATACAGAAGTTCACTAGATCATTTAATGAATTTGGAGCATTGTATTGCAGAGGCATTTGCCAATAAAGAATTCATGATAGGGGTGTTTTTGGACATCCATAAAGCCTATGACATGATATGGCGACACGGTATACTAATGAAGCTCTATGCTTATGGTTTAAGAGGAAATTTGCCTATTTTTATTTCAAATTTCTTAAGGGACAGGACTTTCTCTGTCAAATTGCCCCGTAACGTAACATCGGATATATTTATCCAGGAAAATGGGGTGCCGCAGGGAAGTGTGCTTAGTCCTACTCTATTTAGCATTATGATCAATGATATTCTGTCATCAGCTCCCATCCCGAGGAATCTTAAATACTCGCTCTATGCTGACAATTGTGCAATATGGCACTCTTCCCATAATGCACAATTTTCGGGTGGGCGGATTCAAGCAGCCCTTGACTCCGTCCACCAAGGGGCCTTGCAGTGGGGATTTAAGTTTTCCATCCCTAAGTGTGCCGCTGTAGTTTTTACGACTCGTAACATACCTAATTTGTGTTTAATTTTGGATTCCTCGTTATCCACGGTCGAGTCTCTCTCTCGGAAAGAAATCAATAAATCTTCTGTGGCAAGGTTAGTGGACCAGACTAAATATTCGAACGTGTAAGCCGTACCTGGGCGACTGGGACACTGCCAACCGTCCCAGTCGCCTGGAAGAAAAAGTGTTGGCTCGTCTACGGCTTAATGCCACCATGTTAACTCATAAGAAACCTTATATGGAAAGACGATTCCCACCACACTGTGACATCTGTGATGCGGTGTTATCTATCAGTCATATCATCCTGCGCTGTTGGCGATTTATTCGTGAATGCGCTTCACTTATAAATTACTGCGGCGCAGCAGATGTCCCCTTCACCCTTTCCACCATCTTGGGTGATGGGGACATTGTTGTGACTGATAAATTGATGGCTTTCTTGAGAGAGACCAGACTGATCAGAGTGATGTGACTTTTTTCCTATATGGTTTTGGTTTTTATCAACTGTAAATATGTAAATATTGTACTATTAATTAGGGTTGACAGTTGACATATTTGAAATAGTTCCTCCTCCCACTGATCTATTTCTAATATTGATGTCCCCTACATTAAACCCCGTTCCTCGCCGGACAGTCACCAGTTGATGAATGCAAGTGTGCAATATAGAGAGGTATTGGGCACTTGCAGTCGATGGTGGTCTTCTGGGCGAGGTTCTTCACTTTTTGTACATATTAGGTAAATATATTATACCATCTTGATTAAGGTGTCCTAATTAGGGCAGACAACTGACGTATATGGGAATGTTCCTGACTCGTCTGGTTCCCTTTCATATATTGATGTCCCCTATATTAGGTTGTGCCTCGACTCAGAGTCACCAGGTAATAAGTGCAGGTATGTAATGTAGAAAGGCATTACATATCTGAGGTCGATAGGGTTCTGTTAGTCGAGGTATTCTTACCATTAGTGTTGGTCTAGCTATTTGTCTCTGTAGGATTTAGTATAGGTTAGCGATTTGCCTGTTAGGTGATTAGTTTTAGGGTCTTTAGATTAGGTATTTATGTTAATGAATAATGTAAGGTCAAAAAAAATAAAAAAAAAATAAAAAAAATACAAGAAACAAATTATATAAAAATTATTATATATATATATATATGTATGTGTGCATGAAGTGTCTGTAAATATGCATTAAAGTGTGTGTGTGTGTGTGTGTGTTCTTACCTAATTGTATCTTTACAGGAATGAGTCAAGCTCGTATTGTCCCGTGTCTTAGACCATATTTAACGTACATATCCTTAAATTTGTGAATTGTTTTGGCACACACTATTTCATTCGGTAGTGCATTCCATTGATCAATTGCTCTGTTTGGGAAACTGAATTTCCTTACGTCTTTATCACCTCTCTTCTTATGCAGTTTTTTGCAGTGTCCTCTTGCTGATGCTTCTCCATATGTTAAGTAATAATTTATGTCTATTTTCTCCTTTCCTGATATGCACTTATATAGCATTATCATGTCACCTCTTTTCCTTCTCTCCTGTTGTGTTGGTAGATTCAGTTTATTTAGTCTTTCTTTCGTAGCTTAGGTCCCTTAAGCTTGGTATCCATCTTGTAGCGGCCCTTTGAACTTTTTCAATCTTGTCTATATGCTTTTTGAGATGAGGACTCCAGACTATTGATGCATATTCCAGGGTTGGTCTAATGAATGATGTTAATATCCTTCTTAGCATGTCTTCATTTATGTATGTGAATGCTATTCTCATATTTGCAAGCAGTGTATACATGTTCCGTACCTTCTCGCTGATGTGGTCAGCCGGAGATAGTCTGTTATTGATAATCACACCTAGGTCTTTCTCTCTTTCTGATGTGTATAGGGTTTTATTTCCTAACTTATAATCCCAATCAGGTCTTTTTCCACTTTTACCAAACTTGATTACATGACACTTGTCCACATTGAATTCCATTTGCCATGTACTACTCCATTCTTGAAGTTTATTTAATTCTTCTTGTAGCTCCCTACAAGAGTCTGTGCTAGTAATTCTCCTTTGTATTTTTGCATCATCTGCAAACATATTCAGATAGCTCTCATTTCCAGTGTTACTGTTTATATCATTTATGTACACTAGAAACATGATTGGTGCCAGCACCGAACCCTGTGGTACTCCACTAGTCACTTCTTTCCATGATGAGTAGTTTCCTCTTATTACTGTCCTCATTTCTCGTTTTATGAGAAAGTCTTGCATCCAACAAAACAGTTTGCCTCGAATTCCTCCTTGATGGTACAGCTTCCATAAAGTCTTTGGTGTGGTACTGTGTCAAAAGCTTTCTTGAAATCTAAATAGATACTGTCCACCCATCCTTCCCTTTCCTGTATTGTGTTTGTTACTCTGTCATAGTAGCTCAACAGATTAGTAACACATGATTTTCCTTTTCTGAAACCAAACTGTCTTTCTGTTATCATACTGTGTTCTTCTAGATGATTTACCTAAGCTTTTCTTATAAGTTTTTCTAATACCTTGCTTACAACACTGGTCAGTGATACTGGTCGGTAGTTGAGAGGATTTTGTCTATTTCCTTTCTTGAATAAGGGGACTATATTTGCTTTTCTCCAAATATCAGGTAGTTTCCCTTGACTCAAGGATTTCTTGAAAATTAAAAATAATGGTTTACTTAACTCCTTTGCACATTCTCGTAACACCCAACATGAAATTTCATCAGGACCACTTGCTTTCCCTCTGTCTAATCTACTTAACTCCTCCTGTATTACTTTTTCTGCTATTTGTATATCTGGTAGTATGTGTGGACATGCGTGTTCCACATATTCCCTCTCAAAATTTTTTTCTTCTGTAAAAACTAATTGGAAATTCTTATTTAGTGCTTCACAAATATCTTTCTCTTGTGTGTAAGTGATCCCCTCGTCCGTGATGGATTGTATTATATCTTTTACTTTGGTTTTGCTTCTGATATAGCTGTAAAACAGCTTTGGTTGATCACTACTTTTATTTATTATATCCTCCTCAAACTGTTTTTGGGCTTCCCTCCTTATTCTTGTATAGTCGTTTCTTGCCTGTTTGTAATTATTATACGCCCTTTCACTATTGTGTCTTCTGTATCTATTCCACAACAAATCTCTTCTTTCTTTTGATTTTTTACATTCTGTATTGAACCATTTCTGTATTTTCTTATCTGCTTCTTTGTGCTGTGGGATGTACTTCTGGACTCCTATTTCATAAAATTCACAAAATGTTTTATATACAGCATTTAAATCTTGTCCTCTAAGCTCATTTTCCCAATCAACTTCTAAGAAATACTTCTTTAGGTCTTGATAATTTCCCTTTTTATAGTTTAGTCTCTTTTTGTAACTGTCATTGCTGTTTACTATGTCATATGCTATCCTGAAGTTATAATTTAGTACTGCATGTTCGCTTTTGCCGAGTGGAGGGTGATATATTAAACTGTCAATGTCATTTTCTTGCCTAGTAAATATTAGATCTAGCACTGAAGGTACATCAAGTCCTCTTTTTCTAGTGGTTTCCCTCACATGTTGCGTTAAGAAAAACTCTTGTACGAGATCCAGGAGCTTTTGGTCCCAACAGCTTTCTTGGCTATTTATATCTAGAGTATTTCAATTTATATTTGTATTGAAGTCCCCAGTTAGTATAATTCTTTCCGATTTCTCTTCCATTTTATGTAGCAAGGATCTTATACTCTGAATTGTACTCTCTGCCAGGTCCTCATATTCGTCTCTTTCCCATGTGTTTGATCTGGGTGGCATATACAAATTGGCTACAATTACTTTACCTTCAGATGTGTCGATTTCTACTGCAATCAGTTCTACTTGTGATGGTATATCTAGGTTTATTTCCTTGACTTTTAGATTTTTCTTAGTTAATATTATAATTCCTCCTCCTTTTTTTAAATATCTGTCTCTTCTCCATATATTGTATTCCTCTAAGTTTAGTATGTCATTGGATATCCTTGGTGTTAATTTTGTCTCAGTTAGGCATTTTATTTGTGGTTCATTTTCTCTGACATAATCATTCATCTCTAGTAATGTAGATACCATTCCATCCACATTTGAGTACATCAACTTTATCATCTTGTTTATATACCTGTCATGACATGGTTCTACTAACTTCCTCCTTTTTCTTCCATCCTGTTTGTGTACCACTTTCGTACCTCTAATCCTATTACTTTGTAAAAAAATTTCTTCTTGTCCTCTTCTGATCTTCCCTCATTTTTTGTTTTTGCTTCCTCCCTTTTCTCTTTCAGTAATTCCAGTTCCTCTTGTGTTAGGCATCTTTTTATCCATACATTTTTGAACTCCTCTTTTTCCATAAGATTCTTTGCATTTTTTAGTATCTCTTCCACAGTGTTTACACTCTGGAAAGTCACCTTTAGAGGTCTTGTCTTGCTTTTCTCGTATTTCCCTAACCTTTTGTGTTCCTCTATGTCTTTACTACAGATTTCCTCTGATACTTCTTTCAGTAAGCTCATTACATTTGCCATCTTCTTTTTGTCTCTAGTGATTTTGTTTTTAATTTCTTCCTCTTCTATACCAGTGATTACTATTGATTTATTTATTTCTACTGAATCTCTGACTAACTTTGGATTGTTTTGGATTATTCTCTTCACTTCCTTTTTAATGTTTTTTTCCTCCACCCTTGTTTCTAAGTCTTTCTTTACTTTCACCATTTCAGCATACGTGGTTTCTACATCATTTTTGTAGCTTTGCACAGCTTCATTCACCTGTGTTATCTTCTCCTCAATATCACTGCTCTGGTCCATAAGACTGCTTGCTTGTCTAATTGTCTCTGTGTCATTTTTTAACTCTTCCAAAACACTCTCGTGATTAACTACTGTACTTCCCATTTCACTCACTTTCTTCCTAAGCGTATTCAATTCCACTGTTAGTTCACTGATGGTTGTGTCTTTCTTATTGGCCTCCCTTCCCAGTTTTTCTATCTCTTCCTTTTGCAAGTGCATTTGCTTCTTTATTTCATCAATTTCATTTTTGAAAGCCATTTCTAGTTTGTGTACACGTTCAACCAGTCTATTGTGAGTCTCCACTTCAACGAGTTCTTGGTAGAAATCATCATTTTGCTTTTTACTTTTATCCCTTTTCTTTTCCAAATTTGTTTTACTGAAGTATGTATCCATTTTGTAATACTAAATGAAGAGTATGTACTTACACTTTCCGCGTGTTGCTGTAGTATAAACAAACCCAGCTGACTCAACGCATCGTGATTCTTTGTTGTTTGAACCTGTCTTATTTAAACTTATTATTTCTTTTCCTTTTAATAATGAAAAATCATTTAGTCTAACCTGGTACAGAGCTTGACTCATTCAAAGATACTTTTTTAGGTAATGCCTCTGGCCGTGTTGAGCTGGTATGGAGCGCCGGTGTGTGTGTGTGTGTGTGTGTGTGTGTGTGTGTGTGTATTTATATATATAAACATAATATATATATATATATATATATATATATATATATATATATATATATATATATATATATATATATATATATATATATATATATATATATATATATATATATATACGGTCTTAATAACCAGGGGCTTTGGCCCCAATGGTCGATAGGCCAGAAAAATGAAAAAAAAAGAAAAAAACAATTCAGAGCATCGCTGCTTTTCATCGTTGCAGGTTAGTGCCCAAGCTCTCACCTCCCTCCCCCCTTTTTCTCTTCCTCGTGTATTAAGTCATCATATACGTTCGTGGGTTAAATCAGTGATATTTTCCCCTGGTCCTTCTTGTGCTGAATAATGAGATCATCGCTCCTTTTCATCGTTGCAGACGAGAGTTGTGAAGGGCCGTGGCTCGCATACCAAGGATTCGGGCGTTCTAGCCTCGGCCTAGCCGCTGGCACACTAACCCCCCCCCCTTTAGTTCATGGAATCAAAGTGAATATCGGCTGGTCCATTAGTCCATTTGATTACGGTCCATGTGATTACTGGTTCTTTTGATTATTATGTCTAGTTTATATAAGATTCTTCATTATCGTGCACTTAGAGAATATTCTTTGGTGATAATCTTTAAGTTCCTTCCCGACGAGTCCGTCAGAGACCACGGGACTATATCCATGCATATCGGTGTTCTTGGGATGTTGATCTGGTGTGTAAAGATACATATTTCTGGAGTTATACTGTAAGTCCTCATCACTAAATACTAATTTAGTTCGTGAAGATTCATATTTCTGAAGAGTAATAGTGTTCTTTGAATAATCAGTTTGAGAAGATTCCTATTTCTGTTGTTATACTGTAGATCCTCATTATATTTTGTTTGGTGTCATTCCCAGTTTGAAGAGAAATCTGTATCTCAGTTCTTAATACATAGTAAATCTTAGGCTAAGTTATTGTGAGTGTATTTTGCTATCCTCCAAAGAGTGGTACAGACGAGGTTGAGTGGCCCGCAAAGTGTGCTTAATATCTAACTACTCACGCCCTCTCTAATAAGATCACGCTACCTCATTCCCTCATATATTCTCAAATAAGATCACGCTACCTCATCTCTCATAAAGCCATATATTCTTAAATAAGATCACGCTACCCTGTTCCTCATAATTTCTATAATTCTCGGCGTTACACTGAAGGTATCTAAATTCTGATCATTACACTGGTGATAAATCTTCAGCATCATATTGGTGGCAGTATTCAAATTTCTTACATTACATTGGTGGCATAAAATTTTTCGTTATTACACTAGTGTCGGTTATTGATGACCAAAATTCTGAGCGTTACACTTGGCATTAGAGATGGACTAAAACTCCTTGCAATACATAAAGAGAGAAAAGAACATGGGAATATAAGAACATCAGAAAAGAGGATAAGTGTAGTAGGCCGATTGGCCAATTCTAGGCAGTACTTTAAGAGTGTAAAAAGAGAAGAGGTGGGTAGGGAGCAGAGTGACCAAATTTGTCATTTTAATGATAAATTGGCAACAAGAAGCTAGGTGGCCTAAAGAAATTTTAATCTTAATGCCAAATGCATGAGTGTCCTTAATACTGGGTTTTGCTTAATATTATATTTGTGTTACCACTGCAATCGTTTCCATATCTCTTTTTAATTTTGTTAGTTCTCGATGCTAAGGTAGATAGTATTTTCAATCGCGGCGGGCGGTGTCGTTGTCTCAGGAAGGCAGGTATACCCTGTACTTACTGCTTTCAATAAGGTATTGTAAGCCTTAATTCGACATTGATTTAATTCACCATTTTTATGTTTATTTGTTGTCTTTCATTGCTCGCTCTTGCTCATTGATGCTGATGATTATTGTACTTTGAAGTTTCACTTTTGACTGACAACCAGAAAAGGTAAATATATTTCTTAAGTTACTTAATGTGTCTTTGTAAGCTTTTAGTCAATCAAACAATCAATCATTTCCTGTGGCACCCCACTGGATGCATAAGGTCTCATTGAACTCTCTCCACCAATATTTGTCTCTTGCCATCTCCTTCGAGTCCCGCCAACACTCCTCTCCTACATCTGTTTTCATTGTCCTCAACCAGGTTTCCCCTCGGCCTACCTCTACCTCTTCTTCCTCTAGCAGTCCACTCTGGCACATCTTGTATTAAACTCCCTTGTTTTCTGTATATGTGCCCCAGCCACTTCCAGCGAGACAGTCCCACATATTCTTTAACTGGTTCCACTCTCGTAATATCCCTTAGTCTTTCATTTGTAACTCTGTCTTGCCACTTTACCCCAAGAATCCCTCTCAGTATTTTATTCTCAAATCCTAATATTTTCTGATCTGTTGCAATTGTACTGTACCATGACTCATGCCCATAAATTAAAAGTGGTCTAACCACGGACTTGAATATTTTCACTTTAGTATGTACAGGAAGCATAATATTATTCCAAACAGATTTCAACATTCCAATAGCTCGCCAAGCCTGTCTAATCCTCTCCTCAGTTTCATTGTTTAATGATCCATTAGATGATACAATCGTTCCCAGATATTTAAAGTTTTCTACATTCTTCACCAAATTATTCCCAATTACACAATCGATTTGGTTCTCCACGTTCATATTAATAATTTCAGTCTTTCCACAATTTATTACCAATCCCACTTTTTCTCCTTCCTGCACCAGACAATCAAGCACCCTCTGCATCTCGTAAATACTTCCTCAAATCAGTACAATGTCATCAGCATAGTCCAAATCCATCAGCTTCATATTTTCTTTCCAGTTAATTCCTGCACCTGTTCTCCCTACAACCTTTCTCATAACATAACCCATAACCAAAACAAACAGCAGTGGTGAAAGAACTCCTCCTTGAATCACTTCTGACCTAACTTGAAACGGATCACTCAAAGAACCACCCACCATTACCTTACAAAAAGTACCTTCATGCAGGCTTTAATAATTTGTACAAACTTTTCTGGTATACCATAGAATCTCATAATTTTCAACATAGCTCCACGTGAAACACTAGCAAACGCCTTTTCAAAATCCACAAAACACATACTAAGTGGCATTTTCATCTCATATGCTTGTTGCATTAGACACCTTACAATAATCTGATCATTACAACCTCGACCCTTTCTAAATCCCACTTGTTCTTCTTTTAAAATTTTATCAATTACTGGCTCTATTCTGTTCAACAAGATTTTGGAAAAGATGTTTGCAACTACAGGTGTCAAAGTTATCCCCCTCCAATTGCCACACACATTTAAATATCCCTTTTTGGGTATTTTTATAATCACTCCAATTTACCACTCTTCTGGAATTCCTCCATTATCCCAAGCCACATTAAAAAGTTTCAAAAGCGCATTCATCAACTCATCATTTTCCACCATAAGCATTTCAGGAAATATTCCATCCTCTCCTGGGGCCTTAAAATTCTTTAACTCTTTTATAGATTTTGCAAATCTCTCTCGGCTGGCACCATGTCCTCTTCAGCTGGGGTTGGTCTATTTAGAACAGATTCAAAATGCTCTTTCCACCTTCATTTTATATCCAAATCTTTAGTCATCAAATTACCATTTCTGTCTCACACAGGTATTTCCTTCCTTCTCTTTTCAGTCCCAATTAACTCCTTTATGACCTGATACGCTGATCTTGTGCTCTGACCGTTATTTTTACTTAATTTAATTTCTGTCTCTGTTGCCTTTTCATCATATACTCCTCTTATCACGTCTAACGAGTCTGTTTACTTCAGAATCTATACTCCAGTACTTTGCTCTAAGTACTTCAGCTACCTGGCCATTAACATGTTCTTCACTTCTCAATTTCGTGTCTTTCCGTTTCTGAATTGCATTCCATGTTTCGTCTGACATCCACTTTTTCCTTCTCGCTTTTCCCGTTTTCTTAATAGTAACCTTAGCACTCTCATGCAAAACCTTGTTTACCTCTCTCCACATTTCATGTGAGGAGTAGACTGTAGCACCAGTCGAACAGGGCAGTACTCTCGAGGTTGATGGCAAGCTGATGATAGGGAGAGCTGGAGCTCCCGTTTCACCAGCCCTCAGGACTTGATCCTGACCATCTCCCTTTTCTGAACATTTTCAGTGCATTCATTTACACAGAGAATAGGCCAGCATGCTCTCATAATACCTCTACCTTCAACTGTCTACACCACACTACATGCGCATAACATATCACACCTTCTATTCACATCTTTAGTAATGGCCGCTGCAATCTTACTATCAAATGAGGTGGTACCTCGGATTGCCACCACCGGCAGGGTAGGGCTGGAGGCACAGGGTCCTCCCGGTTGCCATCAAGCGACTGTGCCGACAGCGACTGTTGCTATTTCCGGGAATGCTCGTCGGCGAAGAGGTGACGGTGCGGCCTTATTCTTTACCAACATCCGCGGCCTTACCACAAATTTAAACTCAGTTCATTTTTTCCTTCAGTCCATATCCCCTTTGGCCCTTTTCCTCACAGAACCACAAATCTCACCCTCTACCGATATATCTCCATTTTGTTTTCCTTACAAACTTTCGAAACAAGGGCGGCACCTGTTGTTATATCAAATCCCAATATGCAGTTGGCACTATTTTAAACTTCACTTCATCCAGTTTTGCTTACTCATTATATAAATTAAATTGTCCAAACATTACCAACTATATCTGTGTAGTTTATCGTTCCCCCAATGCTTCTTCGGAACCCAGTGTATTTGATTCCATATCCACTCAGTTGAGTAACCTTGACCTTGCCCTTGGCAATGAAATTACCATTTTGGGTGATTTTAACATACACAATGTTGAATGGTTATTGCATTCTGCCCGGACTGACGACGCTGGTCTAGAATGCGAGCTGTTTGCGGAATCGTTTAATCTCACCCAGTTGGTAAAGCAACCAACCAGAATACCTGATAATCCTGACCATAATGCCCATCTCTTGGATTTATTCTTGACAAATAATCCAGATCAATACAGGATAGAGGTACTGTCACCACTTGGATCCTCTGACCACAATCTCATCAAAGCCTCATTAGTTAACCCTCCTACACCTCCCCATTCTGAACCTGTCAGGGTGACCCAATGGCACTTTGACAGGGCAGACTGGGATGGATTTAGAAATTATCTTGCTGATGTTCCATGGCAGTCTTTCTTCTCTAGTGATCCCAATTCTACCCAGTCCCACATCTGCGACTTAATACTAGCTGGTATGGATTTATTCATACCAAGTCAACAATTCACTAAAAGATCAAACTCTCCAAAATGGTTTGATGGCAATTGTGCCAGAGCAACAGCCCAAAAGTCATTAGCATATAACTCTTACTTAAAATCAAAAACATCTGAATCACTCTCCCAATTTAAAATTGCTAGAAATCATGTAAACGCTGTATTAAATCTATCTAAATTAAACTTTCTTCAAAAGCAAGCATCAAAACTACTTAACAACCTTAATGACAATAGAATATTCTGGTCAAGTCTTAATTCTTTCAATAATAACTTTAACAAGTCATCTTCCATTCCCCCACTAAAATCTTCAGATGGCAATATTACAAATGACCCACGTGGGAAAGCAGATATCTTTGCTAGTACCTTTGTAAGAAACTCTACCATAGATGATACCAGCCAGAATGTCTCAGTACTGGAACTTGATTCTCCCGAAATTGCCCCACTTAAAATACAGACAAGATACGTAAAATCCATCCTAGACAATTTACCTACCAACAAAGCTCCAGGCCCAGATGGAATTCCGCCAATTGTTTTGAAAAAGTGTTCCCCTGAACTTGCCTCTGTCCTGCCTAAATTATTCAGACTATGCATACGTACTTCTTTATTCCCAAATTCATGGAAAGAAGCCAATATGCATCCAGTTCCGAAGAAAGGAAGTTCGCCTGACCCCTCCAATTACAGACCAATAGCTGTCTCATCTTCTCTTGGTAAAGTATTTGAAACTTTAATTAATAAGCATATTGTTAAACATCTTGAATCCAACAACTCAGTTAGTGATAGACAATACGGTTTTCGCCACGAAAGATCCACCATTGACATACTCAATCTCTTAACTCATACCATCCATCAATCAATTGATCTTTTTGGAGAAACTCATGCAGTAGCTCTTGATATCTCTAAGGCTTTCGACAGAGTATGGCACCGTTCCCTGCTGTCCAAACTCCCTTGCTATGGACTAACGTCTTTTGTTCCTTTGATTTCTTCTTATCTTAGTAACAGGAAAATAAGAGTAAAAGTAGATGATGTATATTCGAATTTCCACTCAATTAACGCCGGCGTGCCGCAGGGATCAGTTCTAGCGCCAACCCTATTTCTGGTTCATATTAATGATCTCTTATCTGTCACTCACAATCCCATTCACTCATACGCAGATGACTCAACACTACATAGTTCATTCACACTCAGACATCCATTTACAAAGTCTAATATCTCTACCTCTCAACTCAGTACAGCCATCTCCATAAATCAAGATCTATCTACAATCAGTGAATGGGGACAAAACAACCTTGTCTCTTTTAATGCTAGTAAAACTAAATATATACAGTTTACTAATAGACAGATATTGCCAGATTCGTACATTACCTTCAGTGCTACTAATATTCCCATCTCCAAAAGTATTGAAATTCTTGGTGTCTCACTTAACAGTGCCCTCAGCTGGACCTCTCATGTCAGATCACTTGCTAAAACCGCCTCAAAGAAACTTGGATTATTGTACAGAGTCCATAACTTCTTCGCCGGTGAGCAGTTGGCTATAATTTATAAGAGTCATGTGCGCTCTCAGCTTGAATATTGCTCACCCATGTGGAATGGTTGTGGAGAGGTTGCATTAAGACAACTAGACAAAATTCAGAATAAAGCCGTTAGAATCATTAACAACCCTGCCATTACATATAAACTACCTCCCCTGCAAGTAAGAAGGAATGTTGCCTCCCTTGCATTATTTTACAGATATTTTTTTGGCAAATGCTCAGACGAAGTTGTGTCCGTGGTGCCACCTCTCCATGCCTTCCCTCGTGCTACACGGGCATCTGGTAGCGCTCATGACTGGAATGTCACTCAGCCATATTGCAGAACTTCTGCCTATCAGAATTCTTTCATTCCCCGAACTGCATCTCTCTGGAACTCGCTTCCCCAGAGTTGTTTTCCTCCAAATTTCAACCCACAACTGTTCAAGTCTAACTGTTACAGATATTTTATGAAGAGAGGACACCAGTAATCTGGTGTATGGATTATTTTTTTTTACCCATTTGTATTTCCTTCCTCCGTTTTATTATTTATAAAAAAAAAAAAAAAATCATTGTCTTCAGATTCCATCAAAGTCTGCAGGACTAGAAACTTCTTCCTACATTCCCACCGAAACTTTTCCTTCGTGTTCTCATCACTTCACAGCTCATCAAAATCATAATTATTACCTCCTGTACAATTACTATTAACGTTTCTCTTAAGTTTTATTTTAATCTTTGACACTACAAGTTGATGGTCACTACCTATATCTGCCCCCCTCCTTACGCAAAGATCTTGCAAATAACTCTATGCCTTCTGCTAATTGCAATGTGGTCAGTCTGGTTACAATGTTTACCACATGGTGAAATCCAAGTAGTCGGTACCGAAATATTCCCCCCCCCCCACCCATATTATAATGTGGATGTTTTGTGATTTCATCGTACAGTATTATGTTGACACCTTTGAGAAACTGAGGCTCTTGGGAACCGGTGCATTAGTTTTTTTTGAGGAAGGGTTTTTGTATATTTTTGATATTTTTATCGGTATAATGTAAACCAGGTTCCTTTAACAACCATTTAATAGTGTGCGAGGGTGTTGTTTTGTGGTGTGATAGTCGATCAGGTTAAAATGGTTCTGTACATACCAGTATGATTTTTTTTTTTTTTACCGTAGAGGATGGTAATGTAGTATGGTAACAAATATCAGCACATGCCAGTAATGCTTTTATTCACTATATCTTCAGTAATGTAATGTAGTGGCTTAGACAGTTTGGCCTAATTTGGCCCATTTTCGAGAGGAGTTTGGCATTTAGTGGTGAAGTCGACCTGGCAACCCTGACTGGGAGAAAAAAAGGAAACAAAAGGAGAGCAGGACAGTGAGAAAGGGGAAAAGAAGAGATGAGAAGGACAAGGAAAAGAAGGCAAAAAGGAGATGAAAAGAAAGCACGCAGGAAAAGAGGAGACGACAAGAATGTGGAGATAGAGGCGACACGTATGACTCATTCCCACCTGAATATAATCAGTTGGCACTTGCTGGAATAGACCACTATACTCGTATACGCCCTACCCATCAGAGTGTTGAGTGGAGACAGATCTTGGCAATGAGTGAGAATAGCCTGTCTGGCCGCATGGTTACAGAGTTTAACCTGGTGATCAAACTGATCTACTATTGTACAGTATATATTGTAACCGATACACCTGAAATTATCTTCTGTGCCCAATAATTAGTAATAAAATAAAAAGAAAATATCGGGGAATTATTGATAAATTAGTGCCATTGATAAACGTCTACTTAATATCTTCCTAGCTCGGGATAAGGGCCTGGAAAAAAAAAAAAAAATTATGGGAGAATAGCGATTAGTTAGTGGCAAATCAATTTAGGTAATTCATTCTATTTTCAATATATGGCATTGGATATTATGAAAAAAAAATAATGGGGAATTATCGATAAATTACTAACCATCATTCACTCTTAAGTAATGTCTGCTGTATATAAAAAAGAGAGAGAAAAAAATAGGGAAATTACTGAAATACTTATCTGCATCTATCTATTCATTCATATATCTAGAGATCAATCGCCATACTGCCGTAGGCGATGGTCATAAATAAACTATCTTCATGTCACGTTGTTCTTCGCCATCAGGCTGTCTTACCACCAACTAGCATAGTTTTCACTCATATACCTCTCCACCCCATCACCATCACATCCTTGATCTCCCCTTTCCCCTCTTCCCTTTCAACTCCCTCACATACTCTTTCCGTGTCAACTTCTCATTCTGCATTCGCTCCATATGACAAGCTCCTCTCACATACTTCTATCATTTTCCAGGACATATACATCAACACCACAACGCTCCAGAACTTCCCCGTGTGCATATCTGTCGCTCCTACATAACACCATAGAAGCCTAACACTCATATCCGATCCTCTCACTTTTTAATTGTGTCCTTCCAGCTGAGTTCAAACTTCACTTCCATACGTTAGAGTGGGGATCACAGTACTGTCAGGCAATATTTTTCTTTTTCTGTTTTCCATCTCGACTCTGTTTCTTGTAACTGTGCTCAGTGTACATGCAGCCTTCCTTCCTTGCCTTGCTCTTCCTCTCAGTTCATCCTTTAAACAACTATTCATTCCCACACCACTACCGAAATATTTGTAGTCTCTCAAGCTCCCCGTTTCCTCACCGTTGTGCCTCATTTTGCACTCGTGACTTAATTTCCCACGAGAGAGAGAGAGAGAGAGAGAGAGAGAGAGAGAGAGAGAGAGAGAGAGAGAGAGAGAGAGAGAGAGAGAGAGGGAGGGAGGGCCTCTAATTAAAAAAAACCTCATCCATTCTTTAGGTGCAACGTTTAATATTTTGCCTGAAACAGTAAGAGAGAGGCGATAAACTTTTGGTAAATATATGGAGGGAGTATACGAAAACCTTAACCCAGTGACAGGGATTGGTGGTGGTGAGAGTATGAAGGAGAAATTAAGAAAGATACTGAAGTAGAGTATAAGGAAGACGGAAAGGGAAGGGTAAGAAGGAAGAAAGCAACATATACACACACACACACACACACACACACACACACACACACACACACACACACACACACAAAATGTATACCTATCTAAATGTAACATAGATCAGCTGAATCCATTACGCTCCATCTGAACCTGACTGGGCTGAGAGAGGATTGTCACCATAGCAATACCTGCCTTAATCCCACTCCACTGTCTGAGAGGAGAGATAGATAGATAGATAGATAGATAGATAGATAGAGAACTAGATACGCAGACAGACTAGGTGAATCCACGAAGCATCATCACTATCACACAGAGAGAGCGATTGTTACTCTATCAGTACCTACCTTAACCTCCTTCGACAGTGTGAAAGAGAGAGAAAGATAGATAGATAGACAGACAGACAGATGAATAGACAAACAGACAGACATACATGAATCCATTAGAATCCATTAACCACCTCCTCCAGTCTGCAAAGAGACTTCTAGTCACTATAACAATACCTACCTCAGTCTCACTCTACTGGCAGAGCTGACATCTGCAGCTTGCCTATTGTATCTTTCAGCTTCGATAAATCTACTGTGTTTTTATTAGTATTGGCCATGAGGATGAGCTCTACTTTAGTTACCACCTCTCTCTTTCTCTCTCTCTCTCTCTCACACACACACACACACACACACACACAAGCTAAGCCAAGGTTCATTTTTCAGTCTGTCTCGTTGAACCACCAGGAACCGATCACTTGTGAGGCCAGTCCAGTTTGGACAAGAAAATTTAAGTGATGGGCACGCTAACGAGCAGAGGAAGAGGAAGAAGAAAAGTAGGGAGAAGGAGGAGGAGGAGGAGGAGGAGGAAGAGGAGAACGAGGAGGAGGAGGAGGAGGAGGAGGAAGAGGAGAACGAGGAGGAGGAGGAGGAGGAGGAAGAGGAGAACGAGGAGGAGGAGGAGGAGGAGGAAGAGGAGAACGAGGAGGAGGAGGAGGAGAGAATTATAAGTGGCAGAAGGATGAGAACGAGAGAAATGTGATGGATGAGGAAGAGGAAAGAAATGATAGACAAGGACAATCCTCAGCACAGTCTACGTAACTGAGATGCTGGCAAGTAGAGATGTAAGAAGTTGAGGATGAGGAGGAGGAAAGGGAAGAAAGAAGATGATAAATGAGAAAATGAGGCGAAACATGTAAAAGAAAAGTGAAAAAGGAGACAAATGAAGGATGCCCAAGAGGCTGGACTAATACTTATGCAATGGAAACGCTGGCAAGAGGAGGAGGAGATGGAGGTGGAGGAGAGGAGGAGGAGGAGGAGGAGGAGAAGGAGGACAAGGACGAGGACGACGACGAGGACAAGGAATGGATGATGGTATATGAGAGAAGGAGAAAGAAGGAAAAGAAAGGAGAGTGAACAAGATCGAGAAAACCTTCACTGCATCTTAGGCAGGAAGTGGAGGAGGAAAGACAGGAGGAGAAAGAAGGCGCGGAGAGAAGACAAATGCGGGAGATATAAGGAAAGGGAAGTAAAAGTGAATGAATGAGAAGAAAGAGCTATTTGCATCTTACGTAAAATTATAGACACTGGCAGGAAGGAAGAGGAGGAAAAGGAGGAGGAATAAGAATGTAAGGAGGAGGAGGAGGAGGAGAAAGAGGAAGTAAAGGAGTAGAAGACAAAGAGAAAAGGAAGACGAGGAAGAGGATGATGAGGAGGAGAAGGAAGAAGGAGGAGGAGAAGGAGAAGGAATGGAGGAGGAGGAGAAAGAAGAAGAGAAGGAGGAAAAGAAGGAGGAGGAAGGAAAGGGAAGTGAGTAGGAGAAGGGAAATAAAAGCTGCTGCGCAGGGAGGGGGCGTAGAAGGAAAATTTATTATATATTTTCCACGAGGAGCTCACCCGCATCTTAGATAATGGGAAGGCACCAGGAAGTTGGGGTAGGAGGAGGAAGAAGACGAAGAGAAGGAAGAGGAGGAGGAGGAGGAGGAGGAAGAGAAGAAGAAGAAGAAGAAGAACTGAAACGAAGAAAAAGAAGGAAAGAAAGGAGGAAGATATAAGAAGGATGATAAGGTGGAGACGGAAGAGGGAAGTAAGAAAGAGATGAAGGGAAATGAACATGAGATGATAATTATGATGAGAGGAGTACACACACAGGAGTCAAACTGCTCAGCGAGAGAGAGAGAGAGAGAGAGAGTAGTACTCGTACATCAACAGCATCAGATCAAGACAGAGATCATGTTTAAGTTCATCAACGTATGGAATAAAACGATGATCTTATAATTTATAACTCTCTCTCTCTCTCGACGTGAATAAAAACAAGTTAAAAACAAGTTAACCCTGTTTTCATATGCAGTTACTTGGACTACTCTATGGAGGGCAAAATCCGATCGTCACCTCCTCGTGGGTGTCCATGGGTTACACTAACGACGACAGTACAGTTGCGACAGTCCCAGCTAGCCTGCGACGGGCAACCAATGGCTCAAGTAATGGGAACTTTGCCTCGAAATGCAGTAGACAATATCGATCAACCAAGCCGGCACGTGTCTGGACGATGACTTATGGACAGTTGAAGGAAAATATCTAAATACTGTTGCCCTAATAAAGGAGTATCAGAGAAGAAGAAGAGCTAGTATACCTTATGAGAGAAAGATCACTCGACGTGCCTGAAGTACGTGAAACGTTGATTGCTAGTAAAGAACCAAAGTGTTATGTGGAAAATATCACTCAATCTACAATGAAGGAAGGGAGAAAAATCACCGAGTGGGAGTCATTGTTTCGGAAGAGCTAGCTCAGAGGATTTAACATCGAACAGCACAGTGGAAGAATCATGACCTTTTCCGTCAAACTCAAATAAAATTAAGTTTTATACAAGTGCATGCGCCAAAGCAAGGAAGGAGAGTCCCGGAGGTTTGGAAGTCAGGAATAATTATTCCATTGTACAAAGGAAAGGGGGAAAAAGTATGTGGCAATCATAGGGGCATTTGTCGTTTTAGTGTACTAGGTAAAGTATATGGTAGGATACTTACTGACTGAGTTAGGAAAATAGCAAGGGAAATAGTTGGAGAACAACATGGAGGTTTTAGGAAGGGAAGAGGTGGTGTACATCAGATATCCTAAGATCTCTGGTTGAAAAATTTCTTAGAAGGGGAAAGAAGTTGTATGCAGCCTTCATGGATTTGGAGAATGCATATGACAGAGTGGATAGACAAGGAATGCAGAAAAGATTAAGAAGTATATATGAAATAAGTGGGAAGCTGCTGAATGCTGTGAAGAGTATGTATGGGGGCGCTAAAGTTGCAGTGAGCGTGGATGGTGAACTGTGTGATATTTTTTATCTGAATGTTGGATTGAAACAGGGATGTATCCTATTTCCATGGTTGCTCAATTTGTATATGGATGGAGTTATAAAGGAGATACAGCGTAGGGTAATGGAAGTTGGAGTGGTCCCAATGAAAGAGGGCTCCGTTTGGAAACTTCCTGCTCTGTTGTTTGCAGATGATACTGAATTGTTAAGTGAGGACGAAAGGGAACTGCAAGACTTGGTGAATGAACTCGGGGGAGAGTTTAAGAAACAAAACATAAAGGTGAATGTGGGGAAGAATAAAGTTGTGGTCTTCGGAAGAAATGAAGTCACAGTACGGACAGTGAGGATGGATGGTGAGGAAATGGAAAATGTGAGTGCATTGAAGTGCTTGGGTAGTGTGATGAGTATGGATGGAAGTTTAGAAGATGAAGTCAATGAAAGGGTACAACAGGGAAGAAAGACTGCTGGTTCTTTGAAAACAGTGAAAAGGAAGAGGGAAGTGGGCAGGGAAGTAAAAAAGTTGCTGCATGACAGTATTGTGATAACAAGTCTAACGGATGGAAGCGAAGCTTGGACCTTACTGGAAGGGCACAAGCCAAGGGTGAGAGCAGTGGAAATGAGTTATCTGAGAGGAGCACGTGGAGTTAAATGGGGAGGCAGACTAACAAATGAGGAAGTGAAGGAGCGTTGTGGTGTGGATGTGGATGTTATAGAAAGCGTTAGGAGAAACTTACACTGCGGTGGTTTGGCCACATGGAGAGGATGGAGAGAGAGAGACCAATGGGGAGAGTGTATGTGAGTGAGGTGGAGAGGGGGAGAGGGAGGGGGAGACCGAGGGTGAAATGGAGGGATTGGATGGAGTGGTATACGAGAAGGAGGGGGGGGGGTGAGCTGCGTAGAAGACAGTGAAATGGCAGGGGACAAGGCGACATAGTGACGATTTGTTTGCGGTCACCTCTTACGGGATTGAGGCGTCTGGCTACAGAGAGACAGATAAATAATTCCTTTAATACACGTGGAGATATTTTATCTTCCTCTGGTGTTTCAATCTGCTGTAGTTTACTAATTGCATGCAGTACATCGCTTCCACTAACTGCTAAATTATTGGTTATGTTGCCTTCTTCTATCGAAGCTGGGGAAACTGCAGGAATCCTATTTGTATTTTGTACATGCTGTGCAAAGAAAGTATTATGAATGTTCGCCATCTTAGTTTCTTTCTCAACATGCTCTGTGCTTAAGGGTCTGATTGTTGTTACCATTGTACACCTGATGTATCTGAAATATTGTTTGGGATTTGATTTACTGATACTGGCGATATTTGCCTCAAGGTTCTTCTGACTTCCATTAGTTTTTTTTTTTTTTGCCGCCGAAGAGCATCACATTTGTTTTTATTCATCTGACTGTTTGTTGCAATATAATTTTTGTATGGAAGATTTTTTGCTAACAGACAGTGCTTAGTACTGGAATTCCACCATTTGGGTTTTAGAATTTTTGGTAGGCCTTCTGTTGTATATTGGAATACAGTACATCCTTGACTGTACTGTTGAGAATTTGTGTAAAAAATTGCCATGCACCTTTTATATGATACGTTTCCAAGATGGGATGATAGCCACTGGCACCTATAATTGCTTCTCATTTATGAATATTAGTCTTCTTCTGGTTGATCACTTTCATATAACTGCCTTGGTGTTGTCATCACTGAATTTATGATGAAATGTAACTATACGATGATTGTATGTACTAAGTTCTTCAGTAACACACTCACTCTTATTTTCTGATGTGGCAAAGACAAGATCCATGATGCTAGTTCCATATGTTGGATAATTTACAAGCTAATGCAATGAACTTTCCTGAAAGACTGTATATACAGTAGGTCTAACCTTGTGTATATGGATGGTGTTTCTCCTCATTTCGGAACTGGTAAATTTTAATCACCAAACATTACAGTGCTTTCCAAACAAGAGAGTTGGGCAGTTTAATTGTAGATTTCATTGTCAGCACTGGATGACTATCCTGGCCGATGGTAAATTAACCCAAGTGTGATTTTCTGACAAAAATAATTTCTAGCTGAATGTAAATACCGTCGATGTTTCAACAGAAGATTTGGTAATTATGACCAGATGGAACCCTGCTTTGTACTGTACAACACATTGCCCACTGTTCTGCCCTCCCTTTCACCACAAACATGCGGTAGCCTAGTAAATTAAACTCCACGAGAAAATCTCTTTGCTCAGAATTTAGTCACGATTCTATTAAGGCAATTACTTCACACTCTTCAGTAAAGACATGAGCCTCTAAATCAGAAAATTTAATATGGAGACTGCGCGCATTTAGAAGAAGAGATGTGATATATTTTCTTCTCTGATGTGGGGAACTTACGTTATCTATAGTGTTATCAGATCGTATGGCATCTATGTTCACGTTCCTTGATGACTGTTTTTCTCCAGAAAAAAAAAAAAAAGCACTGCAGCACTAAACAAACCTTTTCTCTCGACCCACTCCTTTTTAAGCCTAAGAGATGGGACTGCCTAGTCTCTCTCTCTCTTTCTCTCATTTTTTTCTTACGCCTGGCCTGTCACCTCTCCCTCTTCTTTTTCATTCCACACTGAATTGTATTCATATTCATAAATAACATTACGTCCTTCTCTATCTCTGCTTCTCTTTCACCTTTTTGTGCCTTTTGTGGTGTGGCTTGCCCGGTTTCTCTCTCTCTCTCTCTCTCTCTCTCTCTCGCATTCCTGTGTTCGCGCCTGTTGACTCATAATAAAGATTGTGTTTCTCTTGTTTGTTTAGGCAACGTCGTTTCACACCTGCGTCATGGATGGGGCTCTGGTTGGGTGAAGGGTGGAGGAAGACGAGGTGGTGGGTGGGGTCAGGTGGAGTCAGATGAAATGGTGGGTGGGGTAAGGAGGAGTGAGGGGGGGGGCAAGGAGGGATGAGGGCGGGGTAAGGAGGGATGAGGATGGGGTCAGGCGAAGTGGAGTGAAGTGGGGAGGATCAGGTAGGCTCAGGCTAAGTGGTAAATGTAGTCAGATATGGTTTTATCCGCTCCTGTGTAGAGTATAATTCTCATGTGTGAGGAGGCTCCCCACATACAGCTCTTCTCAATAGGCTGGAGTCAAAAGCGTTTCGTCTCATTATCTCTCCTCCTCTTACTGGCTCCCTTCAACCTCTGTCTCTTCGCCGCACTGTTGCTTCTTTATCTCTTTTCTATCGCTACTTCAGTGGTCACTGCTCTTCAGAACTGTCTGCTTGCATTCCTCCACCTCTACAATGGGCGCGTAGCCCCGTCTAGCAGCAAACTCTCATCCCTTTTCTGTCCATCTGTCTAATGCAAGAGTTAACCGTTACTACCAGTCCTTCATCTATGCAACAGGTGAACTCTGGAACTCTCTCTCTCTGTCTGTATTTCCTGCTTATTATGATCTCCAGTCTTTCAAACGCAGGGTGTCCAGGTATATCGAAATGATCGGATCTTGAATTTGGCTCTCTCTTGTATGTTGTTTTTCTCTTTGAAGGAACAGTTATTGCGGGCTCGTGGCCTTTGGTTCCTTCTTCTGTCTATCTATCTATTGCCAGACGCCTCAATCCCGGTCGGGGTGGCCACAAACAGATCGCCTCCACGTCGCCCTGTCCCCCACCATTTCAATGCCCTGCTCCCAACTCACACCCCCCTCTCTCATATACCTCTCCACCCCATCCCTCCATCTCATCCTCGGCCTCCCCCTCCCTCTCCCCCTCTCCACCTCACTCACATACACCCTCTTCGTCAGTCTTTCACCCTCCATCCTCTCCACATGGCCAAACCACCTCAGTGTATTCCTCCTAACGCTTCCTATCACATCCACATCTACACCACAACGCTCCTTTATATCCTCATTCGTCAGCCTATCTCTCCATGTGACTCCACAGGCTCCTCTTAAATAACTCATTTCCACTGCTCTCACTCTTGACTTGTGTCCTTCCAACAATGTCCAAGCTTCACTTCCATACGTTAGAGTTGGTATCACAATACTGTCATGTAGTAACTTTTTCACTTCCATGCTCACTTCCCTGTTTCTTATCACTGCTTTCAAGGAATCAGCAACCTTTCTTCCCTGCTGTACCCTTTCAAGCACTTCATCCTCCAAACCTCCATCCTTACTCATTACACTACCCAAGTACTTAAACAAACTCACATTTTCCAATTCCTCACCATCCAACCTAGCTGTACATTCACTGACTTCACCTCTCTCAAAGACCATCACTTTACTCTTCCCTACATTCACCTTTAGATTCCGTTTCTTACACTCTCTCCCAAACTCATCCACCAAGCGTTGCATCTCCCCTTCGTCTTCACTCAACAACACAGTATCATCTGAAAACAACAGTACAGGGAGTTTCAAAACACTACCCTCTCTCACCAGGGCCACTCCAACATCCACTACCCTACCTTGTACCTCTTTTATTTCCCCATCCATGTACAGATTGAACAACCATGGAGACATGACACATCCCTGTTTCAACCCAACCTTCAAAGAGAAAAATTCACTCAGTTCACCATCCAAACGCACTGCAGCCTTAGCACCACCATACATACTCTTCACAGCATTCAACAACTTCCCATCTACACCATATATTCTTAATACTTTCCACAATCCTTGTCTATCGACCCTGTCATGCTTTCTCCAAATCCATGAAAGCCGCATACAGCTTCTTTCCTTTCTCTAGAAACTTTTCCACTAAAGATCTAAGAATGAATATCTTATCTACACAACCTCTTCCCTTCCTAAAGGTTCCCTGTTCTTCTCCAACTTCTTCTAGCAGTGAATATATATATATATATATATATATATATATATATATATATATATATATATATATATATATATATATATATATATATATATATATATATATATGGGTAACTGGGCTTATTAGGTGGAAATGTGTTCACATGAAAATTAAACACTGAAGAACACAAGACAGCTGTAACACTCAACTGCCTCAAAATAGCCAATCCCAGCCAACCCATGCCTTAGCTTAACATATTTAAGTCTATCCTAATCTGACCTAACCTAACATAATCTAGTCATACCCGTTGCAAGGAATATTTCGCTCTTGTAGTGATTTTTTGGTTTCCCTCCTTATCAAATATTGTATAAAATTTCTAATGTGACTGTCTTTCATGATGATTATTTCTCTGTCTTTTTCGTTATTCTTATATATAGTGCGACGCTGTACAGTAAGTATTTCTCCATTCATTATTAGCCTATATTCAATAACACCCATTTTCGAAGGACAAATGAGGAATTCCCGACTGAAATTAATTGTAAGTTACAGAAACCTGAGATCAAGTCATTAACTTAGACAAGGAAAAAAAATGACGGTGTAGATAATGTTGCAAAGTAAAAAAGCGTCATTTGACCGGAGGGGCTAATAAATATTGGATCCTCCGATGCATTCATCCATACCATGCAGTCGCCGATACAATTTCCCTGTATAATCTTGTCTTGTCACAGTTTTTTTTTTTTTCTTATATTTCGTTTTCCAACCCTCACTCTTTTCTCTAGTACAGTATTTACCCCACTCTTTCTGCCTTCGTTTGCTCCCATTCCTGTTCCACTTTTACTTCCCGTCCTCCTTCTTTTAAAATATTTTTTCTTTCTATGGTCTACGTTAGTTCTTGAATTTTTCCTGCCCTGTTGAGTGTATATGCCTTTTTTTTTTCCCTTACTCTTGCATACATTCCTTCCCGAATTTCTCTTGCACTGAATCTCTCTCTCTCTCTCTCTCTCTCTCTCTCTCTCTCTCTCTCTCTCTCTCTCGATTTCCTCCTTCCACTCACTTTGTCACTGTCTGTTATTTTCCCTGCCCCACTTTTTCTTCCTTTCCTCTTTCTCACTCTTTTATCTTATTTCTTCTCCTCTGCATCAGTTCTCGTATTCCTCTAGTAGTTTTCTTTCTCGAGTTCTTCCTGTCTCTTTCCCTTTCTACTTTCTTTTTCTGTCCCAATTTTCTCCATGCTCTCGGTCCCTTTTATTTTCTGCATTTGTTCTCACATTCCTGGCTTGCCTCTATTCCTGTTTGTTTTGTGTTGTTCATTCTTACATTTATTACCCTCATGTCTTCTCTTTTGTGTTTGTAATCTGTTCTAAACCCTATGTTTATTTCCTTTCCTACTTGAGTTTTTGAATTAATTTCCCCCTTCCTTCCTTGTCTCAATTCTGGTTTATGTTAATGTCCACATTTTAGATCTTTTTACATTTCATCTCTGCATTCTCCTCCTAATCTTTCGTACATTTCTCCACTAAGTCTTTTATCATTTTTTTCATTTACTTCTTTGTCTCTCTTTCTACAGTGTTTATTACTTTGCACAATTTTTATCCCTCGTCCAGTTCCTCCTTTTGTTATTCCTTTTTATCTGTTTTGATTTACCAGTCGTCCAGATCCACTGTTTTATTACTTTTGTACATTATTTACTTTTTTTTTCTTCTTCCGTGTCTGTATTCACCTTTTCATCATTCCTACCTACTTTTCATCTTTGTATTCCCTTTGAAATTTGTTCTTTAATTTCTTTTTTACGTTCCTCCATTCACTTCTTCCTCTGTTTCTTTTAACCCTTACATTTGATCCTTAAGACATTTTTATCTCTCGCTATGACATTTTACATACAATACTTTCTGTTTTTTCGTCTCTTTTCATCCCATCTCTTTGAAATCTGTTTTCCATTCCTCTCCTACATTCTTTTAGTGATTTCGTCGTACTTTACTCTCTTACCTGCCTTCATCCAGTAATTTTCCCCTTGATTTACTCCTGTCCTAGTTCCCTTTTCTTTCTATTTTTTTTTTTTTTTTTTATATACGCACTTGTACCCTTTTCCCACTAACTTTCCATTTTATTGTCGTTTTCTCTTCTAAATCCATTCTTGCATTCCATCTCTCTCTCTCTCTCTCTCTCTCTCTCTCTCTCTCTAGGCATATATATATATATATATATATATATATATATATATATATATATATATATATATATATATATATATATATATATATATTTTCCACTAATTTCTTCCTTCACTCATTCTTTGTCTCTGTACCAACATCTCTTAGATTACAGAATTCTACTGGTCGCTTGTACTGTTTCATTTGTTTAGAATTTCTTTTTGGCACTTGTCTCCTTCCCCACTGGTCAACAGCCAAAATGGTTCTCATACATGAGTATGTGTCCCTGACTATTTTGATAGCACTGATTTCAATTCTGATATTCATTTGCGCTATCAGACCAGGTTTCTTGAATTTTTTTTTTTTTTTTTTTTTTTTTTTTTTTTAATAACAGAACGGAGGAAGGAAAAACAAATGGAGAAAAAAAAATAATCCATACACCAGATTACTGGTGTCCTCTGTTCATAAAATATCTGTAACAGTTAGACTTGAAGAGTTGTAGGTTGAAATTTGGAGGAAAACAACTCTGGGGAAGCGAGTTCCAGAGAGATGCAGTTCGGGGAATGAAAGAATTCTGATAGGCAGAAGTTCTGCAATATGGTTGAGTGACATTCCAGTCATGAGCGCTACCAGATGCCCGTGTAGCACGAGGGAAGGCATGGAGAGGTGGCACCATGGACGCAACTTCGTCTGAGCATTTGCCAAAAATATCTGTAAAATAATGCAACGGAGGCAACATTCCTTCTTACTTGCAGGGGAGGTAGTTTATATGTAATGGCAGGATTGTTAATGATTCTAACAGCTTTATTCTGAATTTTGTCTAGTTGTCTTAATGCAACCTCTCCACAACCATTCCACAAGGGTGAGCAATATTCAAGCTGAGAGCGCACATGACTCTTATAAATTATAGCTAACTGCTCATCGGCGAAGAAGTTTCGGACTCTGTACAATAATCCAAGTTTCTTTGAGGCGGTTTTAGAAAGTGATCTGACATGAGAGGTCCAGCTGAGGGCACTGTTAAGTGAGACACCAAGAATTTCAATACTTTTGGAGATGGGAATATTAGTAGCACTGAAGGTAATGTACGAGTCTGGCAATATCTGTCTATTGGTAAACTGTATATATTTAGTTTTACTAGCATTAAAAGAGACAAGGTTGTTTTGTCCCCATTCACTGATTGTAGATAGATCTTCATTTATGGAGATGGCTGTATTGAGTTGAGAGGTAGAGATATTAGACTTTGTAAATGGATGTCTGAGTGTGAATGAACTATGTAGTGTTGAGTCATCTGCATATGAGTGAATGGGATTGTGAGTGACAGATAAAAGATCATTAATATGAACCAGAAATAGGGTTGGCGCCAGAACTGATCCCTGCGGCACGCCGGCGTTAATTGAGTGGAAATTCGAATATACATCATCTACTTTTACTCTTATTTTCCTGTCACTAAGATAAGAAGAAATTAAAGGAACAAAAGACGTTAGTCCATAGCAAGGGAGTTTGGACAGCAGGGAACGGTGCCATACTCTGTCGAAAGCTTTAGAGATATCAAGAGCTACTGCATGAGTTTCTCCAACAAGATCTATTGATTGATGGATGGTATGAGTTAAGAGATTGAGTATGTCAATGGTGGATCTTTCATGGCGAAAACCGTATTGTCTATCATTAATTAAGTTGTTGGATTCAAGATGTTTAACAATATGCTTATTAATTAAAGTTTCAAATACCTTACCAAGAGAAGATGTGATAGCTATTGGTCTGTAATTGGAGGGGTCAGACGAACTTCCTTTCTTCGGAACTGGGTGGATATTGGCTTCTTTCCATGAATTTGGGAATAAAGAAGTACGTATGCATAGTCTGAATAATTTAGCCAGGACAGAGGCAAGTTCAGGGGAATACTTTTTCAAAACAATTGGCGGAATTCCATCTGGACCTGGAGCTTTGTTGGTAGGTAAATTGTCTAGGATGGATTTTACAAATCTTGTCTGTATTTTAAGTGGGGCAATTTCGGGAGAATCAAGTTCCAGTACTGAGACATTCTGGCTGGTATCATCTATGGTAGAGTTTCTTGCAAAGGTACTAGCAAAGATATCTGCTTTCCCACGTGGGTCATTTGTAATATTGCCATCTGAAGATTTTAGTGGGGGAATGGAAGATGACTTGTTAAAGTTATTATTGAAAGAATTAAGAGTTGACCAGAATATTCTATTGTCATTAGGGTTGTTAAGTAGTTTTGATGCTTGCTTTTGAAGAAAGTTTGATTTAGATAGATTTAATACAGCTTTTGCATGATTTCTAGCAATTTTAAATTGGGAGAGTGATTCAGGTGTTTTTGATTTTAAGTAAGAGTTATATGCTAATGACTTTTGGGCTGTTGCTCTGGCACAATTGCCATCAAACCATTTTGGAGAGTTTGATCTTTTAGTGAATTGTTGACTTGGTATGAATAAATCCATACCAGCTAGTATTATGTCACAAATGTGGGACTGGGTAGAATTGGGATCACTAGAGAAGAAAGACTGCCATGGAACATCAGCAAGATAATTTCTAAATCCATCCCAGTCTGCCCTGTCAAAGTGCCATCGGGTCACCCTGACAGGTTCGGAATGGGGAGGTGTAGGAGGGTTAACTAATGAGGCTTTGATGAGATTGTGGTCAGAGGATCCAAGTGGTGACAGTACCTCTATCCTGTATTGATCTGGATTATTTGTCAAGAATAAATCCAAGAGATGGGCATTATGGTCAGGGTTATCAGGTATTCTGGTTGGTTGCTTTACCAACTGGGTGAGATTAAACGATTCCGCAAATAGCTCGCATTCTAGACCAGCGTCGTCAGTCCGGGCAGAATGCAATAGCCATTCAACATTGTGTATGTTAAAATCACCCAAAATGGTAATTTCATTGCCAAGGGCAAGGTCAAGGTTACTCAACTGAGTGGATATGGAATCAAATACATTGGGTTCCGAAACAAATTCAGCGTGGCATAACTCGTCTCAGCCTTTAACATATATTGAGACACACACAGATAATACTCTGATGATTTAAGGTACAAAAATATGGAACTCCATTGTTCGTTATATTAGCAAGCGATGAAGTTCTAAAAAAACCTATGCACTTTGCTTTTCCTCTTGTTCAGCTGACTCTCTTTACGTTGTACAATCCAGCAGTAGTCGCCCATCATGTTAGGACTGAATCGGCCTTGGTGCCTACTCTCCATTATGGCAATGTCTTGGTGAAACCTTTCACCGTGCTCGTCACTGATGTCTCCGAGGTTATCTGGGAAGAAATCGAAGTAGGAGTGAAAGAAATGAATCAAGAACATCCGTGAGCCCAGAGCTCGATAACTCCGTAATATGCCTGCTATAGTTTCTTCTCAGTTGTCTGAACATTGGTTTCCAAGGTAGTTCTGCGAGATATTCACGAATGACTTCCATGCGTCCCTCTCCAGCGGGTTTAATGCCTTGATGAAGTCACCATCATTAACCAGCATGCGGATCTGAGGACCATTCAAGACCACTACTTTCAATTTGGTTTCAGATACCACACCATCGAGCTTCAGAGACAAGTAATGAAACCCAGTACCCATTTGATCCATAGCTTTTACGAAAATTTTCGGCAAGCCCAGCTTGAAATGCAGTGGAGGCAAGAATATGTTTTCTGAATACTCAAGCGGTTTGTGAAGACGGCTGAACATTCCGGGTGCATCTTTTGTCTTGCTGGCCATTCTTTTCTTACATAGTTCTCTGCATTAGCTCTACTGTTCCACAAGCAGAGAAATCACATGTGCTTTGTGTAACCGCTCTGAAGGCCCAGAAGTAGACTGATCACTTTCATGTCCCTGCATATTTTCCATTGATGCTTCTCATCAGTGTTGTAGGTCTCGAGACAGGTCTCGAGACCAGTTTGATGTGGTCTTGGTCTTGATCTTGGTCTCGTTTGACGTGGTCTTGGTCTTGATCTTGGTCTCGAAGCATCTGGTCTCGGAGTTTTGGCTCGAGACCAAGTCGAGCCCAGCATTACAAAGTTCATCGCAGCGTGGGGAAGGTCGGAATTCATGATCATATGCGGAGAAAGACCATGGCTGATTAGATTCACGGCGCGCCATACAGCGTTGTACTGTCTATAGATACTGCCTGGCTAGCGCTACGGCAGGGTTTACAGATTGTTGTCAGGTTCCCCCGCAAAACTCGGCTCAAAAACAGCCAATCTCCCCCCAATTTTTCCAGCAAATACCCCTAGAAACTGCCAAAAATCGCAACCAAAACCAGTTTTTGTCTTTATAATACCTAAATTCAAACTCAATCTCAATTTTCTAGCAAATTGTGGAATAAACTAACCCTCTGATGCAAGAATGAATCGTTATTCTCAGTCTTTCACATACACCATGTAAACTCTGGAACTCTCTTCCCCTATCTGTTCTTCCTTCTGTCTACGACCTCCAGTCTTTTAAATGCAGTGTGTTCAGGTATCTTGAATTAAACGAATCTTAAATCTCTCTCTCTCTCTCTCTCTCTCTCTCTCTCTTTGGTGCAAAGCCACAGAACTTGCTGTGAATACTGAGGAAAGCATAATATAGGATTAGAAGTTGATGAATGAGAAGTAGGATGTTTACAATGTTTATACAAAGCTATGCTTAACATTAACAGTACATGCAACACTATAAGATAGAACGTAGTGATTACTTGGTGAATTTTCGGGAAACTACATTTCTCCATTTCGAAACAAAAATGTTTTTTCTAGTAAATTTTAGAGTGCTTTGAATGAATTTGACCTTCATTTTTGTCGGAAATCACTCGTCTTGGATATAGGCCTACCCAAGCCTATCTCCGAAACGAGTAATTTCCAACAAAAATGAAGGTCAAATTCAAATCACACTAAACCTGACCAGAAAAAATATTTTTGATTTCGAAATCGAGGACATGGGTTGAACCGTATACCCTACTCGGGGGGCTTGGCCCCCCAAATTATTAACCTAACCAAACCTAACATTAACCACACCCAACCTAACTTAACTTTACCTTACCTTAAATGTCGGAGGAGGAGAATGAGGTGGAATTTGCCTCAGTCCCCTAAACCCACATGGCCTCCGCTTCTTTGAATTTGCGTACCTCTTAAAATTCATACAGTACCACCGATGATGGTCCTGTCTATAATGTAGGTCACTTTCACACTTCTTACATATTGAGGAGGAAAGCAAAACACCGTGACTGCAAAGGAAATTCACACTTTCCTGATTATCCTTAACCCGCCGCGTCCCGGAGACGTGAATTCACGTCCTCACATGATGTGCACTCATATCCTGGAGACATAAATTAATGCGGCAACATTGCAAGGTCCCTAATTTGCACAATTTTTAATTTTCGCGAGTGATTTCGCGAAGTGATTTTTGGCATATATACACGGGACACCTTCCTCTATTCCTCTACAAGATGCCAAGCAGGGACAATGCCTTACACTGCATAACCTCTTCCCCCCCCCCCTGCACGCCATTGTCTCGGCAATTCACCTGTTACCAGTGACCTGGCCAATAAAGACATTCAGGGCCAGAGTGATTCCCCAATCGATGACAATGTGGAGGACAAAGTTTACATAGCATTAGAGGAAGAAACAGTCAGAAATGATGATTAGGTAATGTGGGAAAAAAAGGTCATTAATGGTGATGAGTTAGTGAGTGAAACAATGCTTATAATGCCTATATTACTGTTTGAAAACCAATATACTCTTGTACTACATATAAATTCGTACCAAGTAAATAAATAAATACTGTTTATGAGTGAATAAAATAGTTACCCTCCCACAGAACTTGTTTTCTTTGGTGCCAGCCTATTAAAAAACCCAGGCAGGTAAGGAGGAACTCGTACCTGGATCGAGTATTTTAAACCTCAGGTGAGCGATTTCTCTAAGAATTTTCGATGTTTCTCACAAAAAATGGATGTTTGAGCCAAAAAAAAAAAAAAAGGTCCAAAAATGTTGGGACTGGGGCGTACCACTGCCCAGAAAACGTCAGGATGGGGCGGGTTAAAAAAACAAGCAATTGCCTCGTTATTCAGTCACAGCACGCTCAGTACAAGTTGAATCCATTGTCGAACTGACTAAAGTAAGGGATTTTGATATGTGAAAATCTAATGCTATCAATGATTTCATTGGACCACTTTTTGGCTGATTTTAATTTCATTGGTCGTGACGTTCGAGCAGGTGCTGTATTGGCATGATGTCAAACGCCGGAGCTTCCCTGACAGGGAGAAAGACCGACGCAAAAGTCTGAATCTGAGGGGAGATCCAAGGTAATATTATATTGGATTTTTACGTTAAATATACATTTCCGAAAACAAATGTATAGTGGAATAGAATCAGATTATCATGGTCTACAACGTGGTTGTATCAGATTTCCTGGATCGAGAAATGTAGTTTTCCGAAAATTGACCAATTACTTCATATTTTTTACTAGTTTTCTCATTGTTATTATTTTACTGTCAACTTCTGTCTTCTTTTTCTCCTGTGTTTTTTACGTTCTTCATTCATCTTTTTGCACTAGAAATACATGTGGGTATAAATGAACTCAAAAGTTAATTCTTAAGTTGTGACAGGTGGGAAGTTCAAAGCCTTCGATTAAATTTATTGCTTCATCCATGTTTTTTTTTTTTTTTTTAACACTTGCCTTTCCTATTCAATCACTCTGACCTATCCTAAACATAAGCTCTACACTGAGGAGCATGTCATATGTTTTGTTTGACACTGTAATAAGTTCTCGTTTTTTACACTCCTTTAGCAAAGTCAGGTCTGCTGCTTTGTGAACTGCCTGTTCGGGTAATGCTATAACTTCTATGCACTCATTATAAATGGTCTCCATGTTATTAATGCTGTGAACACAATAACCTATCATTCTGTATAAGATGTCACTCTGTCACTGAGAAGTACTGCTCACATTCATCAGTGACGGACTTTGTTTATCCATATTTTCCTTCTTTGTGGATTTGCAGGAAATGAGTAGCTACAGCATAAATCTTTTCTCTGACCTATTAGTGTGCGGCCACACTTGCCCTCGAACATTGTCATAAACATTGCTCATGCCATGTTAGTCATGCCTTGAACATGTTAGCAATACATCACAGACATGTTACGGGCAATGTCACAAGCATGGTTTTTGACAAAGTCACTGACATGTTCGAAATAAATGTGAAGTATTCGTATGGTCCAGACTTGTGACAGACAGTACTCAGCAACATGGCGATGAGGGAGGCCACCTTACTTGCCACAGCGACAACGATTCTATTATGAGTACAGCAGGAACAAAAAATAAGTGTCTGTTAGCGATTTTGGGTACGTCCATCACGTTAGGCCAACCCCTATGGTGATGGACATCATTTCGTAAATGACCTTGTTGGAGATGACAGTGGACTGACACCGGTGCAAGTGTGTGATAGTTCATAATTACGTAATTTCTTCAGGATGTCAAAGACAGATTCTGAAGTGGTATCATGGTCGCAGGTAATGGTCTACTTCTGTGTTAGATTCATGTCTGCAGCTCAAAGCCTCATCCACACCAGTGTTACAATATGATTCCAGTAGTGTTGCCAACATTTTTTGAGACACTAGTGTTTCAAACATGTCCGTTATATTGTTTTGGGCAAAGTTAGAAACATGTTGCCAACATGTTTCGAGCAAGTGTAGCCACACTCTTACTCCATCCATAGACACAGCAGCACGGCATCACGTCCACTTTTATCAACAGGATTCAAGCAACTGTGTAGAAAAAGACATAACAATGCAGTGAGTGAGTGGATGAGGTGGAGTCAAAATGGCCGTTTTCTGTTATACCAGGACCCCCTGTGACGCTACTCTTAGTATGTAGGTACTCTAGGTACTACTAGTCTACTACCCACCGTTAGTAAAACCTTACCAAATTTATTTGCATGCAGACATGAAGAGTACATGAAACAAGGAAAGGCATTACCTGGACAACCAAAGATCACATCATTTGCCACACCCTCTCAACCTTCCACCAGCTTGGGATCAGATGGAGGGGCATGCGCAAAGTATACCCACAGCCATCCCCGACAACAGGCCATCGGACAGGCATTGATCCAGCATATCGAGGTTGGCTGCTCAATGCCACTGAGTATTGTTGAGGATTAAGATTGTAGAGCGTTTGTCAGTTTGCTGGAACCAAAGTAAGTTTGCTATTCTTGATCCCTCAACCATTCTTTTTTCTTTTTAAGATTGATGTTGAAATACCTGTTTGGAGTTGCAATCACGTAATAAATAATGTATTTATTTAGCTTTTATTTGATTACATTTATAGAAAAAACAAGGAATACATGATTAAATATTTAATGTTTGCATTTTGTAATGCAAAATTTTCCAGCCTTGTAAGGATATTTGTAAAGTCAAATACACACATTATAGCCAAAATTCTCCATACAAGCCTTACAGGCAGGGAGTTTGATCACCTAGCTTTCACTTACAGGGAGTGACTGCAGCTAGATGAACTATGCAAGGTGCTGGAACTCTTTGTAGAGGCAACTGCAACTACACAATGTATCATTTCCATTCAGGATCATAAGTTTTAGAGATACAGAACTTGTGATTACTTTGTAACTTTGTAACTGAATCTACATGCTCATAAATGTATTATCTATTACAGGTTCCTTCTTTGCTAACTGATGAAAGTCAGCTTTTTTCTGTGAGCATTTATGAGTACTCAATCTTGAAATCCTTTGTTATGATGGAATGTTAATTCTACTCTGTAATAATGCTAAACTGCACAATTCAACTTAGCTTATAGAATTGGAAGAATTCATATATTGAAAGTAAGTGCCAGTGGATCATGAATAGAAATAAATTTTCACTTGTATTTACATTTTGTATGTTGAAAACAATAGTTACAATGTAATATGTCAGTGCTAAGTCTTTGGAACTCAGGAAAGTCAGGAATATTTTCTTTATTTTCTCCTCAACAGGTGAACTATTAGTAACAATCAGTCTGGTGGTTCCAACTGTGTTAGACCTACACAGCCATCTACGCAATATGGAGACAAAAGCGAGGACCTGCAAGCCCCTCAACCAGACCCTGCTAGCAAGCCTCCGTTTCAAAGGCATCTTTATCAACTGCCTAATGACAAAGCCTGTTGTAGGGACCCACAATGAACCCTTCATCGAAAAGGTGTTTGTCGTCACATCAATCCTGGACCCTCAGTTCATGCTTCACTGAATCGACATGAATACCAGTCCAACAAGGAATGCAGCAGTGGCGAAAGGGGAACTGAAAGACCCTTTCAAAGGTATGTCTTTAACCCTACATGGATATTGTTAGAAATGGATTATAAGTTTTAGGACTCAGTCATTTTTATGGGAACTGAGGATAACAAGGATATAATTGTACTTGTAAGATCATATAACACTTCTAAACTTTGTAGTGCTAAGTTAATGTTTTGACCTCAGAAATCTAGTGCTGCACAATTTTTGTGGATTCTTTTTTCTAGTATGGAATAGAAGATGAGCCTTCACGAATCAGTAGTCAGGAACTAGTCATTTGTTTACGTAATTGTCATTTCATTAATCAAATGAGAAGAATTATGAGTATCCATTACAAAATATTTACTTGAATTTCAATAATTTGGTTTTAAAATGAGCAGCAGTGTAAAACAGTTGGACGTGATATTAAGAACAGAACATATGAAAATGGTTGATAATGCCTTTTATTTCTTTCATGTATTAAAAATCAATATTCTCTTTTTTATTTCACACAGAATATGTCATCTCAGAGGCCGAGAAGGTGGCAGGTGATGGGTCGCAATTGGAGGAAGGAGAACAAGAGACGGCATGGAGCATAGGGACATCTAGCGAGGAAGATGCGAATGGACAACCACCACGTAAGATGCCTCATCTGCTGGCCAAGTACCGGACCATTAGGAAGCGTTCGAAGAGCATGGACGAGAGCACAAGGGCCCAGTTTAACTGGTACTTAGAGACAGAGGGATGATGATCCTATCTCCTTCTGGCTTGCTTCTCAAGAACTCTATCCAGTTCTCTTCATGCTTGCCATGAAGGTCCTCCCCATGCCAGCAATGAGCACTCCAGTGGAGCGCATCTTCAGCAGGGGCGGTATTATCATGCACCCTCACTGTTCGCAGCTGTCATCAAAGATGTTAGAAATGCTTATGTTTTTTTAATGCAATTGCCACGTGTTGCAAAATGTAATGAGTAAAATGTAAGAAAAATGTAATGGGTAATGAACTGTATCTGAATATACTTTGCCTATTTGCCTTCTTTATTTTTTGTTTATAGCAGTTAACCTATCACATGTAAAGGTTATTAACTGAATGCTTCATGGACAAAGGTTGAGCATATAAGAGTTTGATTCACATTCTGAATTATTTTTATGTTTGATTCTTAAAATTAGATAATTTAATCAGGTCCGTTATAATCAAAGGTACACACAACAAAAAAACTATCGTTACACCTTCTGCGCTATATAAAATGACACACGAATGAAGGTTTTTGATAACAGCCTCCTCCATTGGTATCCCTGCGTGTGTTTGTTGCATATTTATTATAAACTATATCCATTGCTTCTCCCATGCATAGTTCTACCTCGTCCTATTTGGCAACTCACCCACTGTCAGACTTACCAACCCTAGCGAGACAGCCAGGTTGTTCAGTATGAAACACATCGGACCCCCCTGTAACGATAGTTTTTTTGCTGTGTGTACATGTATGAGAAAAAAGTTAAAAACCCATTCCTTACACAAAGGACAGGACATTACAATTTATGAAGTACGGATCAAAAGCATTCAGATAATAGATTTGCAAAAAATATTTTTTATATGCCTTGTCTTGGTCTTGGTCTTGGAGGGTCTGGTCTTGGTCTTGGTCTTGGTCTCGAGGTGCCTGGTCTTGACTACAACACTGCTTCTCATACTCGAGAGTGGAAAGAACAATCTTCATAGTTTCATAGCTCTCGGTCATCTTCTCCGCGTGTGCTATTGGCACGGATGGAAGCCGATTTTCGTTGTGTAGGAGGACTGCTTTCAGAGTGTCTTTTCCTGAGTCTATAAACAGCCTCCAATCATCCGGCTTGTATGGATCTCATCCGGCTTGTATGGATCAGATTTGCAGAGTTGCTGCATGAAAGACACTGCATCATCGCAGTAGCAAAGGTTGTTTGCCATTTTGAAAAATGCAGACAGTTGTCTATGCTGATGACGCACTGCAGTGATGCGCACTCCATCTTCCAGCAGGTTACGCTGCTTCAGTCGTGATCCTAGGAGCTCTGCCTTTTCTTTAGACAAATCAAGGTCCCTTACAGAGGCTCCCTGGTTGAATGGTTTGGGTCCACTGTTTCCTGAGTATTCCTGGTAGGCATCATCCATGGGGCTATGACTGGAAACAGATTTGCTGCTTAGCTCCTGTTCAGCAGGTGGGTTTGGAATCGGTCGTTCTGCACTGTGTGGCACTGGTCAGATTGAAGAAGTGATATTGGGGTACTGTACTGTAGCTTGTGTTTTGACAAATATTCCTTTGATGTTCGTGAGACAGAAGTAGGAGTTGTTGCTGTGGTCTTTGGGCTCTCACCACACCACTGGGACAGCGAAGGGCAAACCTATTTTGGGGCTCTCGGCACACCATTGGTACAGCGAATGGCAAACCCAAACTTCGTTTTTCATGCATCCATTCACTCAGGTGATTGAGACAGGACCTACACGCTATGTTTGGTGCCCATTTCTTCTCTTGGTCGCCCAACAGACATTTGAACTAGCTTTTGTAGTTCACTTGAACAGCCTTCGTGATGGGTTTCTTGAAGCTTTCCAGGGTGAAAACTCCACAAATGTAACAAAAACGTTCGGGATCGTTTACACATTAGCGGCGTTCCATCTTTCACCACTGTCAAAGTGATTGAGAATTTCTGCAAGAATTGAAGTGGAAACAATATATGGAACCTGCAACAAAAATACTGTTATGAAGGGAGATTTGCCAGTTAGGTAGTCTCGTACCTTCGAGAAGTTTCTCGTACCAAAAGTTCTGGTACGAGTCATCAGAGATGCCAGTTTGCCTGTTGTTTGTGAGCATAGTTATGTCGTGAGTTATGCATTAATTTTTTTGCTCTTTTTCTTTATAATGTTTTGAGGAGGAGGTGGCTCAATCGGTAGAGAGTTGGCCTGCAGTCCTAACGGACCCGGGTTCAAATCCCACTGGGGCAGGGAACAGTTTAAAGATTTGAATTTCATAATTATCAGACTTTAAAAATCTACAAGAAGAACCGCCGACATGTCGTAAAAATACCCCCGCTAATACCAATACACCAGTCCTGTATGAGACAGCCCTAGCATGTATTCAGTATGGACGGTGGGTGTTAGCGCCGAAGTGGTGACATGTAAAGGTGTGCGGTACGTAGGAGGACTACTGGGCCTTGAAAGTACGCTGTGAAGCCTATGTCCAGAGTCGGTCACATAAAAAAAAAAATAGTGATTGCTTGTTAAATTATATACCTTAGTTTAAGTTCGTATGGTAAATGATTTAGAGTGTTATGTAATGTAAGACAACACTGGCATGTTTGGGCTGTTTCCGAGTTGGCAACTGTTGCTCGTCGAGAGTAAACACGAAGTTTCGAGAGTAATGCAAGCTTATATAAGATGGGGTAGAGATTATAACAGGTTTAGTCGAGTGTCAGGTCAGTTTGGTGTAGTGCAGTGTCGGTGTCAGTGACGATTGTATATTTTTGGTACTTGTGTAAACAGTGGCAAACGGGTTATTGAAGTTCGTATATCATTGGTAATCGAGAAAACAGTGAAGTGTCAAGCATTAGGTGTAATAACTGTGAAGTGTTGTTCAGCATTAAGTGTAATAGCAGTTAGAAAAGTGTGTATAGCTCCAGTACTTGTGAGAACAGTGAAGTTGGAAAGCATTAAGTGGAATTACTTGGAAAATGAGATGAGAGAGTGGATGAGTTTGAGAGAGTGTGTATGAAACGGAACCTAAAGGTGAATGTAGGGAAGAGTAAAGTGATGGTCTTTGAGAGAGGTGTAGTTAGTGAATGTACAGCGAGGTTAGATGGTGAGGAATTGGAAAATGTGAGTACGTTTAAGTATTTGGGTAGTGTGATGAGTAAGGATGGAGGTTTGGAGGATGAAGTGCTTGAAAGGGTACAGCAGGGAAGAAAGGTTGCTGGTTCCTTGAAAGCAGTGATAAGAAACAGGGAAGTGAGCATGGAAGTGAAAAAGTTACTACATGACAGTATTGTGATACCAACTCTAACGTACGGAAGTGAAGCTTGGACATTGTTGGAAGGACACAAGTCAAGAGTGAGAGCAGTGGAAATGAGTTATTTAAGAGGAGCCTGTGGAGTCACGTGGAGAGACAGGCTGACGAATGAGGATATAAAGGAGCGTTGTGGTGTGGATGTGGATGTGATAGGAAGCGTTATGAGGAACACACTGAGGTGGTTTGGCCATGTGGAGAGGATGGAGGGTGAAAGACTGACGAAGAGAGTGTATGTGAGTGAGGTGGAGGGGGGAAGAGGAAGGGGGAGGCCGAGGATGAGATGGAGGGATGGGGTGGAGAGGTATATGAGAGAGGGAGGTGTGAGTTGGGAGCAGGGCAGTGAAATGGCGGGGGACAGGGCGACTTGGAGGCGATTTGTTTGTGGCCACCCCAAACGGGATTGAGGCGTCTGGCAATAGATAGATAGATAGACTTGGAAAATAAAGACAGTGAACTTTAAGGAGCCAGTGTTTGTTCTCGCCTCAGCTGATCTTGTGTACTGCACACCTAAAGGCTGACCATAAGAAGAACAACTAACTGGGCAACGTCCATCCTGTACTGTACTACTGCTGTTGGAGCCTGTGGCAGTGTGGGATGAGGATGTAACAATACAAATTTAAACGATGGAATTAAACAAACAAAAATATGAGTCACATTCTATGAGCAAGATACACGGATGTACTGGTTTTCAACAACCGGACCTGATACGTCCTTACTGATGCCATATTCGAGTTCAGCACCTTCGATTACCATAGAATCAGACCATTTTAATTCTGAACCATGAAGTAATTATATTTTTGTTGACCAATGGATATTCATATTGTACTTTTACCATAGTTTTTTCTCTTTGCTCTTCTTCCTTTTTCTGTGTTTTAAGTTCTGTTTTACACTTTTCTCCTTTATAAGTTTTCTCCCTCTTTACATACGTGGTTCTATGGTTTCTCATTCCCAGTTTTGTGTGTCCTGTTTTTGAC
Organism: Coenobita brevimanus; assembly: GCF_032717465.1. Lineage (NCBI taxonomy): Eukaryota > Metazoa > Arthropoda > Malacostraca > Decapoda > Coenobitidae > Coenobita > Coenobita brevimanus. The sequence goes on from NC_137041.1 coordinate 15,461,464, forward strand.
CCTCACCCTGTACCATAATACATTATTTTTAGCTTTTCCTCGCTTGCGCCCTTCCTTCCTTTTTTCAGTGCTTTTCATTCCTCCTACAGTTCCTCTTGTTTATACACTACTCTTTTGTCTTCATTCTCATTCCACTTTTTGTCTGGGGTACATGAATATATTTCCTCTCTCTCTCTCTCTCTCTCTCTCTCTCTCTCTCTCTCTCTCTGACCAATTATTGAAATTCCCTATACAGCTCTTTAAACATATCACCAATTCTCTTCCACTTCTCTTCCATCGTTGTTTCCCCTTCCTTCTCTGCCTCTGTCTATTATTTCTACTCTTATGAGTTGAACCCTGCACTGCATTTGTTGAACTATTTATTTTTTTCCCCTCGTTGTTTTCTGCCATACAAAGTATGTCAAAAGGTACATATCATCATCATCGTCATCATCATCGTAATTTTTTTCCAAATTTTTTTAGAAGCTAACCCTTGCGGTCAGAGAACATCATAGTAATTTGTTTCTTGCAACCTTCAGACTAGTGGTGCCCATTTTTTTTTTTTTCTGGGCAGCTTTTTTAGTAATGAAAATTTACTCGCGCCACTATGAAATTTTAACTGATAAAAAATGCCTTAAGAAAACTAAACAGTTCCTCGCAATGCTTTACTCACAAGATAGAACACAGCTACATTACTATAAGATCATGAGACATCAAAGAATTATAAAACAACACATCTACATACAAATATGAATTATTCGCAAAATATACAAACTCAGTGAGAAGTGTGAGTTTGCTTTTGTGTAATAATCCCATTTACATTAGGTCTAATTTGAGTGAAACAAGCTCTCACCTCCTCATCGACACAAGTAAGCCTTTCTCCTTCCTGGTCTTTGATATTTGTCAGAGGTGAAAATCCCTGTTCACAACAATATTTCGTGGAGAACTATGGAAGAAATGACAATGCTCTTGAAGAGATGCTTGGGCATTGTTTCTGGTTGCATATCCAAAAAGAGTTCAGTGGCATACTCTGATGTTTCATTTTCAAGGTGCAGTCACTCGAAATTCATCCCATTTCCTCCCCCTCATCTAGTGTCGGATCTGAGAAGCCAGAATTGGCAAAGAGATCTCTAAGTCAGTTGAATTTTTCTGGAGACAGGTATGCGAGGTACTGGTCTTTTTTTTTTTTCTTGCAGTGCTGCAGGTTGTTCCTGTATTAGGCCGTACAATTCACTGCTCGTTTTAAAACTTTTTACCACTGGGAACATTTCGAGGTTATGTTACCTCGCTCCTCTGGGCTAGATTTTATTTATTTATTTATTTTTTGAATGAAATTACTTCGTCTGAAGTCTTAAGGATAGTGTCAATGCAGCCTTGCATACTGTCACTGAGCACAGGAAAAGATTTCAGACAATTATGCCAGCTTTTCATACCAGTCATTCTCATGTGGGGGTACTGTGGGATCCCTCATTGTCCCAGAAATGCACTTAGCTCGTTCCTCGGTTCCAGAATCTGATTTATAACTTTTCTGTGAGACAGCGAACCTTGGTGTCCAGAATTAGACAATGGTGTTCTGATTTCATGTCTCTGCAGAGTTGAGCAAATAACTGGACCAGTAGTGGTTTTGCTTTGATGAGGATCATAATGTGCTTAGCCTGATTTAGAGCCAACTTCAAATCAGCTACAAGAGTCCTGCTGACTAATGCCTCTCTGTGCAAAAAATGAGTTGATATTACATATGGAATTTTCTTTATGATGAGTGGCACTAAGTCTTTCACATTCCCTATCTTAGATGGGGGTCCATCCATACAATTCTAAGACATGAATGAAGGTTGTAATAGGAGAGGTCCTTTATTTATTTATCAATTTATTTTTTGTTAAGGATTAAACTCAAAACTTTTGAAATAAGGGATATGAAAGCAACTGGACGATAGTTAAAGTGTTGGAAATGGTCACCCTTCTGTGGGACAGGCTGAATGAGAGCAAACTTGCAGCAAGAAGGAAAGGTACAAGTTGACTTACATACAAAAACGAAAGAGTTTGCCTAGGCGGGATGTAAGCACAGAAGCACAGTTCTTGAGGACAACAGGAGGGACTCCATCATGCCCATATGCCATGTTAGTACTGAGGCCAGTGATAGCAGAAAGTACATCAGCTGAAGACATTTTATGTCAGCCATGAGGAAATCGGGGGGGGGGGGGGAGTGATGGAGGAACACCGCCGGAATCGTCAAAGGTGGAACTGGAGGAGACCATCTGAGAAGAATTCTGCTTTATCAGTAGAACAAAAAGCTACAAAGCCATCAGTCTGGAACAAAGGACGGAAGGATAATGAGGTAAAGCTGTTAGGAAGGTTTTTAGCATGGTGTCAGAAGAAGTGGGAAGAATTTGAGTTAGAGAGTTCAAAGCATTTAGTATGAATGAAAATATTTTCAGCAGAGCGAAGAGCAAACTTAGCACAGTTTCGGGCAGAAACATGAGATGAGATTCAGTGGAGGGGGGAAATTGGCTCTTGTACCTTTTGTAGGCCCTATCCTTATGTGGACAGCATTAGAACAAGCATGATCAAACAATTTTCTTTCTTTTTTTTTTGGTATTAATCGCAGGATAAGAGAAAGGAATGTATGTTTCTATGCTTGAGAGAATAACCTCTGTAATGCGCAAGGCACACTCAGATGGCGGATGGTTAGTGTCCCACTCCATAAAACAACTAACTCAAAGTCAGACGGACACCCCTCATGGGATTATGGCGTCTGGTTATAGACAGATAGAGACTGAACAGTAAATACATAGCTTATAATACTTTAAATGATTTTAGATAAAATTTCCTTCATATAAAATTGATTACATTACTGAAGACAATCTGGAAACTCCTGGAAAATTCTGCGGATTTCTGTACACATTATTTTACCATATTGTATGACATGTAACAACATTAAATAAAGTAAATGAGAAAATAATCTATTCATTTTTGGCACATGAATTTCAAGAAAGTTAAATATTTGTCTTAAAATCTTATCGCCACTCGTGCCATCCTCTCGATCCGCTCCAGTGTGGCGAACTGCAGCGTGAAGAAACCATTGATTTAGGCGATTTTCTTCAGCCTAGAACGGACTCTTTTAGGTATATGGGTTAGACATAGCATTAATCTGTTCCTCTAGTACAAGAGGTATTTCCTAATTTGGATACATGCCCTTGCAGATAGTAAGAAAATGCTTTATATATATATATATATATATATATATATATATATATATATATATATATATATATATATATATATATATCTATATATATATCTATTCTATCTATATACCTAGGCTGCTTCCCCCAAGGAAAGGGAGGTAGCCGAGACAGGACGACTCACTCTCCATTTACTCATCCATTCAAACACATTCATTCGCATCTTAGCCCCAAAGGGGAGAACAGACAGATCCTCACCGCATCACACCGCACAAGGGTCAACTGCGCAATGCAATCAGTGACATCCACAGCAGGGCCCGACAGCAGAACTGGTTTACCCCTGCCACATCATAACAGACCCATCCCCTTACCCGCACCTGACCTGACTAGCTGATCAGACCAAATGCGGGAGAATATCCCCTCAGGGGTGCGTCATCACTTATTCATTCACAATTTCTCTCCATTTATTTCTGTCACGCACAGCCACTCTTCCTTGCTCAACAGACATCCCTCTCGCATCCAGCGCTCTCTTCACACTGTCCATCCATCCTATTCGTGGTCTTCCTCTCAGTCTTACACCTCTCACATCAGATCTAGTTATCTTTTTCACCAATCGCTCATTATCCATTCTCTCCATATGCCCAAACCATTGCAACACCCTCTGCTCAACTCTACCAGCCATCTCCCGAACAACTCCAGTTCTCCTTCGCACTTCATCATTTTGCACCCGATCCATACGCGTCACTCCACACATACTCCTCAGACATCTCATCTCCATTACATTCAAACTTTTCCTCTCTGCTACACCCATATTCCATGTTTCAGCCCCATATAATGCAGTCGGTACCACAACACCCTCATACAGCCTTCTCTTTACATCCATTCTAAGCGAACGACATTTAAACACTTTTTTCATTCCTCCCAGCACCTTTCCTACTTCATTTATTCGAAACTTCACTTCTGCATCTATTCTTCCATCCACAGCAACATGTGACCCTAGATATTTAAAACAATCTACCTCCTCAAGCAACTCACCATTCAAAACTATATTCATCCCCCTACCATCTATCAACCTCGTACACTTCATCACTTTACTCTTATTCTCATTTACTTTCAATTTCCTCCTTTCACACACCCTTCCAAACTCCTCTACCAATTGTCTCAATCTCTCCTCTGAATCAGTCACCAGTGCAGTATCATCTGCAAACAGCAGCTGCATCAGATTCCACTCTCCTCCATCAACATTTACCAGACTCAGACCACCTAAAACTCTTGCATTCACCTCCCTTACAACACCATCCATGTAAATATTAAACAACCAAGGCGACATCACACATCCCTGTCGCAGCCCCACTCTCACTGGAAACCAATCACTCACAGCATTTCCCACTCTTACACACGCTCTACTATTTACATAAAAACTTTTCACCCCTTTTAGTAACCTACCATCAAGTCCATACAATCTTAAAACAGTCCATAAAGCCTCCCTATCAATTCTATCATACGCTTTCTCTAAATCCATAAATGCCCAAAACACATCCTTGCCTTTCGCTAAATACTTTTCACACACTTGTCTCACAGCAAACACCTGATCAACGCATCCCCTCCCTCTCCTAAAGCCACACTGCTCATCACTAATCACTCCCTCTGTACCCTCTCTAACTCTCATAATTAACACTTTACCATACACTTTACCGACAACACTCAACAGACTTATACCCCTAAAGCTAGTACATTCATACTTATCACCCTTGCCTTTATGCAACGGGACCACACAAGCACTTGCCCAGTCAATTGGCACCATACCTTTCTCAAAGCACACATTCAATAATCTTACTAACCAGTCAACAATAGTCACTCCACCACCCTTCAGGCATTCCACAGCACACCCATCCATACCTGCAGCTTTCCCTGTTTTCATCTCCTTTACTGCCTTCTCCACTTCCTCCTTCGTGATCAAAGAATCATTCAACTCTCCCAACACATTTATTCCTTGCACTCTTCTATCTGCCACAATCTCAGCCACCCTTTCCTCCTCTACATTTAACAATCTTTCAAAATACTCTGCCCATCTCTTCCTTACTGCATCCATCTCAATTAACATCCTTCCATCCTCTGCTTTTACTCGTTCTTCCTTCCCAGACTCTCCCTTTCGCACCCTCTTCACCTCCTTCCAAAACATTTTCTTATTCTGTTGAAAATTCTCTGTCAGCCGCCTACCCCACCTCTCATTTGCTGCCACTTTAGCATCGCGCACAGCCCTTCTCGCTCTATTCCTCTTTTCCTTATACCTTTCATATGACATCTCATCCTTCCTCTGCAGCCACACTTCATATGCACGTCTCTTCTCAGCCACAGCCATACTTACTTCCTCGCACCACCATTCACTTCCTTTTCTTACACCACCACCCACACGTCTCACACCACACACCTCTTCTGCATGCCCCACCACAGCACTCTTAAACAACTGCCATTCCTCCTCCACACTGCCATTTTCCCGATCTTTCACTGCGTTCCACTCATCTTTCAATTTCTCCTGATACTCTATCTTTTTCTCTCTTTTATCCAACTCACTCACTTTCAAAACCTCCCTGCCACACCTAATCCTCCTAGCTCTCACCCATCTCTTACCTACTCTTAACTTTCCCTCCACCAGGTAGTGGTCAGACATACCTCCACCCTCCCCTCTCAGAACTCTCACATCCAACAATCTTCCTATTACATTCCTAGACACAACCACATAGTCCATCAAGGCTCTATCAACAACCCTTCCACCCTCCTGTCTCACCCATGTATACTTATAAATATCTTTCTTCTCAAACAGCGTATTCCCAATCACCATCTCTCGCTCAACACACATCGCTATCATTCGTTCCCCATTTTCATTTCTTCCAGGCACACCATGCATACCAACTACGCCTTCAACTGCTACATTTCCCACTCTAGCATTCAGATCTCCCATCATTACCACATTCACATTCGCTCCAAAACTCTGCAGACACTCATCAACATCATTCCAGAAAGACTCCCTCTCTTGTTCATCCCTTTCACTACCAGGCCCATATGCACTCACAAACACCCACAACTCACATTCGAATTTCGCTTTCACCCACATCAGTCTCGATGACACCTCCTTCCATTCAATCACACGCTGCTGTACTTCCGGACTCACTAACAAGGCCACACCTTCTCTTGCCCTTCCTCTATCAACACCTGACAATCTTCCATTCACACTTCCAAACATAGATTCCCCCTTCCCTTTCATCTTCGTTTCACTCAAAGCTAACACATCCAACTTTCTTCTCACAAACATTCTCCCAATCTCCTCCCTTTTAGCCTCAATTGTACTACATCCACGCACATTCATAGACCCAATCTTCAGGGTACGGGGATAACTCCATCCCCCATCCCTTTCTCTGGCCTGTCTCTTTTTAGGAACTAAAAAACAGAGGAGGGGGTCCCTAGTCCCCTCACCCCGCCCCTTTTAGTCGCCTTTTACGACACGCAGGGAATACGGTGGCAGTATTCTTCCTAACACAACCTGGCCGCAGAGTAGTAGTATCACCCCATATATATATATACCTACATATATATATATATATATATATATATATATATATATATATATATATATATATATATATATATATTCTGCAGGAGTAGAAGGTTCATCTGAAATGTGAACACAATGGACTGCAGGCTGAAGCTGTCCTCTTGCAGGGATATAAGTGACGTTAGTTTATATGGGCAGTGAAGTCGCCGAGTAATAATAGTACTACCACGTGAAACTGTTCCTCTCCGGTCTCAAGCACCAAATTTTAGATATATAGAAGGAACTGGATACAGTACTGTACTTAAGCTTACGACAGCCTATTACTACAGGTCTCGTTTATGTGAAAGTTAAGTATTGTATATCCCTTAATACTTGTATTAGAAAGTCCGACAGAAAATGATTGAGAGTGTTAGACATTCATCTACGCCTTGTCCTCTTTTCTGGCAAATTGGGTTAAGAGGAGTATATATTTCGAATATGAGATGAGGAAGAAGAAAAGGGCTGGATGTAGGACGGAGACATAGTATCAGGAAGGAAAGACGAAAAAGAAAGAAGATTATCGTATCAGAAGACATAATTAAAGATGGTAAAGAAATAGGGGAAAGAGAAAGGTAAAGGTTAAGCTAAAAGAAGAAAAAGATGAGGACGGAATAAGGAAAGAGAAGTATTACTCGTACAGAAACAAAATATGTAAAGAAAGGGAGGGAACGGGTCATACTGAGAAACGTGAATATAAGAAATGATTTACATCTAAGGGGAGCAACATGTAGAGAGGTATTCTTGCTGACAGTGGAAACATCTTCGGTCAGAGAGGAATCTAAGAGGTCCATTACTGGGTCGTCTCTTTACCTTTCCCCCGTCCGAATGTGTTGTTTTACATAGGCGTCTGTGATGGTGAGTGTGGTTTTGGGGACAAGAACAATAAAAGGTTTACTATCTGTTAAGCCTAGAATACCTCCTGCTTTGGCTGTTCATGTTCTTTTGATACCTTGTTCATTATAACGACTGTAAGTGATAAAGAATAATAGATGACCTTCCGTAAAATAATGTGATGAACACCAAAAAGCCTCATTATAAAAAATCGACATCAGTGTTTTGCCATGTACACATAAATGTACAACTTATGTGAGCGTGCCAAACCTGAGGACGATATTTTTGGGATAATTTTAAGCAATCAAAACACTATGTACATAGGACCAATTCTACTGGTACACTGTTACAGAATTAAGTTACAGTTGCTGATAACCTTATGACAGGAAAAGCTGTCTCTCATTTATGTTTGCCATACGGTTGTCTGAGCTACAATTACTGATAACCTTATGGGAGTAAAAATGGTGAGTCTCACACTGTCACATTTTGTCCCCCATTAAGTCATTAGAGGTACAATTACTGTTAATTTTACGGGAGGAAACAACGGACCTGCTTTTGCTGTCACCAGCTGGATATTTAGGCATTACTATTTTATGACACAATATACAATAATTATAAGCATTACTCTATATGCACCAATATGTCATCACAGTGTGTAACACTAACGCAATATGCAGTGACTGGCAGAAACATATATAGCTTCTAGCAATGTCACATCATTTGATATATGTCGACAAAACCCGCTGCCCAGACGAACAAGCATTTGATAAGATGCAGACATGTTGGTAACCAGCTCTAGCCTATGTGAATAGGAATGACCGGACACGATTGAAAATCTACCAGATGATACATACACACACATACACCCCGAGCTGTATATAATCTCGGAGAGATCCCCTTCAGGTTAGAAGGGGTTGGAGAGAAGGAGAGAGGAAAGCTTCGCCAGGAGATATAGTAGGAAGGCAGCAGCAAGCAGTGGGTCTCGTCACTTTGTCAATGTGTCTCAGTAAAACCCATTTAACCCCAAATTGTCTATATATCACCTCTACTTACGAGACAAGAGGGAAAGCTGGAGGGGAAAGTGAGACATAGCACGACCAACAAAGAGCCATCCAACGCCTCGCGATTATATCAATGGCTGCCCAAGTTAATTTCCACTTCCTGAGGTACGATTTTCTACCAGGGCAGCACTATCAACACTGGTGGCTGCTGCGATCTACGAAGCATCTACACTCAGTCTGATTAGCTACGTCTATTGACAGTTCATCATTATTTGTAGTTGTGTAACGCAAAGATCTGTACCAACTTGGTAAAGCATTTGTTACTCATAATAGTCCAAGAATAACTTCATGAAGTTTGGCACACTTTCTTCCCTGCTTTCTGAAAAATAACTATAATATCAATCAAGTTAACTCTCATCGCCTCCTGTGACGCACTCTTATCTGAATAAAATCGTCTGGTGTTAGGTGGAATTACTGTACAGTTGATTACTAGAGTCGTCCCAGTTATGAGAAGATTCAAGTTAGTTGTATAAACCCTCTTGGGTTCCTATGAATCCCTCTCATCTGATTACAGCAGTGTGCAGCAGAGGTGTCCGATCATGAATGGGTTAATGGTGAAAGTAGCCTTGTATGACTCACCCTTAGAGGAATAAAATCATCGACCGTTAGCGGGGGTTGAAAACTAGAATATCCCTGATATGAGAGGGTCGGAATACCCCACGCAATCTGCAAGGCTGGCATGGAATGGTAGTTCATGAGATATGACACCATTAAGTTCATTATTAAGGCAGTGCTATATGCCGTACATTAAGCTGCATAAACGCAAGAAACGACACATAAAACAACAACTACAAATGCAAAGTATGATGGAAAATGCTAAATGGCTTCCAGTTTCATGGACAAGGATGACTGGGCTGCTGCCACACCAAGTGTTTGTTGGCGGGCAGCGGGAGTACGTCACTGTTGTTGCTGTGCCACCCCAGTATATCTGATCGGGCAAACCCATCAACCTGAAGTAAGCAACCTTCCCTGCAGGGTCGTCGCGTGCAATGAACCGATGCTCCCATGCAGCTGACAAGTGAGGCGCTGGGATTAAGGTGGAAGTTTGGTTCCTGGGTGGACGCCGCAGTTGCGTCTCCACCCGTATAACAGGGGCACCATAGTAGGCTCCACGTCTCATTATTTGGGTATTCTGGTTACCATCCATCGTTGCAAATGGTTTCTTGAGCTACAGGAAAGCTTTTGGGTTATCACTCAGTGTAGAGCCACCTGAAGTGGAAGGAAGAGTATTAAATAGTGACAGAAATGATGGAAGAAACAGGAAAAGAGGAGGACAGACACAGAGAAAATGAAAGACATGAAAGAAAAAAGCATCACTACATGGAGTGGGTGGATGATGGGCGGCCCCCCCCCCCTTTACCACCCTCTGTGTCACTGTAATCGATACAAGTTCTGGCCGGCAACTTACCGCGGCCAGTGGGCCATTTGTAACGGTTCTAATGATGCAAAACTCCCGTCCGAGCCAGCAAGTATTTGGTGTGGACGCGACTTGATAAATGAGAAAGAAAAGATGTTGGAGACGTTACGAAAATAACAATATGTCTGACAAATAATAAAAATGTTTGCACAGTACTCCTATGAATCATAAATGTCTTTGGAGATTTCACAACACATTTTTAATTGCGACTTATGCTGCTCATTGCATTTCAGTATCCTCTTGTATGTTACTGATGCAAATTGTGTCAGTATTACGATAGCGTAAAGAGCAAACAAGAGAATGTTCAGGTGAAATATGAAAAACAAATCACTTAGGGAGAGGTGCTACGGGGTCCCCCTATGCCACCTACAAGACGAACCACGCTTTCTATACAATGTTCACTTTAACAAGGCGTAAAATTCCCGCCTCTTCATTTTGAATGCTGAAATACAACAAGAGATTATTACTAGAATACGATGCCTCTAATGAAGAAGTTCCTTGGAATGGATGTACACTAGAGCCGTGGTATTGTCTTATTCTGACATTGAGGTACGGCTTTACATCCTTTTCATTGCACTTCCTCATCACTAGCATCCCCTGGGGGTAGGGGGGTTTCAAGAATACTCCCCCAGTATCCCTGCTTGTCGTATGAGGCGACTAAAAGGGTTGGTGGTGGGTTAGTGCCCCACCCCGTAAAAAGAACTAACTAAAAAAGCAAATAAAGCGCCTCGGACCCGGACGGACCATACGTTGACGACTAAGGAACGGACAAAGGACATTCTGAGAGTAGGAACGTGGAATGTGAGAGGAGTGAATGATGAAGTGAAAGAGAGAGAGATTGTCCAGGTGCTTGAGGATGCAAAAGTGGATATATGTGGATTGACTGAAACTAAATGGAAAGGTGAAAGGATGAGAGAATGGGAATACGGTGTAGGTATATGTGCGGGAGTCAGTGAGAATGAGAGGGCAAGAGAGGGAGTATGTCTGATGATCAGCAAGAAGTGGAAGGAGAATATAAGAGAGTATGGAACAGTGGGTGCAAGGATTGTATGGGTGAGGATGAAAGTAGGTATACAAGCATGGGCGATTGTATGTGTGTATGCTCCAACAGAGGATCAAGTGGCAAGAGTGAAAGATGAGTTTTGGGCGAGAGTAGAAGCGTGTATGGACAAGTTTGAGAGGAGCGAGAGAGTGCTGTTGATTGGAGACATGAATGGCAAAGTCGGGAATGTACGAGTGGATGGAGTGGTTGGTCAGTGGGGTGTGCCAGCGGAAGTAGATGGGAATGGTAGTGCTTTGGTGGACATCTGTGCTGGTAAGGGGTTGGCAATAGCCAACACCTACTTTCGTCATAAGATGATCCACCGGTATACATGGAGAGTAATGAGGAGGATGGATGGTGAACTTGTTGAACGAAAGGCAATGATAGACTACGTGTGTGTGGATGAGCGAATGAGAAGACAAGTGTTGGATGCAAGGGTGTGGAGAGGGTGGGGGAATGGAGTCTCGGACCATCACTTAGTGATGGCCAAGGTAGAGCTGCAAAGAAAGTGGTTGAGGAGGCGAAGGCGAAGACAGGAGGAAGCAGCTCCTGTGAGAAGAGTGGAGAAATTGCAAGATAGTGAGAAGAGGACAGAGTATAAGAGCATAGTGGAAAAAAGACTGGGAAGGTATGAGCTAGAGCAGATGGAAGGGGTGGAAGACGTATGTAAGATATTCACGGAAGAGATAAGCGCAGCGTGTGAGGCGGTTTGTGGAGTGAGGAGGAGATGCAAGGGTGTGCAAGGGACAGCATGGTGGAATGATGAGGTGAAACGAGCTGTGGAACAAAAGAAGAAGGCATATGGTGAATGGTTGGCGAGTAGAGGTAGGGGAGAAGATGAGAGAGAGAAGAGAGAGGTATATGTGAGCAGGAGAAGGGAGGTTAAGAGACTGGTGAAGGAGAGTAAGAAGAAAGTGGATGAAGAGTTTGGGAGGAATCTGAGTGTGAAATGGAGGGAGAGTAAGAAATTGTTTTGGAAGGAGGTAAAGAAAGTAAGGCAGTGTGAAAGGGGAAATAGTAGGGGAGTGAAAGATAGGAATAATAGATTGTTGGTGGAGAAGAGAGAGAAATTGAGGAGATGGAAGGAGCACTTTGAGGATTTGTTGAATGTAGAGAGTGAGAGCAGTGTGAGTATAAGTGGTTGGGGAATGGCTGGGAGAAGAAGAGATGAGAGGAGGGAGGAAGAGATCAGTAGGTCAGAAGTAGTGGAAGCGATGAAGAAGATTAAGCTGGGAAAGGCCCCAGGAATTGATGGAGTGTGTGGTGAAATGCTTAGGTATGGGGGTGAGATTGTTGTGGAGTGGATATGGAAGTTGTGTAGATTGGCTTGGGAAGAGGGAAGGGTTCCAGAGGACTGGAAATCAGGTATAATTGTTCCTCTGTACAAAGGAAAAGGGGAGAGAGAAGTATGTGGTAACCATAGGGGTATTTGCCTTCTTAGTGTGACTGGTAAAATATATGGTAGAATACTCATTGATAGGGTTAGGCATATGACAGAGGAGCTAGTTGGAGAAGAACAAGGGGGATTTAGGAAGGGAAAAGGGTGTGTAGATCAGATATTTGTTCTAAGATGTTTAGTGGAAAAGTATCTAGAGAAGGGAAGGAAAGTGTACGCTGCCTTCATGGACTTGGAGAAAGCTTATGACAGAATAGATAGGAAAGGTATGTGGAAGGTATTAAGAATATATGGAGTGGAGGGGAAATTGTTGAGTGCTGTGAAGAGTATGTACGAGGGAGCTAGGGCTACGGTGCGAGTGGATGGTGAGCTGAGTGAGTTCTTTGATCTCAATGTGGGACTGAAACAGGGGTGTGTAATGTCTCCATGGCTGTTTAATATATATATGGATGGGGTCGTAAAGGAGGTACAAGGTAGGGCAGTGGATGTGGGGGTGGCCCTAATGAATGAGGGTGAGATTTGGAAGCTTCCGGTGTTGCTGTTTGCTGATGATACAGTATTGTTGAGTGAAGATGAATGGGAGTTGCAAGGTTTGGTGAATGAATTTGGGACAGTGTGTAGGAGGAGGAAGCTGAAAGTTAATGTAAACAAAAGTAAAGTTATGGTGTTTGAGAGGAATGAAGTCACAGAGTGTGCAGTGAGGTTGGATGGTGAGGATATGGAGAATGTGAGTGCATTCAAGTACTTGGGTAGTGTGATGAGTAAGGATGGAACTTTGGGGGATGAAGTACGTGAAAGGGTACAGCAGGGAAGGAAGGCTGTTGGCACACTGAAAGCAGTGATGAGAAATAGGGAGGTGAGTATGGAAGTTAAGAAGTCACTGCATGATGGTATTGTGATCCCTACCCTGACGTATGGAAGCGAGGCGTGGACCTTGCAAGAGGGGAACAAGTCAAGAGTGAGAGCAGTGGAAATGAGTTACTTGAGAGGAGCATGTGGAGTGACATGGAGGGACAGGTTGACGAATGAAGAAGTGAAGGAACGTTGTGGGGTAGATGTGGATGTGGTTGAAAAGATTAGGAGAAATACACTGAGGTGGTTTGGACATGTGGAGAGGATGGAGAATGAAAGACTGACTAAGAGGGTGTATGTAGGTGAGGTGGAGGGAGGGAGAGGGAGGGGTAGACCGAGGATGAGGTGGAGGGATGGAGTTGAGAGGTATGTGAGGGAGGGGGGGGTGAGTTGGGGGGAGGGGAGTCAAATGGTGGGTGACAGAGTGACTTGGAGGCGTTTTGTCTGCGGCCACCCTTTGCGGGATTAGGGCGTCGGGCTATAGATAGATAGATAGACTATTGCTATAACTTAGCACTCAAGATGGAGATATGATAATTTTAGGCCAGGCTAGAGTAAAAACTAAATAATACTTGTACATTCACTTTCCACCTCAATTCCCGACTAAAAGGAAGTTGTTGGGGATCATTACCGAATACAGACCTGGGGTAGTATTGTCTCCCGACCACCTTTTCCTTATTTGTTTATCAATGGATACAGTCCGGTACTAATCCCTTGGCTGTTAGTTATGCTTTCTATTTTGGTGCTAAGAGACATCAACAACATTAAAGAGGGCACTGAGGTAGAGTACGGAAGGTATATCGCTCAGGAAAAGGTGTTAGGAAACTTCCTTAACCGACGAGAGTACTGAACCCTGTACTCGTTAGATGGAATATTTTCTAGAGAACACAAATAACAGTGTCATTGCAAACTGTTATTCCTGCACCCTAGCAAGGCTTCAGATTTCCTCCTAAACATTGGGTGACTGGTCTTCCTTTGGTGTCAAACAGTGACGACAACTTCTCTTCAGTCAGATGTGGGACTGGGGGGTGAACCCAAACTATTGTTCGCATGTGTACCAAGCAACAGACTGTAGACCACCAGGTGAACACTTATTTATTGTATGGTTACCACCCAACATATTAATGGTTTCCAGTAACAGTGAAAAACATTTATCTTATCACTTGGTGTAGAGTTGCCTGGAAGTGGTATTTACTACATCGAGTAAGTGGATAGTGAACATCTCACTCGCACCTATTGGACGATCTTACACACACACACACACACACACACACACACACACCACATTTTTTCATCCGTTCACTGACTTACAGCCTCGTCAACAGGAATTAATAGTCGTTCATTTTTACGAGATCAACATATGAACCAATAACATTCTGTCTGTCAGTCTGTCACACACACACACACACACACACACACACACACACACACACACACACACACACACTTGGTAGGCCGTAGCTTGAGATTTAACACAGGAATATGGTGTTGGTCACGAAGAATTGCTGTGGAAACGGTATAGAGCCGTAGTATTGTCATATTCCACCACTGAGTTAGTAGTAGTAGTAGTAGTAGTAGTAGTAGTAGTAGTGGCAATGGTAATAGGAGTAGTAGTAGTAGTAGTAGTAACAGTGGCAATGGTAATAGCAGTAGTAGCAGCAGCAGCAGCAGCAGTAGTAGTAGTAGTAGTAGTAACAGTCGCAATGGTAATAGTAGTAGTAGTAGTAGTAGTGGCAGTGGTAAGAGCAGTAGTAGTAGTAATAGTGGTAGTATAGTAGTACTGGCAGTGGTAATAGCAGTAGTAGTAGTAGTAGTAATAGCAGTGGTAGTAGTAGTAGTAGTAGTAGATGTGATAGGAAGTGTTATGAGGAACACACTGAGGTGGTTTGGCCATGTGGAGAGGATGGAGGGTGAAAGACTGACGAAGAGAGTGTATGTGAGTGAGGTGGAGGGGGGAAGAGGGAGGGGGAGGCCGAGGATGAGATGGAGGGATGGGGTGGAGAGGTATATGAGAGAGGGGGGTGTGAATTGGGAGCAGGGCAGTGAAATGGCGGGGGACAGGACGACGTGGAGGCGATTTGTTTGTGGCCACCCCAAACGGGATTGAGGCTTCTGGCAATAGATAGATAGATAGATAGTAGTAGTAGTAACAGCAGTAATAGTAGTAGTTGTAGTAGTAGTAGTAGTAAAAGTAATAGTAGTAGTAGTAGTAGTAGTGGTAGTAGTAATACCTGTAGTAGTGTTGTAGTAGTAGTAGTAGTAATACCTGTAGTAGTAGTAGTAGTAGTAGTTGTTGTTGTTATATTGCAACCCCTCATCTGAATGTGAATCCCGTCAGGTGGCCTTATCCTTCAGTCCATTATCCTTCACTGAGAGATAGGAAAGAAGGAAAATGTAAAGGAACGATCCTATAACAGGGCAGGTCCACCGCCTGGTTATATCAGCACCAGTACGTGAAGGCGTCCCTCTCTAGCATCCAAGTCAAGGTAAATAAGATAAAATAAAGGTAATCTTGGCTTTCATTCCGACCATTCCATCTTTGAAATTCCTTGCTCCCACCACTGTATGATAATTGGAATCCCATTAAGGACAAGTAATTACCCGATCACCTCAAACATCGAAATGATCCCTCTTTTTACCCGGCCGGACAGGCGCCTCTCACTGACTGGACACATGTGTCTGACTCCATTAGTAAGATCACGAACAGTTAGTTATTTTTACTGAGTCATAAGCCTGTGTGTGTGTGTGTGTGTGTGTGTGTGTGTGTGTGTGTGTGTGTGTGTGTTGCTAAGGTAAAAATTATGAGGTACACTCATGATTACTAATTTTGACCAGAGACGCATAGCTGGCAGTGTTATGACCACACACGAGCCACACAATCGAACACAGCCTCTACACTACTGGGCGGGGCAAAGAACTGTAACCACGTGATTTGAAGTGTTTATCTCATTTCTGACATTATCTTATTTTTATGGTTTATCTTCCATATTATAATAAAAGTGCGTCTATTGACAAGGGCGGACATTCCTTCAATCAATCTGCAATTGGCCAATTTCCGTCAAGTAAATAGGCATGTACCACTGTATATGGGTACTGCATCAGATATAATAATCATTAATGATTAACGGCATTAACTGGAACACATTTTGAGCAGAGGGGGCATGCAGCTAACACGTCTCGTAGGAATAGGGCAACCATTCCCACTCGATGGTAACGGGGCCTGGTATCAAGAAAAAAAAAAATAGTTCAAAGTAGCAAGTACAGTAATGATAATTTTTTGTCAATGAGTATTATTATGAATACTTAGAACATGTGTGGATGCCGGCTGCTGTGGTATTCTTGGGTATTTCTCCGCTGTCACCTATCACGAGCTCGGTTAAAGGCTCGCCTCAAGGAATAGGTCAGTGAAACAATAATCAGATTAATAAAAAACAGAATTAGTGCCAAATAGAACCAGGCACATATTACACACACACACACACACACACATACACACACACACACACACACACACACACACACAAACAGCTATGACCAACTTTCGTGTGTATTTCTTAAAAGGTTAAAATGCATATATATTACTTGAAAAAGTAATATAATATATGAAGCTAAAGTTCTTTCTGGAACTATGGTTGCGCGTATCTGATTGTGCAGCCTACGCCTGGCCACGACTTTGCTCTAACTCTCTGGTCAGAGATTAGTATTCATGAGTGTACAATGATATATATTAAAGATCCTAAAAACTTTTCCTTTTTTCATCTTTTAAATAATTGTTTTAAATCAATCTCAAAATCATTTTAGCAGCTACTTCTTAAGGGAATTAATCAATGCAGACCTACCAATATGAACCTGTTCTGACCCTGCCTAGAAGACACAAAATCTTTGTTATTTTACGCAATATAGATTCCTTTGATTCTTTGATTTATAAAGAACTACGTGTAATTCCCTTTAATTTATTTGGCAGGAGAATGAATTATGTGCAACCATCAGGTTATTATATAGCATTTTTGGTAAAAGCGTTCAAGATAATTTATTAACCCTTTTCATATACGGGTGGTTTAGAAACAGCAAGGTATGAAACGAAACAAAAAGACTGATGAAAAGTGAAACGGAGTAAAATTATATATATATATATATATATATATATATATATATATATATATATATATATATATATATATATATATATATATATAAAATCTTGTCCATGACACTGCCATGCACACACACACACACACCCACACACCCACACACACACACTCCAGGACAAGCCCACTACTGTAAACAGTCTCAAAAAGTTTATCAACCTATCTGTCCATGATATGACATTACCAAATTCTCTGATACACCCACAAGCCCACTCCGGTCACTGAACCTTTCATCCAGTGGACGACTTTTACAATACATTCTTCCCATCTCGTAATGATTTTCTTCTGCTTACACTAAACTTTTGGAAGAGGGAGGGTTGGATATAACCTTAATAAACCCCTTCAATCAGAGACGTCTTCCATGAACTAAACAAAGTCGTTTGGTAGCAACAAGAATATGCCACGAATGATGTCACCCACACTCCAGTAATTCAAAACTCATCCTGACTACCTCATTACGCCTCGCTTTCTCCAGAACGTGTTATATCTCGTAATAATAATTTCTAGAGGTAATTGTTTTCGGTCTTGTAATTTTAAGAGGTAAAATAAAATCTAGGGTTTCTCTTCAGACCGAGAACGTCGTTTATGACATATTCGAGTTATCTCCAAATGATTGAATTCTGCTTAGGAAGGCAGTTTTTATCACCTCAACTAGAGGTGATAAAAACTGCTTACTTTCACCCCTTCTCGACCAGGGTCCTCTCCTTAGTCTCCTGAGTCTGATATTAGTAACAATAAGATAAAAATTATGTCCTTAATCTGAAAAAGTTAAGTGCAGCTTCTAAGAAGAGAAAGTAAATTCAGTTATTTGGTTTATTACACTCAACATGCATTATTACTTTTGTGTCAAGTGATGTTTTAGATAATACATAATATCCGATTAGAAGTGAAAGAAAAAAAAATCAGCTGCAAAATGTTTTCCTCTCTTTATCATCATGAATCTGTAACAAGATTTTGCCTTAGTCGTACTAAAGAGAGAGTTTTAGAGCGTATTTACAGACTGTTGATATCGGGGAGTAAGGACTGTATTATGGTTCAAAAACAAGATACATTTTCAGGTAGAAGGAAATCAACATCCCTTGGTAATTTGAGGTTTATTCACCAACATTTGTGCACAGCATTTAAGAAAGAATCAAGACTAACGGAAAAATGATAATACCGACAAATGAAAGAGCAGAGAACATCTTATGACATGGCAGCACATAATAGTAATTTAAAGACTTACTACATAACATGTACAAGGACAGTGGTAATTCATAAAATCAATGGTAAAGAAACTAGTTGGATAATATGAAAGAATATGGGTGATGTTTTCATAAGCATTGATTCCATTGAAATAATTACAGGCAAAGATAATATTCCTTCACCCTCAATTCATCAAGAAAGAAAAGATTTTTTATATTCATCTTCATGAGTAAAATTAATGAATGTTAAGCGAATACAGGCTGTAGATAAATCAACATCCAATATAACCACATCAGTTCAGTGTTGCATAATAACTCCTCTCTCTCTCTCTCTCCATCAAGAAACAATTAGACGCAGCAGAGACATGATGAATCAATTGTCATACCACTATATTGAGATCGTTATTGTCAGGATACCGATACAAGCCTTAAAAATTACCCTCAGGTTCTGAGTTACTTTCCTAAACTTGCCTGTTGAGCTGCTATGAATCAGTAATACGTGCCAAGTACCGTACAACTGATAATTATCTGTGATTATCCACTCTTCCTCCCTTTCTATATATCATACTGTCTTTCACGCACTGTCTGACTCTCACTCTCTCATTCTGTCTGTCTGTCGGTCGGTCTGTTTGTCTGTATCTGTCTCTGTCTGTCTGTCTGTCTGTCTCTCTCTCTGTCTCTCTCTCTCTCTCTCTCTCTCTCTCTCTCTCTCTCTCTCTCTCTCTCTCTCTCTCTCTCTCAGAATACAAAGATCTCCTGTAAGAGGGTGCTATGTCGAAAGACTTCACTAGCACTTTTACATATTAAAGGACTTGTGTTGATTGTTATTCCTTTTTTTATTAATTATCAGTCTTACACGTTAATTCTGTAGTGTTGATTTAAACCTTTGTGTGTTGCATTACCGAATGGCACGTATGTGAATGATAACCCTTTCATGATCAACACACCTTTCTCCCCCTCTTGTGCCATTACACTGGGTACGTTTTATAAATATGGCACTTTTGCTTGAGGGTACTATTTTGTCCAGCTATTTAGTAAGCTTTTGAAACCTTAGGGCATTCACATTAAAGGACTGAGTCAAATTATACATAATATTATACACACTCCACGGGTTTTGACCCGGGCTGAAAGGTTTAATTATTAAGCTGTGCGAGGCAAGACAAAGGCCGTGTTTAGGAGGGGCAGCCCAAATGAGGTGCGGTCCAAAACACCTCTCGTACTGTTTGGAGAATGTTGGGCTCACTCTCGCCTTCATTCTCTTTCAGTTAGCAAAGCAAAAGAGTCAACGTGTGAACTGCTGAGTGTAGAACTGGGTGTAATGAACGTCGGCTTTACTGTTAATTGAATAGTGTAGCTTGTGCAGTCTGAGACAAGGTTATCACAAAGGCGCTGCTACACTTTAACTATGGGTGTATAGCCCTCCCCCTTTACACACGCCCACAGTTCCGCGTTCATAGGTAGGTTTCACGTATCGTATGCGGTACTTTTTTTTTTTTTTTTTTTTTTTTACGGGGTTACCATTTTACAGGACACATACTATAGAATCTAGGTAACTAAGACATTATTGAAGGACCTTTTCAAACTTAAATATATTTTTCGGAACTTAAAAGCCTTCGTGTAGACGTTGAACAATGGTGGTTGGGGGTTGGGAGAGTATAACAATGATGACAACTTCGTAATACCATTAAACTGAGCTTTGTGAGTGCGTGACGAGCGATCGAACATTTGTACATACACCTATCATCATAATTCCGTCGATGTAAACTTTCAGCATTTTTGATGAAGTAGCTGAACAGTAACAGGAGAATAATTAAGCTAAAATATATACTTTCTCACGTTTTCTCTCTGGATGTGCATATTGATCGAATGATAAAACCCAGGTATTAGGCTATTACCCTTGCAGATTTCATCCCTTAAACATAGAAAAAACGTTCATGTAAAATTATGAGCATAATATCCGATATTTAATTGTTAGAATTCATGCAAAGAAACATAGTGTTACAATTGGATATCTTTTAAAATTCGATTTCATAGTGGAACATGTCAATTGAACCCCTTGGCACAATTCATTGGAAAGTTGGGATTCCAAGGAGTTTCTTTGGTCTCATGAGTAAATATACGACAAAAACGAAATTTATTGTATGTATCTACTACCTGCTGAAAGCATCTCTTCTCTATCTCACACTGTAGAAAAGTTATTAGCCTCTGAAAACCATCACGGTCAGGCCCTGTCGTGTCGGGCAGGGGCGGGTCGTTTCTCACCCGAACATAAACATCGGCTCGTTATGTTTGCCCTCTTTGGTCGTTGCGCTCGCTCGCTGCTAATAAACAGCACTCCGGTACGTCATTCTGCTGTATATAATACATCGTTTAATCAAACAGTGATTACAACTTAGCAATATAAATAATATTCTGGTAAATTATTCTGTTGTGCATGATACAATGTTTGATCAAATGCCTAGTGAGCAACGATGATGAACATCATACAGGACATGCACCATTTGGATACATTAATTTTGTTTTGTATAATGTTTCAATTTTTTATTTTTTTTCCACTGTCGGAGAGGGACACCTACATGAGGTGGGACTGTTGTAAACGAGCTGCTCTGTTGTCTGGCTATACAGATGTCTCTCATCTCCCTCCCTTTCCCTCAAAAGGCGGATGGTACACTGCAGAAGAGTACATCACATCCTCAACCTGTAGTCCTCTGGGTTCACATTCAGATGAGCCTGGGGTTACAACTCGTGCTACTACTACAACTGTTGCTGCTGCTGCTACTACTGCTACTACTACTACTACTACTACTATACTACTACTACTTTTTATATTAAACCTCCTCTATCCATTTGCAAAATTATATTCTAAAGATCACCACCAACCTTCATAATAAAATCCACCATTTGGAGCTGTAGTGTGAAGGTTAACACTAACCCTTATAACCCAATGTGCTGGCCCCAAACCCATCAATGGCTGTGGTTGCCGACAACATGCTGCTACTTTATTTCCATTTTATTTTTTAAAATAACATTACGGTGCTAACAAAATTGTTAATCTATTGTAGTCGCTGGTTAGTGCCGCTCTAAATCACAGTAGCTTCGTAAAGCATACCCGCCAGAGACAGGCCTGAAAGCAGATGATCTTGTGCCCCGGAGGCGTTGGAGTGCAGACCTCACTACTACTACTGCTACCACTACCACCGTAATAGTAGTAGTAGTGGTGGTGGTGGTGGCAGTAATAACAATAATAGCAGCTGCAGTAGTCTTTTTGCCAGGTTTTCGTAATCTTCATCAATGCCTTCACTACCATCATCCTCCCCCACCACCTCCTCCTCTTCCTCCTCCTCCTCCTCTTCTACCTCCTTTTCTTCTTCCTCCTCCTCCTCATCATCATCACCATCATCACCAAATTATCATCACCAAAAATACAGCATCAAATAGCAGCTGTGTGAAAATATAGGAAAATAATATGGTACTAAAGTCCAAAAAATCCCACACGGATTTTAACAGCTTCAAAGAAAATTCTGAATCGAGAGTGAGTGTGAGAGGAGTGAAAAAAATAAGTAGCAGAGAAACAACCATTACATTCTCCACAACCCGTCACAGCATCTGTGAGCATCAAGTTCCATTGAAAACATATCAAGTTTTTTCTTGACAAATAATGTAATCAGCAATATTTTAAGGAATTAACTTAGAACGAGACTCTCATTCATTCATTCATTGCCAGACGCCATGTATCCCAGACGGGGTGGCCAAGGGCTTAGAGTTAATTGTTTTACAGGGAGGGGCACCAATCCTCCACCAACCCCACTTGACACGTAGGGATGCCAACAGCATCTGGTGTTCCCAGGCGGTCACCCATCCAAGTACTAACCAGACCCAACGTTGCTTACTGTCAATTTGGGTAAATTAATTTTAGTCAAATTATATACACTAAACCATACACACACACACACACACACACACAAACACACACACACTTAACTGTGTCTCTCTCTCTCTCTCTCACTCTCTGAATCTCTCTCTCTCTCTCTCTCTCTCTCTCTCTCTCTACATGACTTCTTAACCCTTGTGAACTATGTCCAGGTGAATTTCTCCCAACTATATGTTATCACATGAGCAGCGAGTGTGTAGTAGGCCGAGCAACGTGGCTGTCTCAATAGCTTCACTGCACATTGTGAGCCTGTGGAGAGCGGAAGTGGTGTCCTTGGTTTTTTCCATATGGCGCTGTCTGGGTGTTCTCCACCCAGCCTTTGTTGTACATGGTGTAAGTTTTAGAGTGTGGAAATCTACCAGGATTTGTTATTGTTTATGCATTTCAGTGCCTAATTTACATGTTTTTATGCAGTAATTGAGATTTACAAGTGGAACTGAATTGATTTTGAAGTGAGATATCATTATCATGACCTTTAGTCTTTCAAACGCAGTGTGTCCAGGCATCTCAGAATGAACATGTCTTGAATATGTCTCTTTGTGTATAGTACTACGTAAATTATAATGTTCTCTGAAATTGTCTGTATGTACAGTACACTGTAAAAAAAAAATCTTGTATATTTTACGGAAAATTTACTGGCATCCATGCTGCCAAACTTTATCTGTAAAATTTACAGTGTCCTGTAAATTCTTTTCTGTAAAAAATACCAAACATTATCTGTAAAATTTACAGTGCCCTGTAAATTCTTTTCTGTAAAAAATACCAAACATTACCCATAAATTTAGTGTTCTGTAAATTCTTTGCTGTAAAAAGTGCCAAACATTATCTGTAAAATTTAGTGTTTTGTAAATTCTTTTCTGTTAAAAAATACTTGCTATAAAATATTTCACAGAAATTATCTTTAAAAATAGGAAAAATTTTTTGATTGCTGTATTTTTTCTGCAGTATATTATCAGAATTATCTACTTACTTAGCATACATGCACTGTGTACAGTATTTACAAGAACCTGTAAATGCTTTCACAGTATTAATTTGGGAAGAAATTATATGGGAATTTCAGTGTAATGTATTCTTGATGTTAGGAGAATAAAATTTTTCATGCAAAACTGCAAATATCAATTCGTCATAATTAGTGCAGTTATAATAAAAAAGCCTTACAAACATACACTAAATTAACAAACTTTTGGAAAAAGAATATTGAAACAACACAACTAGGATAAATGCATTTTATTTTCAAGTGCAACAGCCATTTTCATCATAATTGCAACTGTGGAAATCGACTATTCAACACTTATGAGAGCTTTGTATCTTTGCTATAATTGTAATTCGATGCACAAAGGACGTACTAAAATTTAAGTCCATTAGGTAGAATAACTTGCATCTACTGGAACAGTAAAAAGATTTTTTTTTTCTATTAACTGATCTTGAGTATCACATGTCAACCTGTTATGGCAAAATACAAAAGTAAAAAAATATTCCTTATCACATCTGTGGGGAAGTACTTCACCTGAACATGAGTATTGAAAAACAGCTTTTTTTTTCTTTTTTCTTAAATTTCTTAAGACATCCATGGAAAATCAAATATGGTACAGTATTACTGGAACTATACATGTCTGAAAGAGAAAGAGAAGTGAAAGGAATGCAAGGACTGAAGTATGCAAGGAATGCCTATCAGAAACAGGAAAGCTTTTTACTTTTTACTGAGGCCAACCCCTTGGAGGAATCAGGGCATCAAAGTTATATTATACGATAGAAACCTGAATGTTGTCATTTATCAGCTAAATTAATGAAAAAAAAAAAATCTTAGTCATAAAATTTTAATCCACCTACCTATCAGGTTAGGCTTGGAATGTAATTTTTTCTTCAGAAAAGGTACACTAGAATCATAGGGATCTGACTGAGGAGATAAAGAAATTACCTGAGAAAAGTTTTAAACCATCAAAGACCTCACTATAACAGACTAACTGGGGCCCAAATCATTCTGAAAAATTCTGATAAAAGTGACATTCGGACTTCCCCCTGCTAATCCAGACTTTTTCTGATACATCAGACATTAGTCCGGATCACATGAACGGTTTTTAAACTGTTTTGACTACCATTACGGTACTGTACTTATAACTTCACTACATTAATCAAATGGTAAAATATATATAATAATACTGTACTGTACACTGATAAACATGTTTTTATTTACCTTATTGTGGTGAACATAGCTGAAGTGGTCAGGCTGTCCGGACTGCTTCTGGATTTATTGGACTTTTTCCGATGTGGGAATTTAGTCCAGCAGCTCCCCGAGTCCGATAAAAGCGAATTCCAGTCTATTGAAGTCCTTATATATTGAGGTTTTACTGCATATATATATATATATATACTGTATATATACAGTGAGTCCTTGATAAACGAAAACCTGAAGTACGAATTTTCGATGTTACGAAAGCAATGAATATAGGACAAATTCCACAATATGAAAGTATCTGTCTCAATGTTACAAAAAGCGATACGAAAGGAAATACAAAAAATTCAAAATGGGTGCTCGTTTGTGGCGAGGAAACGAATTAACCTCTCTCTGGTAAACAGTTTTTTGCACGCTTCTCAGTTAAGTCTACGGTTTCTGGACAATTCGCCATCAGGACGATTCCCCATCATTTATTTACATATCAGTTAATTTAGCAAGTATATTAATTTTCAAGTTATATGAGTTATAAAAGTGATGGTGGGTTATTCCTTTTATAGTAAATGTACGGTATAAATATGGCCTCAAATAATTGGTATTAATGGAAAAAATATAAATATATTGAAACGTGAATCAGGTGACGTATGATGTTTCACTTTATCGTTTAACATAACGCTACATATGAGACATTGGCATTTATATAAATGCCTAACAACCTCAAGTGAACGATCGACATACTCTAATATTATACGAATAATCTTCATATTACGTATACATTCTCAGCTAATCAATTAATCTCAACCTACTATATCCAAAAATTACAGTAAATATTACTGAAGACAGCTATGAGAGATACCAGATTATAATCCAAAGTCGACTACAGCGAGGCAGAACAAGTTAATTATTGACTGCAAGTGCAAAAGCATTAATTATTGACTATAATTGCAAGTCATAAATAATATCTAAAGCCTACGCTATTGATAGTTCCCCATGAAATTAGTTATTACAGTATTAATCACTTAATATTAAATATATTTATAGAACGACGGGGAATCATCTTGGGTACGAATTGTCATGATGGTGAATCGTCCATGTTTTGATGGCGATAGCAGCTTCGTTGTATGTGAGTATATTTTCGCAGCTCAACACGTTTTCGTACTGTTTAGACATGCCTCCCAAGCACCCTGCATCATCTCCAGCGTCAGGGGAGCCCACTGCAAAGAAGCAGCAGCACCGTACTCCCAGTCTGGAGAGGAAATTGGAACTTATAAGACACCATGAGGAGGGGCAGGAAGTCTTGGAGATTGGGCATGCTTTAGGCCTTGCAGCTTCCACCATTGGGATTGTGACCAAGAAAAAGGAGATGTACAAGAAACCAGCCACCACGTTCTCTACATCTACAGGTATTAATTACTTCTACAGGTATTACCGGTACATACTTCAAAACAGGAGGGGTAAAGTTTAGGTGGGGGGGTCCGAGGGGGTCCTGGGACGCATCCCCCCCTTTCTGTGGGTATATCAATGGGGGAAATTGTTTTGATATACAAAATTTCAAATTACAAAAGTTTTTTTTTAGGTCCCTATCCCCTTCGTTTATTGAGGACACACTGTATATGGACAGTCCTGGAAAATGTTTAAGTACTGTATTTTACTGAAGCTCTATATAAAAATTAATGGCATTTGGGCCATTATTTATCATAGTTTCCATACACATCTTCACTGAATGATTACTAGTGATGAACAAGAAATTAAAGCATTCTTTATGTTCTGCTGCTAGGCAATTAAAAAAAAAAAAACGTTTCAATCTTGACACAGTGGTGACCAAATACAGTAACCCCTCCAATATCTGACTTAATAGATCCCAAGCAATGTCCGGGACGTGGTCTTGTCTGGGACTTCGGCACAATGCCCTTGGACAGGTACTTATAGACCCCAACCAAACCTAACTTTGAAAGCCACCTAAATAACTCCCCATTGGACATGCACAGCACCTATTTAGGACCCTATTCACACAAATAAGGGACAGAAACCGTAAATTAAATGACAAGGAACCAGAAACTGAGAAATTAGAAGTGAGTGAGGAAAACATTTAGCAGCGTACAGGGTACTTACACGTCAATGGCTGTCGCGAAGAGTATCCCACCTACTCTATGGCTCTAACAGTGGTGAAGGTGCACTTGAAGCACGTACAGTTCCAGTGTTGTGCTGCACTTAATCCTTTGCACTGTGAATTATAATTTTTCAACACTGCACATTCTGATGTTTACACTTGCACTGCATTTGAAACATGCCTGTGTTGCACTGTGCACTTAATCCTTTTGCACTGTGAATTCTAATTTCTTAACACTGCACATTCTTTTGTTAACACTGCACAACACTGTAAATTCCCATGTAGTCTAGAGGCAAGTTACTCCTGTTTATTCACTGTCAGAGCCACAGAGTAAGTGTAGCAGGTAGGGCACGTCGCTGGGACGTGGTGATGGGTTACCCACTGCAGACGACTCTGAAAATAGCCACAAACTCACGTCCAGTGGAGACTCCACCATGGCCGATGTGCTGGGCTGTTGCTTGCGGGTAGAAGGTGGTTCTTGGTGAGGCAGTGGTGTGGAGCCAGGGGCTGGGCATGGCAGGGGTCACGGGCCTGGAAAAGTTGTCAATGGTTGATTGATGAAAGGTCCAGCTATTCTGACAATTGATGTTGCACTGCTTAAAACCACGCACTTCCTCCACAAGTCCCAGGGGCCCCATCTTCCTGTCGCAGTCCGGGTGTTCCAGATAGTCCAAAACGAACTCAACTTGTTCCCAGAGTGCACTCAGGTTGGGGATGGCTGGAGTAGTGACGCACTGGGAGGAGTCCGCATCAGTGTCGCTGACCTCATTAGAATTTTCCAGGTGGGTACTTGTACCAGAAACAGAAGATGCGATGTTGATATGAGGTCCATTGTCCAGAAGTGTGAACCAAGCCTTCACAGAATGGTACCAAATGACAGGAAGGACATCCATCAACCCAAGCAGGCACCGAGGCTGCCTTGCACGGCCAACAATAACGTGCTTGAACCGGTTCATGCCATTAGCATTGGTGCAACACAAAGCAGATATCCTTTGCTTGGAGAACTTGCGTCCAGGTACTTGCTTCTCCGTCTTCTCTGCTAGAGTGTTTGTGAGCAGCAAGCGATAGAATAGACCAGTTTCATCAGTGTTGTAGACTTGACCGAGAGTGAGGCCCCTCCTGTTGATCAAGCCCTTCACCTTCTGCCAAAACTCTTTTACCCCCTCCTAGTTGGTGTCCAAAGCTTCGCCATGGGCCTTATGGTTGGTAAGGCCATGCCGAAGTCTGAAGGTGAAGGGCCAGCCCTCGGATGCCTTGAAGTCTGGGTCGTCATGGAGCCTTGCGAACTTCTCTGCAGCAGCCTTCAGCTCCGTACCACGCACCAGCACATTGCGATGATACCAAGTCAGCGTCGAAGGGTCAACTTCTGCAAACTTGGGAGGGTATCTTCTCTGCACATTGCATTTGGTCTTCAATGCGAAGTCTGCTGTGTACTGGGTGAGTTTGTCCCAGGATTTCTTGATGTCGAACAAGGTACAGCGGGCCAGATTAAACTCACATAGGATGCAGGAAGTCGGGCATCCCGTATCCACCTTGTCCAAGATCTCCCTCCTCTTCTCCAGAGTCAGAACCACCCGTTTCCTCTTCTCGGGTGGCGGGGCCACAGTCACACACATGAGTATAAGGCAGCAGGGGAACAGCAGGGCCTGTAACAGGTAGGGCATCACCACAAAAGCGGCACATGGGCAGCCATGGCGAAGAGCGTGTAGTCATGACAGTAAGTAGGCAGGAAGTGGGGAGGATGCAGGGGCGCTCTAGCAGACATCGCCGGAACTACACGCCAAAACACAGCTGTTCATCACCGCACAGCAAATTTAAAGAGTAGGGATGGACACATTGGCTTTTTATTTTCTTCCCCTGCATTTTGACATTTTTTGGCCATTTTTGGTGTCCCAGATCGTTTCGGACGTTCGTCCAGATGGCCTTTTGTCCGGATATCTTAGGGAATATCCAAAACTTAGACTAATGGACCCAAGCCCAAAATATCCAAGACCTGGGGTGACTGGGTCTTGGTCGTCCAGGTCTTAGAGGGGTTACTGTATTACAAATGTTTTATTAAATAATAACATCTGTAACAAGCAAGTCTTCATTGGTTACAATACTGCTGTAGAGATTAAGTACCCAGTATTGTACCTCCGAGGAGCATGCAGGATAGGAAGGACAGACAGGGAGAGCAGCTAATGAATGTGTACGTAAGAGATGGGGCATGTCTGAGAAATGTAAGTTCTGTAGTGTTGTTGAAAAGGTGAAGAAAAATACCTTGACATGGTCTGGTCATATGAAGGGAATGAACAGTAGTGATATGACTAAAAGAATACAGTATATAAGAGTAGTATCAGAGGGATAGGTGTGAGAGGGAGACCACCTGTGAGTTGGGAAAACAGAGTAGCAGAATACAGAAGAGAGGTGAAAGAGGAGTGTGAGGACTTGGGTGTGCAAGAAACAGCCTATATGTCTGAAGAGGGAAAGCTTAAGACTGTTCTGTCATGGCACCCCCTTGAAGAAAATTGCCTGAGGGAATGAGGTGTCAGAACTATAACAGAACAAGAAAGCTGTCTTCAACAGGAGGATGTGCTTATGCAAGTAGAATAAATTAAATGAACTGAGCTATCCTTCTCCTATATGATATCCTATCAAAGGAAGGGATAGGTGTTACATGTTAAATCACATCAATTTGCTTTTTTTTTAATCTGAATCTGCTGTTTCTAGCATGATTAGGGCCATTGAAAGTAAAGATGAAACATTAAACCACCACTGTCAAGATTACCACAATTTTGATGTCACGGGGTTTTTATAATATCGCGGTAATTTTTGAATAAATGGTTAAATATTATTTAATTTGATAATAATATTCAATAATATTGAAGAGCAAAGACAATGATTGTCTTGCTACATCAAGCAACGATTACTTTACGCTGACTTGCTAAGATTCTCAAGAACGAGAATTTATAAACTTTCTCAACAGTACACAGCAGAGACTAATTACTCACAATTGCTGAATTACTGTACTGTTAGCCTCTGGAGAAAGTTACATCACCCCTGACAATAAATAACTAATACTAATAATAATAACATCAGGTTCTTGCTGATGCTTAACTCCTATGGCACAACGGATTTTACGTTAATACAACAAGACTGGTCTAAGTACCAGTTATGAAAGCAAACGTTTATGCAAGCTAGGAGCTATATGGAAAATAAGCTTAATTATGGAGAAATGAAACAAGATTTTTACTTTACATTAAGCTCGAGAAAGGAACTGTTAAATTTATTAATTACAAAAAAATAAATTTAACATTACATTTCAAATCAAATCAATGAGACGCACTCGCTCACTCACTCACGCAATAGCTAAATACTTACGCCTAGGGAAAAACACCTTAATTAAACTCTTATAACTAGAAAATACACAAAAGAAATACTATAGTCGATGAATGCTGCGTATCACCAGATGGGTGAGAAGACTGGACTAACTGTGAAGTGGAGTTTGGGTACTAGCTGACCTCTCACACTGCGGCACAGGTCCTTCCTCCGTCACATCAATCACAAGACTGACTAAGTCGTGGGAAAGCGGAGCACTCGGCCGCATTTTTTTAACGGTCGAATGAGGAAGCAGAGGCGAACAATAAAAAAACAATAGTATCGCTCAGTACAGCACTTAGTGACGTGCATTAAATCGGTCACTCTTTGAAAACGGTGACGAATTATTTGAAAAGTATACTCCGATAATGGAGGGAGAAAGCGGTTAGCTGAGCGATACACAGTGAGTTTTCCACTAATAGTTCGTGGTTTCTCACAAAAAGGAAATGTCGCGAATTGATTCGTGACATTACGCCCCTTGAAAATTAAATCTTTCTTCCTTCAGAAGAAAGATTTCAATATACATACATATACATCCTAACTCAGTCACACAAGATTCACACTGTGGTGTGTGTGCTATCCTGCTACAGGAGTATGTCGCAGTCGCCAGTGAGCGAAAAAACCTCGTATTTACGTTAATAGAAACAAGCTTGAGGGAAAAACTCCGTGACGACTGTGAAAATCCTGTACTCAGGTCAAACTGAGCGAAAGTTCGCTACATTTACATTAACAACTAATTGTTATGTGGCGTAGTGTGTGTAATACACGGTGTAGGTGTGACAGTTGTAGTGTAACTGTACCTACGTGTAAAATGACACAGTAATACAAATTCATAGTAAAATAATGATGACGAGGCAGAAGAGAAGGGGCGGCAGCATGCAACAGGAACGGCCAGCTGATCTGTACGGCAATGCTGCACCCACCAGCTACACCTGCGAAAGGAATTAAGGTGGAGCATCAAAACTGTTATTTCTGTCTCTCTCTCTCTCTCTCTGCCTAGCAATCAGTACTTGTCATTATTAACCAGGAAACGTAATTCTTGAATTCACAAATTGCTTAGAACCCTTATAGCTTACTGGTTAACGCTTTCATTATTAACCAGGAAACGTGCCAGTTCTTGAATTCACAAATTGCTTAGAACGGGCAGTTTACTGGTTAACCTAACATTATTAACCAGGAAACGTGCCAGTTCTTGAATTCACAAATTGCTTAGAACGGGCAGTTTACTGGTTAACCTAACTCTACACTTACGAGTAATACAGGAAGCTGAAAATCGCTACGCAATCTCGGGCAGGTCACGTTTTAACACCCACCGTGGGTGTGAACACTCATGTGGGTAATGTGCATTCTCCGGGAATCCTCAGAGAGGCCCACAGCTCGAGACATTCCACAAGGTAATTCATACACAGCCTCGGACTGTCTCTGCAAGGTTCTCAAACTTCCCCCTTAACTTATGGTATACATGTATGTACAAGCCCTGGATATACTGTGTCCTGTAGGGCCAACGAGTGAGACGTCTGGTCTACACTTTTAACTGGGAACCAGGCTGGTCCTTGGATTACTCAAATCGCTTAGGATGCCTATCTTACGGAACCCAGCATGCAACAGTTGCTAGTTAGTAAGCAGCTAGTAGGTGAGACATCAGGTCTACACCCACATTACCACTATCCTGTCTCTCAACTGACTCAGAGATTACAGGTGTGGTTAGAAACGGCACAGGAAGGGCATGTCCCTGATTAGTGGTGTTACTTTGACACACACTGCAGGAACGGACAAAACTATCTATGTCTCGTCCCATCCCTGGCCAGAAAAAGTCAGCTCGGATACGGCCCTGGGTCTTCCTTTTGCCCATGTGACCTCCTGAGGCTGAACAATGACCCCATTGTAACACTGCTAGACGGTACTTGGCGGGAACGACAAACTGCAGTCGAACCTCGCCCTCGGGTGTTCGTGACTCACGGTAGAGCCGTCCTTGTTTGCGAAGGAACTTGGCTCGACCTCCCCGTGAATACTTGATCACTCGACCCTTTTGTTTGTTCCGCACGGTAGCAAGTGTCGGGTCAGAATGTTGTTCTTGCACAACAAGTTGACTGCAAATCAGATCTTGCGGCGATTCAATGATCACTGGGGTGACACAGTCTGGAGCCTCAGCCATGGCTCGTGTTACCGCAGCAGCCGAAGTCTGAGTAGCGTCATCGGAGCAACTATCCTTGACTCCTTGAATATTGCCTACTATTAAGTCAAATAGAGGCTCTGGCATGACAACCGCAAGTGTCGTACCAGTATAAAATGGAGATGCCACCTGGATACATGCCTCAGGGAACAATCTCACTGATCCATCAATAAGGCTTGCATGGATCTGTCGACCTGTATACTGCTCAGGCCGAACTAAACTCTGCTTGACAGAGCAACCTGAGGAACCATTGTCTCTCAGGACCTTCACAGGAATGCCTCCCACAAACCCTGGCTGTACAAGGAAGGTACTGTCACCTGTGGTGGGGCCTGTGGAGGAAGCAGCTAGCCACTCATGAGGCTGCTGAATTGATGTGGCAAACATTGTGCCTTGAGGGTTATATTGGGAAGATGGAACATTGGCCATCTGTGGAGGGGGGTTCACTGTCACTGTGGGACTAGTGAACTGTGGGGAAGTACCCACACTGGTAGGGACGTGACCACCGTGCTGCTGCTGAGGAATGAAGGCTGCATTCGCTTCCTGCCTCTTTTGAGCTGGTGGTGAAAAAGTTTGTCCCAAAGGTCGGTTGCGTGGCTGATACTGCTGTTGGTTAGGGTACTTGTTGTACCTCTTCCACTCATGTTTCTGAGTGTTTTGCCCCTGGTCCTTCCACTGCGGTTTTGGACCTTGGCCATTATTTTGAGAATGGCCTTGTTGCTGGGGTTCAGTCTGAGACGGCTTCCCAGACTTGGCAGTATCTTTTCTGCTCCAGGTGTTTTGCTTACGAGCTTGATACCCGTATGCAGTAAAGAATGCGTCAGCCTTCTCTACCATTTGGCTGGCATCTTTCACCTGGCAGATCTTAAGCTGTGCTATGAGCTCAGCAGGCCACGACCTCTCTAGCTGTGTACGCAGCATAAGGTCAATTATCCCCTCACGCGTGGAAGGAGTTTCGTCTTTCTCCATCCACTCACCTAGGTAAGCAGTGAGACGGTCGAGGAACTGAACAGCTGTCTCCTTGTCTTGGAGACGAGCTCGCATGAACTGAGCTTTGGCGTCGTCTACTGTGAGACCATACGCCTTAATGAGTGCAGCTTTCATCACTTCATACGTGAGATTGTCTCCACGAATTCTGTGGAGAATATCGAGGGCAGGGCCCTCAAACAGGCTAAGAAACTGAAGCCGCTTAGCTGCATCATCGAGCTGGTAAAGCTGAGCCATGTCTTCAAATCGAGCTATGTATGGCTCGATTCGCTCGCCATCTTTGTATGGGGGAAGCTTGATGTGTGGGGTCGCCATAACATGTGCAGGGAGAGCGCTCGTGGAGCTTGAACCAACTGCACCAGATGTGTCTGAAGCCAAGGAATCTCGCTTGAGCTTCAGCACTTCAAGTTCATGTTTCTCGCGTGCTTCACGTTCGGCACGTTCATATTCACGTTGTTCCCGCACGTGTTCTAAGTCGAGTTCGCGCTGTTTTTGCTCGTGTTCACGCTGTTCTCGCTCTTTTTCTAACTCGAGCTCGCGTTGTTTTTGTTCGTGTTCACGCTGTTCTCGCTCGTACTCGCGCTCCTTTTCGCGTTCCTCACGCTGTTCTCGCTCGTATTCGCGCTGAATCCTACGCTCTTCACGAGCATCTTTCTCACGTTCTTGCTCGTAATTGAACCGTGAGAGAACGTAACTCTGTATTTTCTCTGGGTCTGTGAGACCCATATCTTTGGCTTCCTGTACAAATACGGTGGTAGCCATGTCGCTAACTCAATCTAAATAACTAGCGACTCAGTACTGATTGCTGCTTCGCAAACGAATGCTAATAACCACAAGTAAAGAGTACAGACACAAGCTAGTGGTGACCAGTCTTATCCAGTTAACTGGCAAAGAATAAATCAAAAGTGTAAATGACTGGGAAGACTCAATAATAAACACAATGGGTACGGCGACTTCCCAGAAGCGAATAAAATCGTCTGGCGTTACCAAAATAAACTAGAGTTAAGTACTCTATGGATTGATAAAGCAAAATTCACTTGCTAAATTAACGGTAAACACCAGTAAGCTTGTGTCTATAAACTTTAATGATAAATACCTAAATATGAATGAGTGAGCACTATCTCGTGAATAGCTTTAGAGCTAGGAGTTAATATCCTGGAATGAGGTCGCCAATTGTCACGGGGTTTTTATAATATCGCGGTAATTTTTGAATAAATGGTTAAATATTATTTAATTTGATAATAATATTCAATAATATTGAAGAGCAAAGACAATGATTGTCTTGCTACATCAAGCAACGATTACTTTACGCTGACTTGCTAAGATTCTCAAGAACGAGAATTTATAAACTTTCTCAACAGTACACAGCAGAGACTAATTACTCACAATTGCTGAATTACTGTACTGTTAGCCTCTGGAGAAAGTTACATCACCCCTGACAATAAATAACTAATACTAATAATAATAACATCAGGTTCTTGCTGATGCTTAACTCCTATGGCACAACGGATTTTACGTTAATACAACAAGACTGGTCTAAGTACCAGTTATGAAAGCAAACGTTTATGCAAGCTAGGAGCTATATGGAAAATAAGCTTAATTATGGAGAAATGAAACAAGATTTTTACTTTACATTAAGCTCGAGAAAGGAACTGTTAAATTTATTAATTACAAAAAAATAAATTTAACATTACATTTCAAATCAAATCAATGAGACGCACTCGCTCACTCACTCACGCAATAGCTAAATACTTACGCCTAGGGAAAAACACCTTAATTAAACTCTTATAACTAGAAAATACACAAAAGAAATACTATAGTCGATGAATGCTGCGTATCACCAGATGGGTGAGAAGACTGGACTAACTGTGAAGTGGAGTTTGGGTACTAGCTGACCTCTCACACTGCGGCACAGGTCCTTCCTCCGTCACATCAATCACAAGACTGACTAAGTCGTGGGAAAGCGGAGCACTCGGCCGCATTTTTTTAACGGTCGAATGAGGAAGCAGAGGCGAACAATAAAAAAACAATAGTATCGCTCAGTACAGCACTTAGTGACGTGCATTAAATCGGTCACTCTTTGAAAACGGTGACGAATTATTTGAAAAGTATACTCCGATAATGGAGGGAGAAACGGTTAGCTGAGCGATACACAGTGAGTTTTCCACTAATAGTTCGTGGTTTCTCACAAAAAGGAAATGTCGCGAATTGATTCGTGACATTTGAGATGGTACATAATTGTTACATTCTTTTGTTCTCATATTGCTGTCACTTATTCTACACTGACAATTTCAGTTTTGATACAACAACTTTTGCAAAGATTTCTCAATCTCCGTAATCATCATCATTTTAATCATGCTTATTATACTGAGGAATGTGGTTCTAATAATTTAAATAATAATCTGTTAAGTTTCACTAGCAGAAGCAAACAATAACATCTAAAATAAAAGTTAAACAAGATTTTTTGTGGAAGCACTAGAAGAATTCAGGCAAAATTAAGTTTGAAACCAACTAATATACCGTAATACATGTAACAACCTGGAGAAATGATTTCCACTAATGCTACACAACCCTATAAGAAATCCAATTACAAAAAAATTTCTTGAAATTTCATAAAAGAGCATTCCTAATCAAGAGAAAGCTGTTTTCATAATCAACCCCTTCAGGGGTGGGCGACTAGTATACACCCTTGTAGGACCACATATTTTCGGAAAATAAAGTACCATATCAAGGGATAAGCCTAGACATACATAACGTATGTATATGTAAGTGGATGAAAAACAAAGGAGTGAGGTATGACATATGCAATACAGGATGACAGCTGGCTGTGATGTTGTTGTATAGCATAGTAGCAAGTGTGGGCAGCTTGTCACCAAGCACAGTGAGGATGAGGCTAGCTGACGACTCACTCTTTCATTTTCTTCACCAATAAACACTAAATTTTATCATTTATGCACTATTTACTATATTATGTTTTCATTTTGTATTTTGCACACTACACACTGCATATAAATGTACAGTATAAATTTTTAAGTCTGAAATATGTATTTTCTATTTTAACAGAACTTTTGTACCATAACCAAAACACATGCATTTATTTACAGCTGTTCACTTATAAATTATTAAGTAGTTCTTGTGAGTGTGATAGTTCCAGAAGCTGTGCACACACATACAGTACCAACATTATGGGAGGTGCTAAGCCATGGGGAGACCACGACCTGTCTTGACCTTCATTGTCTTGGGTAATACTGATGCTGAGCATGGCTGGGCGAGCATAGGTAGCTGTTTACAGGCTTGGGTAGGTAGAGGGCATGACAGTAGGGGATAGCGATGACATACTGCCCAATTTCATTGATGAATAATGACAAAAAAGGGCAGTTCGTCACATAAAGTTACCTGTCTTCTCACGGACAGATGTTACGCAATGGTACCTGCCTTTAGGTGGGGATTTAACTCTTCCAGTTAACATCAGCAAATGCATTACGGTAATGACAGAATATTGGGATGGACTTGTGAGTGTGTCTCTTGGAATTTTTCTTAAGTTCTACTTTGCTCCCCCTCTCTGGGTTATTGCCAACAAAGCATCCGCAATGATAAAGATTGATGTACAGTCGCCAAACTTTCCACCTGGGCCACCCAGCCGCGAGAGGTGGGTAACGGGTGCTGGCAACAGTGTATCTGTTTGTTCGTGTGTACATGCTCGACGAAAGTTCGGATCATCAACTCTCGTCTTCCGTAGTGAACCTCAGTCAGAGTTCATCCCAATCTTCAGTCGACAATTTTTAGCCGATAGAATTTCAAAGGAACTTCTTGAAAGTATTGGATAATGTGAGTATTGAAAATAGGTAAAATAATATAAAAGACCGCATCTTCACATATATTACATATTTATAAACGTATTCTTTTTCATTATTACATAATGACCCCGTAGCTAAAAATTGTCTACTGAATATTGGGGGAAAGAACCGTCGTGTGACCGGCCCTTACGGTGGAAAAATAGATACCGGTGGCTGTTCGTTCATTTCGCCAGTCCTGGGCCGGTGTCGATTAAAGCTATTGAAATACCATTCTTGATCCAAGACATGATTAGATAAGTTAGGTCATTAATCGTTACAGGATTACTCATTGGGCGGATATTAATTTAAACTAAGTAGGAGAGATAGGAACTGTAGACGTCGGAGGTTGAAATTCGTTCGCTGGGGCAGAATACTGCCCGAGTCAGCTAGTCATGAGTCCTATCGTTAACAATAGAAAACCTAGGCATCTCATTACTTAATCATTACGTGGATCACTGTGATTGCAATGCAAACACGGCAATTGTTTTAAGAGTTGATATATATTAAATATGCGAAACAGTACTGTGGGTGACGTGGAAGTTAACGCTTCCGCCAGCCGATCCGTGTGACGTGGTTATGAGAGATGGGTTTCTCCTATTAAACACCAAGCCCTTATCTTATGACCTAGGTCTTAGTAGCAGCCAGTCAGCAACCAACATCACATATTCTAGCACCCCGGGCCTCAGTGACGGGCGCTAAAGCGCCTAGGTTCGTGGGATTAAAAAAATAAAAAGAAAATCAGTGTTCCAGCCTGTAATGATAATTTCATGTTAGTTATGTTGCATTTTCCGATCACATAAATAATATCACAGGTAATGGTGATAATAATGTCCCAGCCATTCATGAATCAATAGAAATTGTGCTTAAAATGACTGGAAGATTTTGCATACTGTGATGGAGAGGTGGTGTCTTCATCTTGCTATAATGTGAGATAATGTTGTTCGGTGAATAATCGATGAGCCTGTAAATGTGTGACCTCACACATAAGCGGCACCGCTCACAATCATTTTTCCTTGAGTAATTCAGTCATTCGTTAGATGAATGGACTATAAAGGTGTGCTGTTATAACCGTAGTCATACGAAACAATCCTGATACGGTAAGTCATTATCATAGCTGATATAATAGCCACATTCGACAACAGTATGCATAAACTCTTTGCCTGTTGAGGTGACTATTTTAACCTCCTACCTCTTCGTGGTGCACCACAGAACACATAAAAACATCTACCTGAAGTACTACCAACGAGGAAATATGCAACCGTTAACAGTGTCTAAACATCATCCTAATGCTTAATGGTCAGTGTCATTCATGATGTGAATATGGCAGGTAATCTAACTTGCAAGTGGACATAGATGTTAGATAAATGCATTGCTCTTCAACCCATACTGATACTGGTATCAAGTGATAACCCTATGAAATGGAATTACTGATATAAGGAGAGAGTGAGAGAGAGAGGCTTGAAGCGATTCCAGTATATAGAGCATTAACATGTTACGGTAAAAATGTAAAAACATAGAAAAGAAAATGTTTAGTGTTGTTAAGAATGCAAATATTTAGTATAATGCTAATGGATCTCAAAAACTCGTTCGGCAATTATTATCACTGGCGGATTTGAATAACGTAACACCCCCCATCCCCCCGGCCGGCTCCTGCCCTACCCTTCACAATGCCAAGCTCCCCCCCTTAAGCAGCTCTCCCACCGGCTCGACCAGTTGCAGGAAACCGGTCACATGGAATTGTTGCGTGCCACAGGTTGCACAGACCAAGGCCAAATAAGCATAGTATAATATATATTATTGTATTACATATAACAGTATATGTTCATATGATAATATTATATATATTACCTTATTATTAAAGTAATATAGTCAAATTTATTTGGCCTTGGTCAGCGCGACCTGTGACACAATTTTCCGTGCGACCAGTTTCATGCAACTGGCTGAGCCGATGGGAGAGCCGCCTTACTCCTGAGACATTTTTCTCCCCACCCAACTCCGTACCCAGCCATCTATGGGATGAACTTTGACTCTGACTGAGGTTCACTACTGACGAAGAGAGTTGATGATTCGAACTTCCGTCCAGCATGTACGTACACACGAACAAACAGCTACACTGTTGCCAGCACCCGTTACCCACCTCCCGCGGCTAGGTGGCCCAGGTGGAAAGTTTGGCGACTGTACATACATGTACTGTATAAAATTGGCACTGTTGTCTTTATACTCGAACACACAAAAATTATTTTACAACACTGGCATTGTCATCTTCATACTCGAACTCACAATACAAGCTATCACTCATCTAACACGGTTTTCCCAAACACGAAAATGGTCTAATATGGTACAATTTTCCGGAGGCAATATCGCTTCTAACACGGCCATTGATAAAGCTAACACATGAGCCCATAAACAATTTTATATCTAACCTAAACCACCAAAATAACAGTAAAACAAGCTAAGCTATCCCTAAAAGCAGTACATAACCCACCTAAACCAAGAAATAAAATAAAAAAAACATGAAAAGTAAGTCTGGAAAATTAAAACTTAGGAAACTGTACTCCAAAAAAGACAGTGTTCACCTCACCTATGGCTACAATGCATAATTTAAAGTCTAAACACAGTTTCAAAATAACATAACACAAAAATAATGTCTACATTCATCAAAACACACACACACACACACACACACACACACACACACACACTTAATCCAGAGATGGGCCATTGTTAGCTGGGGAAGGGTGTTACTAACCTAATTTAACATGGAAAAAAAAAGGTTAATCCACATGTAATTTTTTTGAAACCTGTGACTTGAATTCATGTACCACTGTGCTGGGCCGGATTTACTAACTGGCCAAATAGGCCATTGGCCTAGGGCCCACCGGTATATGGGAGCCCACTGAAACTGATTTGTCGTGCAGCATGCGGCTCTCTCTCTATATATATAGATTATTGATATAACTTTGGAAGCCCACTGATGAGTTTGGCCTGGGGTCCACAAGTAGGCCTAGGTATATCCAGCCCTGCCACTGTGCTTTTTTCAGGTTGCCTTATTGCTGAATTATATTTTTCTGTGGTTCTGTTTGAACCATCACAAATAGGGTCACTCTGAAATACTTGTATAGTGATGGTACAATACAAGTCACCAACTGACACCAGTACTGCGATGTTAGGAAATTTTAAAAAAATTAATAAATAAAAATTACACCTACAACACACACTTAACAAAAACATAGACCTATAATAATGCATATCTATAGTAGAGGCAGAAAACTGAAAGAGAAAATAACAAAGGAAAATGCATTGTATCTACCGATTTTCAAGCAAAATCACAGCATCGGATTTTTACTCATTGTTATTGAAAATTGTCATACCAGTATATTTTCCATACCAGTATATATTCATTTAATCGGATTCGTGTATATTAGCAGCTCAGATAATGGCACCTGCCTGTACTACGGTATGGTAAGTTTGGTTAGGTCAGTGGTAACTTAGGTATGGTTAGGTTATACAAGGTTGTGATAGGGTTTGGTTAAGATTAGGATAGTTCTGAGGTTAGGTATGGTTAGGTTATACAGGGCTATGACAGAGTTTGGTTAAGATTAGAATAGTTAGATAAGGTACAATTAGGTCATACAGGGCTGTGATAGTGTTTGGTTAAGATTAGGATAGTTCTGAGGTTTGGTACGGTTATGTTATATGGGGTTATGATTGGGTTTGTTTAAGATTAGGATAGTTCTGAAGTTAGGTACAGTTAGGTTATACAGGGCTATGATAGAGCTAGAGTTAAGATTAGGATAGTTCTGAGGTTAGGTACTGTTAGGTTATACTGGGCTATGATAGGGTTTGGTTAAGATTAGGATAGCTCTGAGGTTAGGTTAAATACAGGCAAAAGAAATCCAAGTCACGATTTAATATGCTGTGAAATGTTCTGAAGGAAATGCCATTTACATATCTGAGGTAAACCAAACATTAACTCACCACTATACACACTGGAAATGAGGGTATTATTTTACAAGTGCACAGGGATTTGGAATCTCAATTTTACTCTTACAGATATCTAAATCTCACCATTGCGAACATTTTGAACCCTAGAAACAACTTCCGCAAATGAATATTAACGCGAAAAAAGATTTTTGAAATTTTTCCGAAAAATTACTCTCTACATAGTCTGGCGATACGTGACACCCATCGCGGCGCATGCCTAATGCATTGTGGTTCTGTCTCGCGTGTGTCTACCATCACGTCACGGTTCACGTGACTTATGGGTGGGGCTAAAGCATGGATCTACTGTTACGTCACGCGGTATCTGCTCATGCGTGAAGTTCAAACTGATACAACCGGCGCGCAAACTTGAATTTCAGATACGCTAGGGTCCCGCAGGATTTGAAAGTCAGTTCGTCTCCAGCCACGACCTGTGAAGCCTGCAAAATTACCATAAGTACTTCAGGAGCTGTAAACTTGTGAGTAAAGGCATTATTTCGTATTTACACCCAGTTAGGTTAGGTTAGATGAGGTTTGGTTAATGTCAGGGGGGGTCTGGGGGGCGAAGCCCCCCAGTTAGCAAACATGGACTCCCTAAGAAGCTTAAAATTTCATTTTTCCGAAGGATTTTAGTGTTTTCGGTTTGAATTTGATAACAGTTTCAGTCGGAAATCACTCGTTCTTGCGTGTGTTCCCCACCCAAAACCCCGCTTTCCCACAGGTCCCCCATTGTTCTTGGCACGGAAAAATATAATTTTATGGCTTAGCTTAGTTTAGCTTAGGAGATAATGGTTTGCTGGTGACAGCGGGCAGGCGATTGTTGGTGCAAGGGGGTGGGGAGTAGGCCAGACGGCCCGGCGCGCAGCGGCCTGGCTGGTGAAATCAATGTATTTCTGATGGTTTTTGATCTGCTGTGAATTATTCTGACCTTCATTTCTATCGCAGATCAATATATTATGTGACTTTCTCCACTCAAAAACCCCGGGTTCGCCCATCTCCCTCATTCTTGTGGGGGGAAGGGGGGGTGGGGGATATCTTGAAATGTACTGATTTGCGGCAGAAACGAAGGTCAGATTCGTTCAAAACACATCAAAAACTATCAGAAATAGCTTGGTTTCACCAAAAAAAGATGTCCCTGTGCACTTGTAAAAAATTACCGAAATGAGTGTCAGTGGACTTCTACTGTATGTATCTGTCTTTTCACTGTGGCACAGAACCGTCCCTGTAGGGTAAAATGCCGTTGGGTGCATTCTCTGAGTCCCGGGCCCAGCTCAAAGCAAAACAAACACCCAAACAAGTGACCAGCGTGATGCGCAATCAAAGGCACTGCCATACATTGAACTGCATACATAAAACCATTCCCTCACCACTATATGAACAGAGAAATTTAAAATGTCTGCGATTTTCTTCAAAATGATTAATTTCAAGCTCATTTCCTTAGGTAAAAAAAAAAATAAGACGAATACGTATTGACATACAAAACCGATACCTGGCAACATTTCTGAATGGTGATGCCAGGTGTCGCAATGAACACATGCATGCAAATATACATTGATACATTATTTAAAAAGTATTTTCATGGCCATTGGTGTATCAGTAAAGAATAAGTGTTATATTCCAAGTATTTCATAAAGAATAATATCGAAGATATTAGCTTAGCAGAAAAAAGCAGTTTGCAGGTATTACAGTCACACGTCTTTACCTATTACAGTGATATTTCTGTAATAAGGGACTTTCAGGTGTCGTCTGCTACCAAGCTGGTGAGCCCTATTTCAGTCCAGATCTAGAAAAGTAACATAACTATTGTGACTATTCCATATGTCTGGATAAACTTACAAGAGTTAGCAACTTTATAGACCATTAACGTCACTAAAATACTCGTTGATAAAAAATATCATGCCCATGAATGAATACTTTTGAGTGTTATGTATATGCGTACATTGAGCTTCCATCCGGCAATCCCTCACACACAGTCATTTCGTTGTGTTACTGATGAGTTCAGTGGAATTGGCTTTCATATCTACATTCGTATCGTCTTTTAGAGTAAGAATAGAGCTTTCTTGAAGCTTGTCATTGACTCAGTTTTCTGAAATTTAATATTTGCCAAATACCGCCACTTGACATCTGTTTCCATACGCCATAGGCGACCGTCCCCATGGCGGGATAAAAACTTTTCGCTAGCTCTCGGTGAAGGCGGATGTGTACACAGTTCATTTACTAGACCATTATGGCGATTAACCAAGGTTTTGAAGACCAATGTTTGCATGATTCGTATGATGTACCTTGATATATACAATGAGGATACAAAAAAGACAATTACAAGTTAGCTTAGTGCTGCTACATGAGCGTGTTACTTTCTTCACTATGAGGACGTAAATAATTTTATTCTTTATTCCAACGACTTTGTTCAGCTCAGGAGAGACTGATCTGGATGATACAGCTTCATTAACCCCTTTCAGTATGAGTATTCTAAATGGTAAATCGTTTTGCAGCAAGAACAAAACTGTATATCATCGGACTGAAAAAGTTAGACCACTGGGCTGGATTCACTAAGCATTTAAGGCGCCGTATCTCCTAACGGTGCCTTAAGATACGGTGCTGAGGCAGAATCATTCACTAAGCATGGGCGCCGCTATCTTGCACCAAGATCTGGCGCCTGAAGTTAAGCGCTTGGGGGACACCTTAATCTACATCACAACCCGGAGTCAGAGTGTTTATCAAGTATGCAACTTCTCGGCCTATCGTTTGCCTTGTCCCACTTCACTTCTAATCAACGTCGTAAAAGATGAAATTGAACAGACAGAAAGATAAAAGATGTGCCATAATCGTTTTTACTGCTGCTAAGAACTTTGACAATACTTCTTTGCAAGGTAATATGAATGTGTCAAAAATAAACATGCCACCGGGAAAGCCTCCACTGGGGCCGCTTGGGCAGTCGGCTGCTGATGTTTACTGTACAGGAATGGAGTTAGTGACTATGTATTTAGCTCACCGACATTTACGTCGAGAGAGAAGGTTCAGGCACCCATTAGACCCTCTCCATGTGCCTGATGAGCATTTGCAACGGTATTATTGGTTTCCACGACATGAAATCAGACTTTTGGCAGTTTATGGGTTGATAATGGATGTGCTAAACAATGCCGGTTTGATATACTAAGGTGATTAAACTTATAGGAAGACA
The DNA here is from genome assembly GCF_032717465.1 of Coenobita brevimanus. Lineage (NCBI taxonomy): Eukaryota > Metazoa > Arthropoda > Malacostraca > Decapoda > Coenobitidae > Coenobita > Coenobita brevimanus. The sequence goes on from NC_137041.1 coordinate 15,505,874, forward strand.
ATAACTTTATTTCAGACATTGCAGTGGAATTAAGGTGTTAAATAAACCTAACAATACCTAAACAAAGCCTATGCGATACAAACCATTTCATGCATCAATATACTGGATAAGGTAACAAGGGAAATCAAAAGAAATGACTTCTTTAACAATATGAATGCTCAGCATTAGACCAAAGCAAAATTATTACTGAATTATGGGATCAATTTTATCCTTTGGGATATAGGAAGTTTTTCTAAGGTAATTGCTTACAGTACCAAATTATTCTTAGTCATTAATGCCAAAAACATAACCCACCTCCCTCCCCCACAAAAAAGGAAATGACTTCTTAGTTTTAGACTTTTATGATCAAGCTAACCAAAGTGTTATAATCAAACCCTACCTCTACCAGTAACGCCTCATGAATGGGTTAGGTTTGTTTGATATGGTAAGTTAGAACAAACAGCTTACATCCTCACAGGCTCTATGTACCTAACAACAGAAATATGCATTTTTTTTTTTTTTTAATACCTAAAGTTTTCTTTGCCTGCTTCATTGCCTTGGCTGCCTTCCCCATAACTTGTGATCTGAAATCACGAAATTTCTTCCTCACTTCACTGCTCTCCCTTTTCACTCTGCTAACACTATTCACCCAATAGGTAATAGTTTCCCATGCTAACATCTTTGCTTTCTTTGTAATGTTTGTGTCTAGTGAAGGAAAAAAAAAGTAGTTTTTGTTTTGGAGACTTCATTAATCAAAACTAAGAGGGTAAATAAATGTAGTACTGCCTACTTCTTCCTTAGCCTTTATCATTCTTTTTCTGTGCCTGCCCTCCTCTCTTCCTATTTCTCCCATCTTTCCTGTCACTTCTTATTGCTTTTCTTTCTTTTACAGGTGGCTTTACATTGAGTGACAAGCCAAATGGTTTCCTGTAAGCCAAGAAACCATTTACAACGCTGGGTGGTAGCCATATAACCAAGCCATACGCGCTCCCTACGTGTCAACAAGTGGATTGGTGGAGGGTTAATGCCCCTCCCTGTAAAACAAATAACTCAAGTCAAACGGCCACCCCTTACGGGATTAAGGCGTCTGGCAATAGATAGGTAAATTGTCGTTTCCTAGTTTTGGTGTTGTTTTTTTCCATTTGATTTTTTTCTTTTTTTTTCATCTGAGTGTTTTGAGGCCTCATTTGATGTGCAAATGAATAATAACCATAATATGACTATGACAATAGGATCGGAAATATTAGTAATTGTGGAAGGAAACAGCCTACTCCAAGTGTTTAACTAAACCTAACCTAACCTAGCTTAACTTTACCTAATAATTTAATCTACCCTAACCTAACCCAACTCAAACCAGCCTAAACTAATCTAACCCAGCGTCCAGTTGGGAAACGAAATCCTTCTTTCAGTATGTTGAGCAAGATTCGGTAATATTCATTTGCACACAATAAAACACATACAGGCATACACTACAGTATATGCTAGCACAAATCCACTGGGTATGGTAAGATTGCGCGCTAAAGAAACTGCTAGTAAAGGCAAGAAATACCACTGAGAGTTCATCACGTGAAAGGACGTTTCTCGTTTTGTTCTGTTCGACTTGGAGTTTTTATTTCCACTATATATTTCGCTAAAAGAACTTATGTCGAGTTAATTTCTGATGTCACTTCCTTCTGTTGCGCTGAGGACTGTGTTTTGTGTGTTGCGCATGCTCTCCCCTCTGCGATTGTGTTTACATTAGGAAGACTGAAGACCAATGCACGAAACTTAAGTCAGACCTAAGACAAGGTAACGGGTCGTCGTGCATGGGCCTTAGAGGCTGCCGTAGGGCCGCCTTTAATATTTCATATAAGGCCAGCCTTAAGGCTGCCATCCGACGGAGTTTTGTGCATCCCAGCCCTGACCCTTCGCCAACTACATTCTATTTCTTCTCCAGCCATGTTTAGACTTTAGCCTTCGTCTGTTTTTGTAAATACTTTCGGTGGCCGTTTCTCAAATCCGGGACTGTCCCTCTGGTGCGCATGCGCGAGTTTATTGGAGAAATGTTACGAGGTAAAATTTACAAACTAATAAATTACAGGTAAGACAATGACTGTCTTGTCGAAAATCGGTGTTAAGAATGAATAATGATCGGGACTTCATGTATGTATGGGATCAGCTACAATATCCAACAATCAAAATAGCATTTATGCAAAGTGAATTGTGAAGTATTAACATTTAAGAAGCGAGTCTACCATCGTAATTCATGAAATTGCAAAAATTAAAAAGATAATTCATATTGGTTATGAGTTTTCTAAGTAGTATTTTATTATTCTCAATGATATATGCCATTACTATATCTCACAGTTCGACAAGGGAGTAAAAATAATCAACAAATATTACATGCATAGTAACTGGGAAAGAGCTGCCTAGACTGAATTCGGTAGCAGACGACGCGCTAAAAGTTCCCCATTCATTGTATTATAATAATATACTATCTAAACAGTGTAAAGGGTTCTGGTGTCTCGGAACACATTCAATATTGCTCTCTAAACATTTACCAAGAATGAATCAAAGGCATCAAGATATCAAAACCAAAATGCATACCATATTCAACAGTCCGAAATGTAATTTCAATTTACATGATTTCCCTGTTAGTTTTACATGAACTAAGACTGTAAGAAAACAGATTTTTTACAGTGTATATACTGGGTATATGTAGTACATATAGTTGTCTTTACGTATAAATAAATTTTCAATATGTTTTGAGGCTGTCTGCATAATTTATTTACATTAAAAATAGTACCCTTAGTTTATCTACCGACACAAAGGTTTGTAGTGAAGCCTGGAGGTTGTGACTCCACTAGCTAAGGCTCCAATGGCTTGGGTGTACATGTGCCAACACTCAAGGCTGCAGCTACAACATTAATCCTAGTTTATATTTTAATGTTCAGTTTTATAGTCAAATTACTTTTTTTTTTTTTTTTTTTAAGTCACCCCTAGAGTGCATGCTTTTAGTTTTAAGGATCAATTTTCAGGAAGAAAGTGAAGTAGAAGAGTCATATTTTCATTTTACTTTTTGATATTCAATAAATCTTTACTACAACATACTTTTTTTTTTTTTTTTTCCAAAACTTGGGTAAATATCGCATGCGCTTTGTGATTACATACATCAGCCATAGGGTTTGTTCACAAGGATTAATGTTTTGGGCTAAGGAAATATAAAAAAGTAACCAATTTTCAAGGACATAAGCAAAGGAAACAGTATGATCCTGGTACAGTGTGTATGTGGTGAACAATACACTGGCCTGGAAGCATTCCATCATGGCAGCAGTGTGTACGATAAGAGGTGTGTTGTTGTTGAACTTAGAACACTTCTTTGCACCTCTTCCTTGCCGAATTACTGTATATGATCTGTCATCTGTTTGAATTATTCCAGACACTTTAACCCATGAAGTGGTGGCCACTCTGTCCTCTGTAATCAGGCTACCCCCCTTCCAACTCACACCACCCTCATTCATACACCTCTCTACCTAATCCCTCCACCTCATCCTCGGACCCCCCCTTCCCCCTGCACCTTACGTACTGTATAGTACAATCAATTACCTAGTCAATCTATTTTTCTCCATTCCCTTCTTAATCCACCTCATTATTCTTCTCTAAATACTTTGCCTCAGTAACATGAAAGAAGATATAATCAGGAGCTGGTGAGAAGCAATATGGACGATGTGAGAAGAATCAACCGTCCAACAAAATTAAGAAATAACCGTAATTATGTGCCAAAAATGCACACAGTTTCAAATTTAGATATACCCAACCGAAATGGCAGGTCAAACAGGCATGAGCTTATCTGTGGATGTTTTCTTTAGAATTATTAATAAATACAAACAGGAACACACACACACACACACACACACACACACACACACACACACACACACACTCTCTCTCTCTCTCTCTCTCTCTCTCTCTCTCTCTCAAAGTGTCAGACTTGAAAAATAATTGCATGATCAGACCTATACAGGAGGCCAACATCGACTTAATCAAGTGTTGGTCCAAGAAAAGCTATCATGTGTCCCGTATAGGTACTTATTATACTGCAGCACCTTTGATGTCATGGAAAACGAGGCCCTGTCACCTATCCATGACAACTTTGGTGTGCTAGTCAGCGAGCTGGAGCAGAAGAACGAGAACATGGAATTCTGCGTATGTCTCCTGGTGCCGACCCTGCAGTCTGAAAGTAAAAGATTTTGATGAACAAATAATAAAACGGATTGACGACAACGGTATCTGTGCAGTAAAGGCAGACCTCTCATTCAGGCTAGGCACTGGGGATATTGATGAGGCTTGTTCAAAGAGTATGGAGAACATCTGGGCTCACTTCTCAATAGAACTGGTGTTGTGAGACTACTTCACGTCATGGACTAGGGACCCCCTCCTCTGTTTTTTAGTTCCTAAAAAGAGACAGGCCAGAGAAAGGGACGGGGGATGGAGTTATCCCCGTACCCTGAAGATTAGGTCTATGACTGTGCGTGGATGTAGTACAATTGAGGCTAAAAGGGAGGAGATTGGGAGAATGTTTGTGAGAAGAAAGTTGGATGTGTTAGCTTTGAGTGAAACGAAGATGAAAGGGAAGGGGGAATCTATGTTTGGAAGTGTGAATGGAACATTGTCAGGTGTTGATAGAGGAAGGGCAAGAGAAGGTGTGGCCTTGTTAGTGAGTCCGGAAGTACAGCAGTGTGTGATTGAATGGAAGGAGGTGTCATCGAGACTGATGTGGGTGAAAGTGAAATTTGAACGTGAGTTGTGGGTGTTTGTGAGTGCATATGGGCCTGGTAGTGAAAGGGATGAACAAGAGAGGGAGTCTTTCTGGAATGATGTTGATGAGTGTCTGCAGAGTTTTGGAGCGAATGTGAATGTGGTAATGATGGGAGATCTGAATGCTAGAGTGGGAAATGTAGCAGTTGAAGGCGTAGTTGGTATGCATGGTGTGCCTGGAAGAAATGAAAATGGGGAACGAATGATAGCGATGTGTGTTGAGCGAGAGATGGTGATTGGGAATACACTGTTTGAAAAGAAAGATATTTATAAGTATACATGGGTGAGACAGGAGGGTGGAAGGGTTGTTGATAGAGCCTTGATGGACTATGTGGTTGTGTCTAGGAATGTAATAGGAAGATTGTTGGATGTGAGAGTTCTGAGAGGGGAGGGTGGAGGTATGTCTGACCACTACCTGGTGGAGGGAAAGTTAAGAGTAGGTAAGAGATGGGTGAGAGCTAGGAGGGTTAGGTGTGGCAGGGAGGTTTTGAAAGTGAGTGAGTTGGATAAAAGAGAGAAAAAGATAGAGTATCAGGAGAAATTGAAAGATGAGTGGAACGCAGTGAAAGATCGGGAAAATGGCAGCGTGGAGGAGGAATGGCAGTTGTTTAAGAGTGCTGTGGTGGGGGATGCAGAAGAGGTGTGTGGTGTGAGACGTGTGGGTGGTGGTGTAAGAAAAGGAAGTGAATGGTGGTGCGAGGAAGTAAGTATGGCTGTGGCTGAGAAGAGACGTGCATATGAAGTGTGGCTGCAGAGGAAGGATGAGATGTCATATGAAAGGTATAAGGAAAAGAGGAATAGAGCGAGAAGGGCTGTGCGTGATGCTAAAGTGGCAGCAGATGAGAGGCGGGGTAGGCGGCTGACAGGGAATTTTCAACAGAATAAGAAAATGTTTTGGAAGGAGGTGAAAAGGGTGCGAAAGGGAGAGTCTGGGAAGGAAGAACGAGTAAAAGCAGAGGATGGAAGGATGTTAATTGAGATGGATGCAGTAAGGAAGAGATGGGCAGAGTATTTTGAAAGATTGTTAAATGTAGAGGAGGAAAGGGTGGCTGAGATTGTGGCAGATAGAAGGGTGCAAGGAATAAATGTGTTGGGAGAGTTGAATGATTCTTTGATCACGAAGGAGGAAGTGGAGAAGGCAGTAAAGGAGATGAAAACAGGGAAAGCTGCAGGTATGGATGGGTGTGCTGTGGAATGCCTGAAGGGTGGTGGAGTGACTATTGTTGACTGGTTAGTAAGATTGTTGAATGTGTGCTTTGAGAAAGGTATGGTGCCAATTGACTGGGCAAGTGCTTGTGTGGTCCCGTTGTATAAAGGCAAGGGTGATAAGTATGAATGTACTAGCTTTAGGGGTATAAGTCTGTTGAGTGTTGTAGGTAAAGTGTATGGTAGAGTGTTAATTATGAGAGTTAGAGAGGGTACAGAGGGAGTGATTAGTGATGAGCAGTGTGGCTTTAGGAGAGGGAGGGGATGCGTTGATCAGGTGTTTGCTGTGAGACAAGTGTGTGAAAAGTATTTAGCGAAAGGCAAGGATGTGTTTTGGGCATTTATGGATTTAGAGAAAGCGTATGATAGAATTGATAGGGAGGCTTTGTGGACTGTTTTAAGATTGTATGGACTTGATGGTAGGTTACTAAAAGGGGTGAAAAGTTTTTATGTAAATAGTAGAGCGTGTGTAAGAGTGGGAAATGCTGTGAGTGATTGGTTTCCCGTGAGAGTGGGGCTGCGACAGGGATGTGTGATGTCGCCTTGGTTGTTTAATATTTACATGGATGGTGTTGTAAGTGAATGCAAGAGTTTTAGGTGGTCTGAGTCTGGTAAATGTTGATGGAGGAGAGTGGAATCTGAAGCAGCTGCTGTTTGCAGATGATACTGCACTGGTGACTGATTCAGAGGAGAGATTGAGACAGTTGGTAGAGGAGTTTGGAAGGGTGTGTGAAAGGAGGAAATTGAAAGTAAATGAGAATAAGAGTAAAGTGATGAAGTGTACGAGGTTGATAGATGATAGGGGGATGAATATAGTTTTGAATGGTGAGTTGCTTGAGGAGGTAGATTGTTTTAAATATCTAGGGTCACATGTTGCTGTGGATGGAAGAATAGATGCAGAAGTGAAGTTTAGAATAAATGAAGTAGGAAAGGTGCTGGGAGGAATGAAAAAGTTTAAATGTCGTTTTGCTTAGAATGGATGTAAAGAGAAGGCTGTATGAGGGTGTTGTGGTACCGACTGCGTTATATGGGGCTGAAACATGGAATATGGGTGTAGCAGAGAGGAAAAGTTTGAATGTAATGGAGATGAGATGTCTGAGGAGTATGTGTGGAGTGACGCGTATGGATCGAAAAGTGCCTTGAAATGATGAAGTGCGAAGGAGAACTGGAGTTGTTCGGGAGATGGCTGGTAGAGTTGAGCAGAGGGTGTTGCAATGGTTTGGGCATATGGAGAGAATGGATAATGAGCGATTGGTGAAAAAGATAACTAGATCTGATGTGAGAGGTGTAAGACTGAGAGGAAGACCACGAATAGGATGGATGGACAGTGTGAAGAGAGCGCTGGATGCGAGAGGGATGTCTGTTGAGCAAGGAAGAGTGGCTGTGCGTGACAGAAATAAATGGAGAGAAATTGTGAATGAATAAGTGATGACGCAGCCCTGAGGGGATATTCTCCCGCATTTGGTCTGATCAGCTAGTTAGGTCAGGTGCGGGTAAGGGGATGGGTCTGTTATGATGTGGCAGGGGTAAACCAGTTCTGCTGTCGGGCCCTGCTGTGGATGTCACTGCTTGCATTGCGCAGTTGACCCTTGTGCGGTGTGATGCGGTGAGGATCTGTCCGTTCTCCCCTTTGGGGCTAAGATGCGAATGAATGTGTTTGAATGGATGAGTAAATGGAGAGTGAGTCGTCCTGTCTCGGCTACCTCCCTTTCCTTGGGGGAAGCAGCCTAGGTATATAGATAGATAGACATTAACTATGAAAATGTGAAAAAGAACTCAATTCAAACAAATTTACTCAAGCCAAAATGAACCAAAACGAGAGGAAACAACCACCCCCACCCCTACCTCCCCCCTTCCCCCAACGCACCGCCGAGACAAAGATGGGTGGAAGGTAGCAGGATGTGAGGGACACCTCAACCCACGACCTCAGAAAGTGTGGCAACATGCCTCCCCCCACCTCCCTTCTGAGACCCCCCACCATGCGGCCAGTTCAAGGCAGCAAAAACGGGAAGACAGGACACAGGAAATGCTTGGGCCTACCCGAAGTCTTGGATTCACCAGTCACAGCCTCCTCATCATGACAACGCTTCTTTGCCTACCCCCACGATGCTTTCCCACACCCTCGTGGAGGCAAAGAAGCATGGGTGATGACAGGACCTCATTCGAGACAACACCCACACAATAATTACCAGCAACCTTGTCCGCCACTAAATCATCATGTGGGTAACAATCAGGATTGCTTCACCTGTGGTTATGGCCGTGAGGAGTGGGATAAGGTGTAACAACCATCTCATCTCACCTAACCTCACCTCACCCTACACTCCCAGCCATGCTCCTAGCCACCTCACTCAAACTGGGACATCTACACACAACCCCGTTACAGTGAACCCCGATCTTGCAGGAAGCATGGCTGTTACATCTGTAGGTCATCACCAATCACACTGTAGATTCGACCACAATATACAGGGTGGAATATGTAACAAACTTGGTCATAAAAGCCGCTTATGCAAATACCACAGAACATTGGGATGTGGCAAAAAAGTCTAGCCGACAGAGTATCTTCTAACTTAAAGGATAAACTTAGAACATATTAAAGCTTTGTCATTACAACCTTCTTCAGAAGAAATCAAAAATTTAAATAAGGAACAAGAAACAGATATTCTCTGTATCAGTGAAACCTGGTTACTCCCCCACACTCCTGATGTGCATGTTGGTACACCTAATTATGATGTACTTCGGTGAGATAATGGACTTGGTTCAGGAGTTTGCATATATGCTCACCAAAGTTTAAGCCCAGGAAAATTAACGCAGCGGTAACAAAACAAACAGGCGTTGAGGACATATGGATTAAAATACAATGCAGAAAACTGCCGTCTGTCAGAAATGGTTGCAATTAGACATCCAAAGACTTCCACCTCTTTTGACTACGTTGTTGACATTCTGATTTCCATTTCCTTGCATAAAAAAAAACTGTTTGTCTTAGATTATTTAAACGATAACATCATATCAGAAAACAGTAAAATATCCAGAATTATAACAAATAATCGATTCTGCCAGGTACTAAATAAACCGACACGAATCACTCCCACCTCTGCGACCCTCCTAGATATCACAAACCTGAATTTGTTGTTAACTCTGATATTGTCCTCCATGCTATTGCCGACCATGGTATTGCTACTGTAACTGTAAATATAAGTAAACCTTTGTGATCATCCATAACAAAAACCTCCCGAAACCTACATTTGTATAATAACGAATTTTTCTTCTCTCAATAATTGAAGCCCATAACTTGAACTATAGACTTCAGACAGATAATCTTAATAAACAAGTCAATATTTTAACCTCGGTATTGACTAGTAGCTTAGACAGCTGTGCTCCGATGATAACCAAAGAATTGCGCGGACCCTTCGCCCGATGGATCAATAGCACGAATCGCAATGCCATGAAGGACAGAGTTGACGCACAGAGGGCTTTAAAGAGAGACTGATTTAATGCAGTCTAACAAAATCAATATAAAGAAAAAAAAGTTAAAAGTCTTATCAATAATACTGAAGGACAATTTTATCGCACTAAACTATCTAATTGCGAAGGTAATACAGCTGCTACATGGAAAGCAGTTAAATATATAATACCTCATAAAAAAGAATAATTCCTCTACACTGGCATTTGACAATACTATTAATAATGATGATGAATTTAATAGATTTTATGCAAATGTTGGTGAAACAGCTCTCCTTAAAACACAAGAGCTGTTAAGGACTGGTAACTCGCACACTCCTCATGACATAGAAGCTGTTAATAGAGCTAGTAACAGTATAAATAATTTCCGTCCTCAGTCGTCCATCTAATTAACGGTTGTAACAAACACTTGCTACAAACCAGTTCTGTCGACTCGGACAATATTTCACTAAAATTCATTAAGGACTCTTTGTATGCAATCATATCTATATATCTATCGCTCTATCTATCTATATGTAATAATAAATACCTCAGCTGTCACTGGTCTCTTTCGCAGTTCCTGGAAATAAGCCATTGTTACTCCTTTTTATATAGCTGGAGACAAGAATGATATCACTAATTATTGCCCCATCTCACTGTTACCAATCTTCTCTAAAATTATCGAAAAAATTGTCTCTAATCAACTCCAGGATTTTCTGGAAACCAGTAAGCTACTCTTTCATAACCAGTATGGTTTCCTTCTAAAATTATCAACAGATACAGTTCTCGCTCGAGTAACCGATAAAATTTACATCATTTTGGATCATAAACGTATATCTCCGTTAAACTTTCAATGCATTTGACAGCATCAGTCATAGCATCCTCCTTAAGAATTAAAAAAACGTAAACATAGACATTTTTTTGGTTCAATAACTACTTAGCTGACAGAATACAGTCAGTTCGCTTGAATAACACAATATCCCCTAAAGTAAATGTGCCATATGGGGTCCCCCAAGGTTCTATTTTAGACCGATATTATTCAGTATATATATATATATATATATATATATATATATATATATATATATATATATATATATATAACTGATATGCAAGAAAAGTTAAATAACAGAATCCTAGTACATCGATGATACCCTGTTCCTTCCCAGTGGCTTAGTAAATTAATTAATACACAAAACTGAATAAACTTTGACTAAGGTCAGAATGTATTTCCTTCGAAATGGATTTCTGCTACACACAAACAAGACGCAGTGCATCTTCATAGGTACACGCCAGTTGATATCACAAATACCTGATAACACTACCATTCATTTTCATGACACCACACTCCAACCAACTGACACTATAAAGAACCTCGGCGTTTTATGGACCGGTACATGACCACTGATAGTAACAAATGAAATAAGCAAGAGAGTAATGGGAGCTCTAATGTTTATTAATAGAATAAAACACTACTTTGATAAAGATACCCGTTAATCATGATTAAGTCTCTGCCATTATGTCACTTAAATTATTGTAACATTATATGGGCGACCCAATACCACTTTGTAAATGTACAAAAACTACAAAACTTTGCTGCAAAGGTTGCAGACAGAAGTGCCAGGAAGTATGACCATCTTACAGCCATTCTTAAAGAACTTCAGTAGCTAAACGTAGGTAATCTAACAACACAACACTTAACCTAGCAGTTACTATATTTAAAAAACTACATAATCTCCTCCCAGAGCACATCCTGTCTCTCCCGACCGTCAGCAATATAACCCGCAGCACAGCCTGACAACCAAATAATTCATATGTTCCAAAAGTTAACACAGACAAGGAGACCATATCATTTTCAGTAGCGGGTCCTAAACTATGAAATGAGCTGCCATCATATAGTCATGAGTCCCATAACCAATGTATATATATATATATATATATATATATATATATATATATATATATATATATATATATATATATATATATATATATTCAAAGCAAAACTAAAACACTATCTACTAAGCAAAACTTAGTTCTACGGCCTCACAACTAATAAAAGAACAACTCTGCCTCAAAGTACTAGTATCATAAACCATATTATACTGTATGTACTATACAACATAACATATATCATTATATTTACTGTTAGCATGTAAGTACAATGTAAGAAGAATAATCTCCCTTTTACATGCAGTGGGCGGCGCATTTGCTGCTCCAGTCGTACTTGAGCTCTTAAGACCGAGTAGAGAGAGTATTCATCAGCTTAATAGTCTGATATATCCTACGGTATGATGCTCAGTGCAGTAACACCAATGAGAGAACAATACGACTAGAGATAGTTTTAATGGCTCATTGTAGTTGTATTTTTGCCACCATACGAGCATTGAAATGGGCCAACGCTATTGGCGTACAAGTATTAAATGAGAAAACTTTGCTGCTGCAGGCTCTCGCTCACCCAACCGTTCGAGTATAAGTACCGCTTAGTCACTTGCAGTCTGAATCTTGCCAATGTACAAAGTAGCAGTAGTTAGAGTTTTTCCTTTTGAGGTCATAATCATATTGTCGAAGAAAAGAACAGTTAATGGAGAATGTCGGGTGGAAAAATTGGAAGTAATGCATTTATTTGTTGAAATTAATGTAAAACCAACATTTTTTATTTGTGAGCAATAGGTAGCTATGGCCAAACAATACAACGTACGACGGTATTATCAAGCTGACCATCCTTCGAAGTTTAATAAATACAATGGAAAGTTTCGTGAAGCGTAAGTTGAGGATTTGGAATAGTCATTGTAAAAGCAGCAGTCAATGTTTAAGTTTCTGTCAAGTCAGTGATGCTGCAGTTAAAGCAAGCTGCAGGACTGCCCATGAAATATCTGAGTCATCGAAGTCATTTTCGGAAAGGAACTTTATAAAGATATGTATGTTGATGGCTTCAAAGTATTTGCCTGGAAAAACGTCAGTCACATGCAAACATAGTTCTCTCTTGAAATACAGTTGCAGAAAAAATGAATCATCGGAGAATAATAACAGTCACTTCAAAGACAAAGTTAACTCCTTGACTGCAGTGGCTCAGTCGGTAGAGAGGTTGACTGCAGTCCTACCGGACCCAGGTTCAAATCTCTGCTGGGGCAGGGAACAGTTTAAGGAGATGAATTTCATAATAGCAGGCTTTACTGATCTACCAGGAGACCCGCTGACATGTCATAAAAATACTCCCACTAATACCAATACAGTCCTGTATGAGACTGCCCTAGCATGTATTCAATATGAACGGTGGGTGTTACCGCCGAAGTGGTGACATGTAGAGGTGTATAGTATGTAGGAGGACTACTGGGCCTTGGGAACAGACTGTGAAGCCTATGCCCAGGGCCGAACACACACAAAAAAGTTGCAACTGATGAAAGTATGAATGAGAGGAATGTAGCTCAATTTGCAGTTTATTCGTGGTGTGGATGAAAACATGCATGTAACAGAAGAGTTTGTGGAACTGGTGCCAATAAAAGGAACAACAGGTCATGACATTATTACAAATTTGCTAGGGACGCTGGATAAAATAGGTGTTGGCTGGGCACAAAGTGTGAGTCTGGCTACAGGTGGAACACCATAAATGATGGGAAGAAAAGTTGGTGTAAAACTGCTGTTGCAACAAAATAAAAGGAAAAACTACTAGCTGTTAACCCAAACCATCAAATTTCTAATGTGTACTGCATTATACATAGAGAAGTGTTGCGCAGAAAAAACAGTAAATATTACTAATGCCATGGATATTGTTATAAAGACAGGGAACTTCACATGCACGCGAGGACTGAACCACAAACGGTTGAACTGCTTATTAGAGGAAGATGAGAGCACACACGGACGCCATATCACATTGATATTCGCTGGTTATGTTGGGGAGACCTACTGAAGCGATTTTATGAATTGCTCAGTGAATTACAGATGTTTATGTAACAGAACGGAAGATTTGTGCATGAACTGAAAGATAATGAATGTGTTCAAGGTCTAGCTTTCATGGAGGATATTACAAAACAATAAAGTTACTTAAATACTAAGATTCAAGGACGCAATAAGTCAGGGACAGAATTTTATGAATGCATTCGTACCTTTGAGACGAAACGTTAGCTTTTAGTAAGGCATCTAGCAGAGAGTAATCTTTCACACTTTCCGACTTTGAAGTCCCTGCAAGGCACATCTGAGTTTCATGCTGATGTCAGCATAGAAAAGTACTGCAGCGCGATTTTCAAGTTAATGAATTAGTTCAAGGTAGATCTACTGACACTGAAAACCTTAAAATTTATTTTCTCACTTTTCGGGACCCATTTTCTGTTAATGTAAATGAAGTACCAGAACATCTTCAGTATGAATTAACTGAGTTCCAGTGAGATCCGTTGTTGAGGAACAAGTTGTCAAGTGTCTGTGTTGGCACATATCATCAATATGTTGGACCAAATTATCTGGGATTCAGTTTTTGACTTCAAAGATTATGTCAGTGTTTGGAAGTACAGTTACCATCACTGATAACTGTTATAGTGGCTGGCACGTTTTGGTAGATGTGGCACCAGTATGTTTGTTTACATATAAACATTAGGGGTATGAATGGGCTGGCAAACCCGATAGTACAATCATACCATAGTATACGTTTATGCATATTACAGTACATCCATATCAAATATAGCTGCAGTACTCATAACATTTATAATTTAGACGGATAATGTACATAATTCATTTGTGAAAGTGTGTTGGACTTGTTTCAAACTAGATGATATATGAACGCACTGATGCAAATGAGATCAAAAGTCCTATTAATACTCTAACACATTAAGGCATGGTTTACATTCAATAAAACAAGAGTAAAAAATATATTATGCACAAAATAACATGTTTTGCAGAGTTTTATATACAGGAGAGAGAGAGAGAGAGAGAGAGAGAGAGAGAGAGAGAGTAAATATCAAAGCGTAATGTTAATAGAAAAAAGGAAAAGACAAAGAATGTAACACTTATATAAAAGGAGCCCCCTTGCCTTCAATCTGGCGCACACTGCCCCTCCCTTCTCTTACCTCTTACGAACCTTCTGCATGAATCGCACCTTGTTATCCACACACACATATCCACAAATGTGTGTGTGTGTGTGTGTGTGTGTGTGTGTGTGTGTGTGTGTGTGTGTGTGTGTGTGTGTGTGTGTGTGTGTGTGTAACGGGTACATATTATAGGGAAGAAAAGAACAAGAAGGAAGAAAATATGAATCAGAATACGAGGTTGAGGAAGATGTCGGAACTGGGTAACGAAAAAGGTAAAGTAAGGATTAAAGGAAGAGAGAAAAAGTAATGATGGAATTAAGAAAGAGAAGTATTGTAATATCAACCCTAACGTCTGGAAGTGAAGCTTGGACCTTGTTGGAAGGACACAAGTCAAGAGTGAGAGCAGTGGAAATGAGTTACTTGGGAGGAGCCTGTGGAGCTACATGGAGAGTACTGAGGTGGTTTGGCCATATGGAGTGGAAGGAGAGCGAGAGACTAACGAGGAGAGAGTAGGTGAGTGAGGTGGAGGAGGGGCAAGAGGGAAGGGAAGGCCGAGGAAGAGATGGAGGGATTGAGTGGTGAGGTATATGAAAGAGGGTGCGTGTGAGCTGGGAGCAGGGCAGTGAAATGGTGTTGGACTGGGCGACATGGAGGCGATTTCTTTGTGGCCACCCCTTACGGGAATGAGGCGTCTGGCAATAGACAGATAGATATATAGAAGTGGTACTCTACTGGGAAGAAAACTTTGAAAGAAAAGGAAGGGATTGGGTCACACGGGAATTTTAAGGATGAGAATGAACCAACTGAACGGGGTGGTGTATGGGATAGTGGAAACAGATAAAAACTGTAGGAATGATATACAGGCGAACACAGGAACGGGGAGACGAGGAAACATAAGGGAAGTTTAGATATATAAACAAGATGAAATGCATGAAATAAGTATCAACGGGGGGAACACAGAAAATAAAAAAGAATCCCTAACAATTTTCCCCGACTGTCTCTCATGCGTGTACATTTTCTAATCTTCGTCACCTCATTCATCCGTTCTAGTGTCCATACATTTAATGCTCTTATCCGATAAACTTCTACGAGTATAAACTTTTTTTCAGTTTTTTTGCTATGCTTCTTCTGCTATTGACATATCTTTTATTTCTTGGTGTATATTATTCAGCACTCTTACCCCATGCATTAAACCCTATCCACTTATGCTCTCCCCCTCTCTCTCTCTCTCTCTCTCTCTCTCTCTCTCTCTCTCTCTCTCTCTCAGTCACCACCACCTCATCATAATTCCCACCACAACCTCCTCCACAGTGTTATCATCATTGCCCAGGTAGCGAGGTTGGTCCCATCCTGATCCATCACAATCCCTCAAAGGCTTTAACACAGGAGGCAGTTTGTGTTCCTCCCTCTCCTCCTTCACACATAACTCAAAGGATAAAAATGTAAAGCCTTGTTTCCGTTTCCCTAAAGTCTTCTCCGACAGAGGACGGAAATTGTGTCACTTCCCGCTTCTCCTTCATGTACAGTCATGGGGGATCATAATGTACAGCCTTATTCCCTTTGCCATAGAGGTCTTTAATCGGAGAAGAATGAAAGACCACATGTGTATTGTCCCTGTACCTTCTGTCCTTGTAACTGTGTCCACTGGTGTAGGCGTGTGTGAGGGTGGGGCGGTTGTATGGGTAGGAGCAACGAAAGATTACATTTTCTTTCCCAATTTATCTTTTGCTCAAAATATTCACATCCTCTTGGTACCATGTTCATGGCAAAGAGTACCACAACTCCTTTTCGGTAAACAATGCTGTAAGTAATTCTCCTTGAAATCAAATAATGAAAGAAGAAAACTATGTTAAATTAGATTATCAGTAACTACTATACAGTACATAGAAGCATACAAATAAATTATGAATGTTACTTTGTGTTTTACACACATACTTGAGTTTACAAAGAAAGTACGAAAGATTAATGTATTTGCACGAAATAGTATGACAAATGACACTTAATTCAGGGCTTCAACTCAACACATTTTGATGCTGACGGAATGACAAGCAATCTAAGACTGGTGACTTAGGTTTTTATGCTGGTTGTCACTTTTGGATTGTCTTAACCAATCGCGATCCAGCTGAAAAGAGGGGACGTGGGCTGATTTATTAAAAGGAACTAAAATTAAGCCACCGAACCAGAGAACGTAATTAGTTTTTATTTATTTATTTATTTTTTTTTTTGCCAACAGACACCCGTATTAAATTTTGGAAAGATTTCTCGTACTGAAGAGGTCAGCCAACGCTGATCTAATCAATCTCGTTCGAAAAACATGTCCAAATATTAAAGAGATTATGGAGATATGTCGAAAAAAAAAAATGACGACGTCCAAATACTTGAGGGCCCAATAGATAATTCTTTATATGTAAATGTAAATGTAACCAGCAGAAGTCCTTTACCATCCCAATCAACCAGGTACACTGTACAGTGTCAGAGATATATTATGCCAGTCTTTAGGACGTCATTCTTGGCCTCTTGTTGTTGTTGTTGCTCCAGGCTCATCTACAACATGAACTCGGTGAACTGCAAGCTACGGCTGCCCTTCTCATGCAGTCCACCATCTTCTTTTCGTGGGGATAGGGAAGCAGTTGAAGAACGTTTATAAAGCTAGTCAGTTGAGCCATCCGGTTATGTAACTGCCACTATAGGAAGGCGTCCTTGCCCAACTCCTTTCTTGGGCTAATTTAACCAACAAGGGTCAAATTCCCATTTGTTTCGGAGTTACTGTTACTAATGGCCTTACTGAAGGGCAAAATGGTTTCCCTCATGTTACCCACCAGGTCATAAGCAACTGTAACTTCACAAAACTGAGAACTGGTCCAGGTTGGTATAGGATTTATTCCTTAATATTAGTCTAAGAATACCTCATTGAATTCTAGCACAGTTTCCCTTTGACACACTGAATATATTCAAAGTACCAACCAATATGATTCTTTGAGGCTCCTATGACTCACTCTTAGCTGAAAGAAACCGTCTAGCGATTGCTAGAACACAGATCTAGTACTGTCCCAACTAACTGTGCCAGCACTAACTCTCAGGTTCCGTGACTCACTCTCAGTAAAAGGAACTAGTCTGGCATTCCATGGAATAGAATATTAGAGTTGTACTAAATATGGGAGTGATAAAACTAACAGTATAAACCTTCTGAGACTGCTATGATTCCCTCTTGGCCGAATGAAATAGCCTGTGGTTAGTTAGACTATAATAACAGAGTTGTTTCATTATTGGTGGGTTAATGGTGACAGTATTAAGTCAGACTCCTATGATGCACTCTCAGCTGAATAAAATCATCTACCATTAGCTTGGGAAGAATACTACAGATGTCCCCAACATGTGAGGGTTGGTATACACTAAATAACCTGCAAGGACAACATGGAACCGTAATGCATGAGATATGACACCATTAAGTGCAATAATTAGGCAGTGCTGTAAACAATAGGACACATAAACGCAGGTACTGACACATCAAATACCAACTGCAGGCTCAAATTATGATCAAAATATGCGGAATTGGTTTGAATTACATGAAAAATTATGTCTGACACCTAGATAAATGAAAAAGGTGAAAAGGGACACTTTACGTAAATGTCAAGAACCCTGATCAAGTATTGAAAAATGCTTTCCAAATACTATTCAATCTCTGTCCCTCTTCCTGACTGAAAGGAGTTGGTAGCCAGAGTATCACACTGAATTAACTGTTCTTTGTGGTGGTTTGCAGCGATTCTAGACTGCCCGAATCTTTACCAACTGTTTTTGCAGCTCCGAACTACCACCTTAACGCAGAGTCTTGGTTCCTTGATGATACTGGCGGCTTCAACCTACCACCTAAACTGTGGGTCTTGGTTCTGCGTTGACACAGGAGGCTTCAGACAACTACCTAAACAATGAGTCTTGGTTCCGTGTTGACGCTAGAGGCTTCAGACTACTACAGGTATTTAACACTCTCCCGGTGCGATCCCCCTGCAGCCAGCAGAACCCTCCTGCTTTCCCCCCTCCCTCTTTCCCACCCTCCTTTTCCGATCACTTTTTCACGCAGAAATATTTGGATTAGTGGTTTTCTTTTGATACCATTAGGAAACTGGGACTTCGGAGAATAAGATGAAAGAGAAGAGAAAGTGTTATTGCAAAAAGTTAAATAGTTATGGCAAGTATGCGTTGAAAAAGTGCCTTAGAATGTTTATACCAAATGCACGTGCTGGAGTTTTTTCTATTCTGATATTTTTTTCACCCCAAAATATTTGGATTAGCGGGTTTATTTTTAGAAAGCTGAGACTTTGTAGAATAAGATGAAAGAACAAAAGCGATATTGTGTAAAATAAAGTAGTTATGACGAGTATAGTTTTTTTTTTTTTTTTAGGGGGGTCTCTGTTCCGAATTTTCCCATGAATGAAAACAGCATTACTGAACTGGAAATTCAATCAGACTAATACTAGACCAAATTTCAGGATGCTAAACGCAATTCCTTATTTATGGTGAGTATTTCTTTGTTCGGACGCGGATCTGCGTCCAAAGAACAAGTTGGACACTTTAAGGTTGAATGCGGATCCCCGTCCAAAGACCGCTAAAGTGTTAAACACTGGGTCTTGGTTCTGTGTTGACATTGGAGGGTTCAGACTACTACTGAAACACTGGATCTTGGTTTTGTGTTAACACTGGCAGTTACAACTCTTGCAAACTATGGTTCATCCGTGTACAGTTCATTTTATTCTTTTGTTCTTCCCTCTTCTACACCATAAGGGGCTTATGGATCCGTGACTAAGTTATTTAGTCCAGTCTTCCCTGGACGGCATTACTTTAGCAGTAGTCCACAATCTTACCAGAGATGTGAACCTTTAACAGCCACCTCCAATTAAAGGATTTTACTCAACAAGATCATCAGGTGACCAATTGTTGGTTTCATTGCTACTACCCAACCTATCAAAAGGTTTTCTGGAATATAGAAAATCACTTGGCCTGTCAGTATGTGTACTGTAGAGTCACCCGAAGGAAGTACTGCAGAGAGAGAGAATGGATTGTTATCACTACCGCCTACAAGTGAAAATAAACAAATACCAAGAATCCATAAACAATACATTTGTGACGAAACATTATCAGGCAACACACACACACACACACACACACACACACACACACACACACGTGTGTGTGTGTGTGTGTGTGTGTGTGTGTGTGTGGAATAAATCATGAAATAAATCACGAAAAAGGATGAAAACTGAAGCAAGAAAAAAGAAAACGAAAATAATACACATATGAAGTACTGAATATAAAACAATAAGAATACAAATAGATCTAATATAGGGAAAAATACGATAATAAGCGGAATAAAATTGCGTAATCATCATCATCATCATCATTATGCAGATCTCCTTTCTCATCTCTGGATGGGTCGAGGTAGGCTCCAGAGAGCATGAAAATCCCTGATAAAAGGAAATCTAGTATACGCCTGCCCTGTTAAATGGGCCATGTTCTCATTCACTCATCATTCAAGCCCACGGATTCATAAGCCAGGTTAACAACTCAATTCATATATAATAATACCATACAGAAAAGTAATACGAGGTTTTTGAAGGTAAAGAAAAGTCTTGAAAAAACATATTACGTAGAAAATAGGTGTCTCCAAAACTGTGCCGGCGAAATCCCCAAACCGTGCGAAGTTGAGACAGATCCTGTGAGAACGCCAACACCCGGTCAAAAGCTCCACCCCAACACTTGCTGTGGGGAAGAGAGAGAGAGAGAGGAGGAGGATAGCATTTAAGTGAGAGAATTCTCTCTCTCTCTCTCTCTCTCTCTCTCTCGTTTTCCTTTTCCTCTTGTACTTCGTCCTGTACACACATTATGTGGCCAATCCGTGCCTGTGTTATCATAGCAGTGGCGGCACAAAAGAGAGGGAACAACTTACAGCGATTTACGTCTGTAATGTCTTTACTTGCTCTCCACCTTAGTAGTCTGCAGAATGGAGTGGCACTGGTATAAAGAAGTATATTGCTGTAAAAGCTGGAGTGACACTGGGCATTAGTGTAAACAGTTTTAGTGAACCGAAACGGTTAGCAATCTAAAGCGATCGCCACACTTGTGAGTCGTATTGTTTATCACACTCTGCTTAACAACAACATAGGCTGGCGGAGCTCGTCTTGGACCCTGAAGTGAAAGAAGCTCTGACAAACAGTCTTGTGGTTCAGTAAATTAGCGCGTGCTTCTAGAGTCCGAACAATGAATTTACTATGTTCAGAAGATGGTAAAGAGGTCATGGTGAAGTGGGTTTAGAAACGTTGTGCTGCTGGCCATCAGTGAGTCAGAATAATAATTTTAATAACAGAGAAAAATTCTAAACGTTCAAGAAGTACAAGATTCAAATTCTATTTCAACGATACTTTAAATATTATTTTCTCGTGCTCCAGTACCTCTATTAACCTCTATTTTCTCATTGCTCCAAAACCTCTATTAACCTCTCATGAATGCTATCTGCAGAAACAAATGTGTGCAAAATTTGTTATCCACTTCTCGCAAGCACTATTACGCTGACTGTTGGGCAGTTTGGTTAATGGCTCGCGAAAACGGCCAACATGTTACTCGCTTTAGGCCCAGTGTGACGCTGCCTCAGTGTTCTACACCAAAGTAAACTCAAGCCATTCCAAGCCCAGCCGTATACTCTGTGCCTTGCCGTGATAACTTTACAGGTGACTAAGAGCGAGTCTTTTCTTCATTAATTCCATTTGACTATCTTCCATATTCTCATGCCTCTGTTATCCACTTAACTTTCGCACCATCTTGCGACTTCATTCTTGGCCTCATTTTGCCTCTCATTCTTATTCCTCCAGTGTGTTAATTTTGCTTGCCAGTCACTCATCATCAATTTTCTCTGTTTGGTTATTCCTTTTTAGTCCTTTCACAACAATATCATCATCCTGATCGTGCTTATGATCATGTTGACGATCATCATGGTCATTATCATGATAACGTATTATTGACGTAGACGACTGTATTCAGCACAGGGGAGACTTTTCGCCCTGAAGGATTAGATATAACGTTAATCAACGTCTTCCATCCTAGAGCTGAATAAAAATCATTGAATAAATTGTCTAGTGATAACGGAAATAAAATTTCTAATACATTACTCATTTGAAAGGGCTAACGCACATTGGTCAGTACATTATATCATGCTGCCTCTGCGTCAGTCCCTATAATTTATAAGCAATTGGTACAGGAAACCATTTACTACGCTGGGTGGTAACCATAAAAACCAAATTATGGTGCCTGGTGGTTTAGTGGGTACTTAAAGCGCTCCAATCACATTGAGCCTAGGCAGGTTTATATCCAAGGGGTGGTTGAGGTTTGTTGCTCACGTAATGCCAATCAGGGATGAGTGAGGCTGATCACTCTTATCTAAAATGTCAGAACCAACTCGCCTAGCCTTAGGCTCCTACGCTCTTCGTGGGGCAACACAGGATTAGATGGTGAATGATGAATTCTCAGTTGGTCAAGTAGGCTCGCCTAACACATCTATTTTAGGTATTTCGTCTCTCTCGTTTTGATTCCTTTCCGATCCTCAGTATTTAAGATCCTTTGCCTTGACTCAGCACAGTACAGTTGGCGCCATTGTACTTTCTTGTACACCCCTTATCACATGAACAGACAATGATGTGTATTTGAACATGATTTTCAACACCCATAATATATTTGTTCCATCTACCATAGTATGGCTTACTTCAGGCCCTTGAGTTCCAATATGCTCTGATGTCCACTCCCTTATACTGAAATGATTTCAGTTCCTCCACACCGTCCCTGTGGAGGCTTTCTCTCATATAGCAGAGATTTGTTTCCTTACCCCATCTGTTGTTTGCTCACACTTTCACTCTCGATTTCCTCCTCTTGAAAACCCCCCCAGTCTCAGACACCTTCTCCTGAACTTTACCAGAGCTTTATCATCTGCAAACAAAAACCATATTACTACTTAGTTTTTCCATACTGATTCATCCCTTCAGTTTCGCCGCTTCCTTGCTAAATTTGTACAGTAACTACCTTCCTCTCCACCCTATTCATGAACAGGCTGAACACTTATGAACACACCTGTATCACTGATACAACTCCGCTGTTAACTTCCCTCTTCTCTCATTAAGTGAAGAAAAATTATTCACTGCTCTTAAGTTAAGGGGTTCACTCCATACATATAGCACTTGTCACTCAGCCAGTCAAACAGCTGTGCCACTTGCCTTCAAGTCGATCATCATCATCATCATCATCATCATCATCATCATTATCAGATCCATAAAAGCAAAGGTCAGATCCCTTCCTTCCCTGCTGGTTACAAAAGGCGACAGACAGAGATGGGAGTAGGGTACTGTATACTTTTCCTGCCAGCATTGTCTTTGGGATGTAATGCTGCCATCACCCACCACTTGTGGTGCAAGTAGCCTTGTTGTGACAAGAATGGGAAAACTGAACTTGAATTATTCTATCACATGACAATATGAAGCCTGTCGACTGCAATAAACCGGGTTATGACAATTATTTCAATTACTATTGTTATTAGTGCCATAGCTGTAGCTGCTATATGTAACTGGTAAACAGTTAATGTTACCTAGTATTTTCATTTCTCGTACCATACGACTTTTCCTCGAAAGGCAGTAGAATGCAAATCTATCATCTGTGAGTGGCTTGTTATTGCTGCGGAATTGCAGTCTGTGCCCGCCACCTTGTCTGTAGTTTCACACCTTCACTTAATAGTCACTTCTGTTTTGTTACGGTGATTTTCTTTTGTTGACAAAATGGTGATTTATGTCATTCATAGAGTTCATAATATCTGAAAAGTTCACACTCACTTTTGATATTGGATGGTGGCTGAGAAGAAGAGGCTTTACGGACAAGTTGGATGGGGGGGAGTATAATAAATTTGTTTCTCGGTTGTGGCAGCTGGGCCGACGGCCCCTCGTTATTGCATCTATGCAGGGCGTCTGAATGGTTTACTTAATAGATATAGCAACAGATCCGCCTCTGCACTGCTTTCATCAGGAGGAGTCATGGGTTCCTGACACAAGGCAAATGCAATATAGACACCAAGAGGCTTCTTTTTCAGCAGTGAATATACGAGTATATAGTCCTCCCCTCCCTTCCAGTTCGGGTTTAATAGCAGCCTCAAATTTCAAGCATTTTCTATAAATCCAGAGTAATACCCTACCTTCCTCCCATTTAGTTTGTCTTTTGTCAAGATGTTCATCCAGTCTAAGACAGGTAAACACAGCTTCCACACATTGCTGGAAGCCTAAAACGTGTCTGTGAACGCGTTTGTTGGGGGGGGGGGGTGGAGTTCATCTCATTCTGACGTTTGTACTTCTTCTTGAAGACAGTTGTTCCAATTACAAGTTTTAGTGTCTGTAGCTTCCTTGCTGATCTAATCTCTGTAATTTATTTTGCGTCAATATATATAAATTTTTTCTTCAGTACCATGCTATGTTTTGTACCATATCACTTTTGTGATACTTTATTTTTCAATATGTTAGCTGCTATAAGATCCTCTGGTTTTTCTTTGTACTGATGTTATCATATTCAGTAAATTTACATACAAAAACTGATAGTTTCACTAACGTTATTACACATCGTGTTGCACACTTAATGACATACATCCCTATGAGTATACAGGGATGTGTATATATGATGCATGGCAGCAGCAAGAATACAATGATAACCACATCAAAGAAGAAAATTGCGGCATCTCTCCAGCACCTCTACAGTCTTCTGCCCTGTCCGTCTCCTCCATGACGGCTGCAGACTCTCTCACACGGCCACATTCCCACATACTGTACGCGTACCCCACACAGGCACACTCCAACACACCCACACGCTCACTCACTCGCACACACACATTCTCACATACCACACCCCACATATGCACACTCCCACGTATCCACACACTCACATACCCACACCCCACACATGCACACTACCACGCCTCCACACACCCACATACACCCACACATGCACTCCCAGCACCCACACTCTCACACAGCAACACACGCACATTGCCAGTACCCACACCTCACACAAGCATACTGCCACGCATCCAAACTCACATGCCTACATACACTGACACACTCACGCACCCACATTCTTACACAGTTACGCTCACATATTCCCACACACCCATCCACCCATATTCCCACATTCCCACATACCCACATAACCCTCTCTCCCACTTACACACTTGCTCAAAGCTGTTCTTCTGCTACAGAGGTCGAATCCCACAGGAGTGGTGTATTTTTCATAGTCTTTGGTGCCAGCGTGAGTGACTGTGCAGATCAATCCTGGATTCACAAACTTTGCCACACAGACGGCATGTCAAGTCCGGGTCTGTTTGTGCCACCGTTGTCTATGCTCATCCTTGGCCTCATTCACCAGCACAGGGTAGTGCATCTGGACACAGGCTCACCATGGAGATCCTAATGTCTTCCTTCATATTGTCTTCCTTAGAAACAACACCTTCTAGTATGTATGACGCCTCGGGTACACATTCAAATGGATTATATACTGATGCGAACAGGGGACAGCCAGAATACTTGACAGGAACTATAATTTTTGCCTTGTTTTACCTTATAATTAGATTTCACTGAGACAAAGGGCATGCCACTGAAGACAACTGAACCCATTTACCCTTCTCTTTCAATCATAACTCAGAGCAAGGGTTCAACTCAGGCCAGCCATCAAGCACTGCAGGACGAGGCTCACAATCTTGTCTGGATCAACCCCAGAATCACTTGCACACCAGTCGTGCAAGATCGTCCTCAGTCATCCATTCCCAGCTCTCCGCTAACATCTTACTTCACTGAGCTGGTTTTAGCAGCAATCTCCCGTGTTGGACCTCACACTGGGATTTACAGACAAACGTGATTGTGAAAGCCGAAACGGGAGTGAAAAGTATCGTCAGACTGTGGAGGCAAAAACAGGAAAGTAAATGCTTTGCTGGATTGTGGAAACAGGAACAGGGAAAAGAGATTTTTGGACTGTGGGTACTGAAACAGGGGAGTGAAAAGTTTCGCTCAACTGAAGTGAAGAATCAAGGAGTGAAGAGCTCTGTTGGTCTCAGGAAGCTGAAACAGGAAAGTGAAAATGTTCTTAACATAAAGAAGTGACTGTGGAACCGGCTTCTAGAGCGAGTAGACTGCAGCTCCCGTTTCATCAGACCTCGTGAGTAGCTTCGGACCATCGCCCTTTGCTAAACTTTTTCATTGTTTCAGTAACAAACAGTGTAGGTCATCATGCTTTTCAATACAAGTTCCTCTAACTGTAGTGTACACATTACACACTACACTTAATTTTCAAAATTTTGCAAAAAATTGTGTCTCAACACCCAGCCATGGAGTTCCTTTGGGGGGGGGGGAACATAAAAGCCCCCACCATCCACCCCTCTCCCTAAGGCGACCAAACGAGATGCCTGAAACCACAGTCTGACTCACTTCCTCTTCATTTCTGCAACATTCACAGCCTGGTCTCTAACTTTCAATTGAACACCTCTCCTAGTCTAAATTTCGCCTTCTCTTTCTCAAAGAGACTCAGCTGTCTGAGTCAACTGATAGCAAAGCTTTTGCTGAACATTTTCAGTGCTTTCATTTACATAGAGAGTAGGCCAGTAAACTCTCTTAATACATCTACCTTCAACTGTCTACACCACACTACATGCACATAAGATATCACACTTTCTATTCCCACTCTCATTAGCAATGGCCGCTGCAATATTACTTTCTAACGAAGTGGTACCTCGGATTGCCACCACTGGCAGGGCAGGGCTGGCGGCACAGGTTCCTCCCCGGTCGCCATCAAACGACTGTGCCGACAGCGACTCCTGCAATTTCCAGTTATGCTTGTCAGCCGAGAAGTGAAAGTGCTGCCTTGTTCTTCACCAACATCCGATGTCTTACTGCCAATTTAAACCCAGTTAATTTTTTCCTTCAGTCCATATCCCCTCTGGCCCTGTTCCTCACAGAACCACAAATCTCACCCTCTACTGAAATATCCCCATTTTATTTTCCCGGTTACTATCTCTTCACAAACTTCCGTAACAAGGGCCGCACCTGTTGTTATATTAAATCGTAGTATACAGCTGACACTATTTTAAACTTCACTTCATCTAGTTTTGATTACTTAGTGTATATACTAAATTGTCAAAATACTAACCAACATATCTGTGTAGTCTATCGCTCCCCCAGTGCTTCTTCGGAACCCAGTGTATTTTATTACATGTCCTCACAGTTGAATAACCTTAACCTTGCCCTTAGCATGGAAAATACCATTGTGGGTTATTTTAACATACATAATGTTGAATGGTTATTGCATTCTGCCAGGACTGACGATGCTGGTCTAGAGTGCATGCTGCTCGCAGAATCGTTTAATCTCACGCAGCTGGTAAAGCAACCAATCAGAATACCAGACAATCCTGACCATAATGTCTATCTCTTAGATCTATTCCTGACAAATAATCCTGATCAATACAGGATAGAGGTATTGTCTCCAATTGGATCCTCTGACCACAAACTTATCAAAGCTTCATTAGTCAGCCCCCCCAAACCTCCCCGTTCTGAACCTGTCAGGGCGAACCAATGGCACTTTGATGGGGCAAACTGAGATGGATTTAGAAATTATCTTGCTGACATTCCATGGCAGTCTTTCTTCTCTAGTGATGCCAATTCTACCCAATCCCTCATTTGCGCCTTAATACTAGCTGGTGTGGATTTATTAATACGAAGTCAGCAGTTCACTAAAAGATCGAACTCTCCAAAATGGTTTGATAGTATCTGTGCCAGAGTAACAGCCCAAAAGTCATTAGCATATAACTCTTACTTAAAATAAAAAAAAACATCTGAATCACTCTCTCAATTTAACCCGCCCTGTCCTGTTGATGTGGATAAACGTCCACACGTTTTGTCACTGCCAATCCCTTTGATGTACATAAACGTGCCTCAATTGTAAGGTCCATAATTTGCAAAATTTTCAAAATCCACACAATTTTCGGTTCACCCACCCAGGCAAGCCTCCCCTAACTGCCACCAGGCAGGCAGCCTCCCAGACCCCGTGTGAGCCGTGCGTGCCCTTGTCTCGACCACTCACCTGTTAGCAGTGACCCATGTCAGACATGGCGTGTAGAGGTCTCTCTGAGGACGAAATACATTCTGCCCTGGATGCCTTCACAGGTGATAGTGATTCTCCACTGGATGACGATGTGGAGGATAGGGATTATGTGCAGCCAGAGGAGGAAACAAGCAGCAGTGATGAGGAGGTCCCTTCGCCGAGGAAAATGCGGTATGTTACGTACCGTAAGGCGAGGGAAGGCCAGCCCTGACCCCACATACATGCACGGACCTCTCTCCAGCCCCTAGAAACAGAGATTCAGATGAGGACGAGGATGAGGGCGGCGGCGTAGGACGTGATGCAACTTCGTGGTTGGGGAGGGAGAAAATTTCACCGCGAGGATCAAAAGGTGCAGTGAGAAGGCAAATCAGGTATGGTCCTTCTGTATTGTCTGGGGAAGGCGAAAGTGGTGTGGCGGGAGTGAGGGGTGAAAGGGAAAGTGGTGTGGCGGGAGTGAGGGGGTGAAAGGGGAAAGTGGTGTGGCGAGAGTGAGCGGTGAAAGGGAAAGTGGTGTGAGGGAGGCAGCACAAGCACGTGGTGTACTTGGGCAGCGGGAGGCGAGATGGAGCCGCTCCCTAGCACGTCTTTCGCCCCACAATATTCCCTCACTTCCTCCCCACAGCCCCCATGATGTGGGGAAAGGAAGGAAAGGAAAGGGAAAGGGGAAAGGAAAAGGGAGAGGGAAGAGAAGTGCAAGTGAGGAAGGGCACCACTCTCCACCTCCCCAACCTCTCCCACCACCCCACCCACCCCACCCAGACGAAGGCGACGATGAGGACGAAGTTGGAGACAGTAGTGCATTGTGGAACTGGGAAGATGGGAGTAATTTCACTCACATCATTTACCCTTTTACTTAGGCGTGGCAGTCTGGTTGCATGGCTCCAGGTATCCATGTGGGCTCCACTAGGGTAGATTTCTTCCACCTGTTCTTTGGGGAGGAGTTTGTGGGCCGCATAGTGGAGCAAACGAACCTATTTGCATGCAGCCAGCACTGTGAAAATGAACGTCAAGGTACAACGAGCAGGCACTCCCAGGAATAATGACTATCTCGTAACGCTAGCTGAGATGTTCCTATTTTTTGCCCTGGTTCTCTTGATGGGTGTTGTACGAAAAAATCAAATTCCTACACACTTGACCACGGGACCCAATGATCATCACACCTTTCTTTGGAAAGGTAATGGGTCGTAATCGATTCCAGCAAATTCTCAGCCGCCTCCACTTTTATGATGCAGACGACCCTGTTAATGCCAATAACACAGATAAAATGAGGAGAATTAGGCTTATCTTTGATCACCTACGGGAAATGTTCCGCTCGTCATTTTATCCTTACAGAGACCTTGTCATGGACGAGAGTCTTGTGTTGTGGAGAGGCAATATTTCCTTTTGCCAGTACATACCCAGCAAGAGACACCATTTCGGGTTCAAGATCTTTGTTATGTGTGACTGTAAGACTGGTTATGTGCAAGACATAGTCTTGTACACGGACGCACAAACAGACATAACAGAAGATTGTAGTATTGGACTCTCAGGGGCCGTGGTGAAGACAATGATAGAGGAGTACCTTCATCGTTGTCAAGTGTTGTACCTGGACAACTGGTACATTAGCCCTCTTCTCGCTTGGTTCCTCCACTAACACGACACCGGAGTCCGTGGTACAGTAAAGAGAAACCGTTGCCATATAGTCAAGGTAGGGAGGAAACTTAACAAGAACGAGGTGTTTTTTTTCCAGGCAAATAACATCCTTGCCACCCTGTGGAACCACAACAGGGAAGTTTGACTCCTGTCGACTGTACACAGCCCCCTGATGCACCGCACAGACTCCGTTGATCACTGCAGCGAGAGGAGGCGCCACGTCCGGAAACCTGAGTCAGTACTGGGCTACAATCTCAACATGAGGCAAGTGGATCAGTCAGACTCCATGATTTCCAGTGTGGACTGTGCCAGGACCACGATGAAGTGGTACAAAAAGCTCTTCTTCCACTTGCTCGACATCACGGTCCTCAACGCACACTACCTCCACGCCATGACAACGGGAATCTCCAAGACCTTTGAGGGGTTTGTGAGGGAGATGTCTCTTGAAATTATCACCAGGTACCCACAGGACAGGCCCCCACACCGCACCCGCACCCCCCAGTGCTGCCCAGACTCCCCTATGCCTCGCAGGATGCCACTACCCGAGCACTATCCCTCCTCAACCAAACCGTCCTAGACTCCAGTGTCGCTGCCATGTATGCAAGCACTCAACAGTAAGACCAGCCACTCAAAGAAAAGACACAAGGTGCGAGTGTGGAGACTGCAATGTAGCGTTGTGCCTGCAGCCCTGTTTCAAGGAATATCACAACTACCTACACTATTGATACTGTGCGTGATAACGATAATATGATGCTCACTGTAGAAGGAAGGCCTGTTCATACTGTATGCGATATGACACTCAGTATAATGGTAAGGCCTGTAAGTATGTGATAAAAAATTATATAAAGTTGAAACGGGTGTAATGTTAGTGGTAAAATATATAAGTTGGAAAACAGTGTAAGTTGAAACAAGTGATACCAACGAGTACACCCACTGTGTAAATATGCGATAATATGATGCTCAGTAGAGAAGTAGGGTCTGTAAATATGTGATAGCAATGATATAAAGTGGAAACGGGTGTAATGTTAGTGGGAAAGTATTTTATAAGTTGAAAAATAGTGTAAGTTGAAACAAATGATATCGCGATTACACTCACTGCGTAAATATGCGATAATATGATGCTCAGTAGAATAGTAAGGTCATTATGTGATAGCAATTATATAAAGTGGAAACATGTGTAATGTTAGTGTAGAAGTATTATAGAAAGTGAAAAATAGAATGTAAGTTGAAACAATAGTCACAGCGACTTCACCTGCCATGTAATTATGCACTATTATTATGCTAAATATTATCGTAAGTCCTGTAAATATGTGAAAACAGTTCTCTAAAGTGGAAAAGGGTATAACGTTATTGGAGAAGTATTATGTAAGTTGAAAACAGAGAATGCGAGTTGAAACAACAGTCACAGCGATTTCACCCAATACGTAAATATGCGCTAACATTACGCTAAATATTATCGTAAGGCCTGTAAGTATGTGAAAATAGTTCTCTATAGTGGAAAAGGGTATAATGTTGCTGAAGAAGTATTATGTAAGTTGAAAAAATGAAATGTATGATGAAACAACAATGTTAGCAAATCGTCGGTGAACAGTATGGGCGATTTCGCTAGGTTCGTTTGATGGAACAATGCTTATTTCACCTCTATTTTTGTATAAAAAACACTTTACTCTTGTACTACATGTTTGTAATAAATATATATCTACCTATTGTGAATGGCTTCCCATACTAATAATACCATAGAAAACGTGAGAGCCACAGACCACCTCCACAGAACACGGTACCAGGTGTAACAAAGGTATACCTATTTAGACAACTTATAGACCCTGGTGAACACTTTCTTTGTGATTGGCCATTGTTTCTCACCAAAAGCGGAGGTTTGAGTAAAAAAAAATTTTATCAAAAAATGGTCGGGATTGGGGGGTGTCAGTGGTGTAAAAGTGGTTGGGACGGGGTGGGTTAAAATTGTTAGAAACCATGCAAAAGCTGTAACAGATCTCGCTAAATCAAACTTTCTTCAAAATCAAGCATCAAAACTAATTAACAGCCCTAATGACAATAGAATATTCTGGTCAACTCTCAATTCTTTCAGCAATAACTTTAACAAGTCATCAACCATTCCCCCACTAAAATCTTCAGATGCCAACATTACAAATGACCTGCATAGGAAAGCAGATATTTCTGCCAGTACATTTGCCAGGAATTCTACAATGGAGGAAGCCAGCCAGAACATCCCAGTACTAGAACTTGACTCTCCCGAAATTGTTCCACTTAAAAATACAAACATCTATCTATTGCCAGATGCCTCAATCCCGTTTGGGGTGGCCACAAACAAATCGCCTCCAAGTCGCCCTGTCGCCCGCCATGTCACTCCCCCTCTCCCAACTCACACCCCCTCTCTCATATACCTCTCCACCCCATCCCTCCATCTCATCCTCGGCCTCCCCCTCCCTCTTCCCCCCTCCACCTCACTCACATACACTCTCTTCGTCAGTCTTTCACCCTCCATCCTCTCCACATGGCCAAACCACCTCAGTGTGTTCCTCATAACGCTTCCTATCACATCCACATCCACACCACAACGCTTCTTTATATCCTCATTCGTCAGCCTGTCTCTCCATGTGACTCCACAGGCTCCTCTTAAATAACTCATTTCCACTGCTCTCACTCCTGACTTGTGTCCTTCCAACAACATCCAAGCTTCACTTCCGTATGTTAGAGTTGGTATCACAATACTGTCATGTAGTAACTTTTTCACTTCCATGCCCACTTCCCTGTTTCTTATCACTGCTTTCAAAGAACCAGCAACCTTTCTTCCCTGCTGTACCCTTTCACGCACTTCACCCTCCAAACCTCCATCCTTACTCATCACACTACCCAAGTGCTTAAACATACTCAGATTTTCCAATTCCTCACCATCTAACCTCGCTGTACATTCACTGATTTCACCTCTCTCAAAGACCATCACTTTACTCTTCCCTACATTCACCTTTACATTCCGTTTCTTACACACTCTCCCAAACTCATCCACCAAGCCTTGCAGCTCCCCTTCGTCTTCACTCAACAACACAGTATCATCTGCAAACAACAGTACAGGGAGTTTCCAAACACTATCCTCTCTCACCAGGGCCACTCCAACATCCACTACCCTACCTTGCACCTCTTTTATTACCCTATCCATGTACAGATTGAACAACCATGGAGACATGACACATCCCTGTTTCAACCCAAATTTCAAAGAGAAAAATTCACTCAGTTCACCATCCACATGCACTGCAGCCTTCGCACCATCATACATACTCTTCACAGCATTCAACAACTTCCCATCTACTCCATATATTCTTAACACTTTCCACAATCCTTGTCTATACACCCTGTCATATGCTTTCTCCAAATCCATGAAAGCCGGATACAACTTCTTTCCCTTCTCTAGAAACTTTTCCACTAAAGATCTAAGAATGAATATCTGATCTACACAACCTTTTCCTTTCCTAAAGCCTCCCTGTTCTTCTCTCCAACTAATTTCTCTGTTCTTTCTCTGACTCCGTCAATAAGTATCCTACCATACACTTATCCTATTATACTATGATTACCACACACTTCTTTTTGCCCTTTTCCTTTGTACAGGGGAATAATTATACCTGACTTCCAATCCTCCGGGACTCTACCTTCCTCCCAGGCCAATCTGCACATCTTCCACATCCATTCTACTACTATCTCTCCCCCATGCTTCAGTATTTCACCACACACTCCATTAATACCTGGGGCTTTCCCCGATTTAACTTTCTTCATTAAGCTTCCACAACTTCTATCCTACTGATTTCTTCCTGTCTTCTCACCTCCCTCCTTCTCCCAGCCATTCCCCAGCCACTTATACTCGCATTACTTCCATCCCCTATGTTCAACAATTCCTTAAAGTGTTCTCTCCATCTGCTCACTTTTTCTCCCTTCTCCACTAGTAATCTACCATTTTTATCTTTCACTCCCCTGCTAACTTCACTTCCACCCTGTCTTATTCTTTTCACCTCTTTCCAGAACATTTTCTTACAGTCCCTCCAATTTACACTCAAAATCCTTCCAAATTCCTCATCCACTCTCTTCTTACTCTCTCTTACTAATCTTTTCACCTCTCTCTTTCTACATATAACTCTCTCTTCCGCCTCTCAACTTCTTCCACGCCCCTATTTCTCATCCATTCATTGTATGCTTTCTTCTCTTGTGCCACATTCTGTTTCACCTCTTCAGTCCACCACACTGTTCCTTGCACCCCCTGTTAGGACTCCATATTATAATTACAAATCAAAATAGATAAATAGATAAATAGATAGATAGAGAGACAGATAGAAGCAGGAAGTCAGATGATGAGAAGGTATTGTGTCTGCGAGAATCGAGCAATGCTAAACATGCTTACACACTCTTAACTCAAGGAATGCTTTATAGGCACATGACAGCGCCTCGTGACCATACACACACATACACACATACTCACACACAGGCTTCTAGAACTTTCCAACCACAGTGTAGCACACGTGACACGACCCCTGCTACACCAGAATTTAGGAAGCAGAGAGAAGGAGAGAGGCCATAGAATCGGCAGGTAGCGGGGAGAAGGGCTTAGCAACTTGGAAGAGAGAGAGAGAGAGAGAGAGAGAGAGAGAGACAGGGAGGTAGCTAGCGGGACTCTACTTATACTCACTCGTGTGTGAGAGACTTTGTTAATATTTCCAAGACAAATAAAAATAGTTCCATACTCTTCTTTACCTCTCCTGTCATTGCATGACAAATGGGAACCAAGATTATCTACTAACAAACAACTCAAGTATAACAACCGCTCATCCACAAGTTCAATATATAAATAATCTACAAAACTCCACTACAAGTTTATACAAAGTCCTTTTTGTGACATTTGGTAGCAGTGAACGTATACGAACCTCGTCTACGAATCAACAGTGAATTCCTACAAAATATCAAGATTGAAAACAAAAAATACATCTCACAACCAACAGCTCACAACCAGCTCCTGACAGTATTCTCTACAACCCCCCCTCTGTCTCCCCTATCATCACGCTGATGTAGAGGTGAAGAGGTCACAGGACGCCTTGCGAGTAGTTTAACAAAGTACTGATACAAGCAATCTTGCAATTTCTATGACGAACCAACGAACTACAACCATCTACAATCAACTACAAGTAACAACTCCACGAGTCGTCTGTATAATCTACACGCACCTACAAGTAACGACAGTCTTCATCCCACAACGAGTAATTCACAAGAGAAAAGGACCTAGAAAACATCGAGAAAGAAAAACAAAACAAACAAACGAAGAATGAGACATGACTCACAACTCACAACCACCAGACCTCACCCTCCTCTCTCTGCTACATCCACCCAACCTCCACCGCTGATGCAGGAGTGAAGAGGTCAAGACAACGAAGCAAATACCAAGTCCATATTCACAACCCATCTTACTCACTTATCTTCACTGAAGTTACTCATCGCTACTCATTTACTCACCACAGCTACCAGTGTGGGAAGTCGACGTCACCATACGTGTTTGCTGACAGGACTCCAAGCCGTGTGTCTGACACCCCACAACACGTCAATCAACCCGTGAAGAACAACGCTATCACCACGTGCAACACTACTCATTCCATTTCCACCACGGTAAAAATTAGTGAGTTACACATTTACTTCATTTATACGATACACAGTGATAGACAACACATTTTGCACAAACATATAAAACGTGCTGTATAGTTACAACTTAAATTCATATACCTACTTCAATTATCTTCATAATTCAATCATTAAATACTTGCACCAACAATAAATATTCTACACTGTATATATTCATTCATTTATTATAGCATTTATTTACTACCAACGAATGTTATCTTTTATACCTACATAAAATACGTGTTTCATACATATAACTATACATTATTACATCTACAAAGTGATGAAGAAAATATACCATCACAGTTACTCAGTGAGCAATTAAAAGAACTGTATTAAACATTAATTAAAGCTATCTAGTGGAAACAGACAAATTAAGTTACAAGGAAAACCAGAAAAGAAAAACAAAAACAAAATGGCCAAAACAAATGACATTAGCAAGAATGAACATCTTCAACACAATCGTGAAGACAAAGATTTCCACACAGTGCTGACACATATATTGCCCACGATAGGTACAAGTGAACAACAAGTCAGTGTATATAGTTAATACTATATATAGTGTATATTTTTTTATATAAAATAAAATATGGGACTATATAATATCATTTTCAGTAATATCTGTGCAATATAAACTAAATCTTAAAAAAGTATCCCAAGGAAATTAGCCAGTAATTATGCAACCATGAACAACAAAGAAAAAGCGTACACAAGCGAAGAAAAACAAACTATAGAAAATCAATACATATAAAAAAAAATGAAAGAAAGAAAGAAAAAGAATTAGAGTAAGATCACATAACAAATAAATGAAAATAAGCGTAAGTGTTACTAAAAATGCCAAAATACCACATAAACTCCTTCTATAAGTGAAATAAAAAGCAAACTGTTGTCTCCACAAGCTAGTGGCATGGCACATCATATCATCGACCGCAGCATGACCGGATTCAATGTCAGGTCTGCAGTTATTACAATTATGTAACTACAAAGGATATGTAACAATTATGTAATGACAAACGATTGCATTATGTTACACTTGCTACAATTATGTAACTACAAACAATATGTAACAATTATGTAACAGTTGCATTAACAAGATGTAACTTTTATGTAACTTTAACTACAATTATGTAACTACAAACAATATGTAACAATTATGTAACAGTTGCATTAACAAGATGTAACTTTTATGTAACTTTAACTACAATTATGTAACTACAAACAATATGTAACAATTATGTAACAGTTGCATTAACAAGATGTAACTTTTATGTAACTTTAACAACAATTATGTAACTACAAACAATATGTAACAATTATGTAACAGTTGCATTAACAAGATGTAACTTTTATGTAACTTTAAATGCAATTATGTAACTACAAACAATATGTAACAATTATGTAACAGTTGCATTAACAAGATGTAACTTTTATGTAACTTTAACTACAATTATAAGGCCAACACAATTATGTAACATTTGCATTAACAAAATGTAATTATAATTATAAGGCCAACACAGTTATGCATTACCACAATATTATGTAACAATTCATAAAATGTTACAATTATGTATTATTACAATGTTACTACAATGTAACAATTACAATACAATTATGTAACAATTCACAATGTTACAATTATGTATTACCACAATTCTGTATTACCAGAATCATCATACAAGTTAGGTGAAATTTACGATGAATATTATATGTATACAATGTATAATCAATATTATGTAATAACAGATTAGTATATGTCAATGATAATTGCTGTCGGAGGACCTCCAGCGGCATGTGCCGAGCATATGTTATGACTCCATATTATAATTACAAATAATAATAGATAAATAGATAAATAGATAGATAGAGAGACACATAGAAGCAGGAAGTCAGATGATGAAAAGGTATTGTGTCTGCGAGAATCGAGCAATGCTAAACATGCTTACACACTCTTAACTCAAGGAATGCTTTATAGGCACACGACAGTGTCTCGTGACCATACATGCACATACACACATACTCACACACAGGCTTCTAGAACTTTCCAACCACAGTGTAACACACATGACACGACCCCTGCTATACCAGAATTTAGGAAGCAGAGGCAGAAGGAGAGAGGCCATAGAATCGGCAAGTAGTGGGGAGAAGGGCTTAGCAACTTGGAAGAGAGAGAGAGAGAGAGAGCGAGACAGGGAGGAAGCTAGCGGGACTCTACTTATACTCACTCGTGTGTGAGAGACTTTGTTAATATTTCCAAGACAAATAAAAATAGTCCCATACTCTTCTTTACCTCTTCTGTCATTGCATGACAAATGGGAACCAAGATTATCTAATTACAAACAACTCAAGTATAACAACCGCTCGTCCACAAGTCTAATATATATAACTTCTCTACAATTAACTACAAAGTCTTTATGACACCCCCTCCGTCTTCTCTTCCTTCCACACACCACATCACATGCTGCAGATATTTCTTCAGTAAATATCCGACACACACCTTCCACGTCTCCCATCTGCTCCAATTCATATTTGCCCAATCGTTCCTCCACTTCTCTCTTATACTCTGCCTTTTTCTCATCCCCTTGTAACCTTTCCACTCTCCTTGCAACTACTCCTTCCTCTCGTCTTTCCCTTCTTCTATTCCTCCATCTTACTTGAATTCTAATTCTGGCCACCACCAAGTAGTGGTCAGAAAGTCCACTCCCCAGCCTTTATGAGCTCTTGCATCCATTACACATCTTTGCATCCTTTCATCCACACACACATAATCAATCATTGCCTTCCTTTCATTCAGTTCACCACCCACCCTTCTCATCACTCGCCATGTATACCTGTGGATCATTTTATGCCTGAAGAGAGTATTGGGTATCACCAACCCCCTCCCAGCACAAATGTCCACTAACACACTCCCATTCTCATCTATCTCAGCAGGCACACCCCACTCACCAACTATTCCATCCACCTTCACATTCCCAACTTTACCATTCATA
Source organism: Coenobita brevimanus (assembly GCF_032717465.1). Classification (NCBI taxonomy): domain Eukaryota; kingdom Metazoa; phylum Arthropoda; class Malacostraca; order Decapoda; family Coenobitidae; genus Coenobita; species Coenobita brevimanus. The sequence goes on from NC_137041.1 coordinate 15,543,765, forward strand.
TCACCGATCAAAAACACTCTCTCATTCCTTCCATGCACACTTCTACATTTGTCCAGAACTCTTCTCTCAATCTTCTCTAGCATGATCTTGCGTTGGCTGCATACACACACACAATCGCCCACATTTGTATTCCAACTCTTCCAACTTTACCCACACAATCCTTGACCCAACTGATCCATACTGTCTTATGCTCTTCTTCCATCTATACTCACAACTATACATACTCCTTCCTTTGCCCTCTCATTCTCACCTACTTCACTGCACATATACTTCCCATCCATACTCCCATTCTCTCACACTTTCTCCTCCCCATTTTGTTTCAGTTATTCCACATACATCCACTTACTTCGCACCCTCAAGCACCTGGACAATCACTCTTCTCTTTCACCTCATCATTCGCTCCCCTTACATTCCAGTCGTTCCGATAACTCATGTCCTTTGTCCGGTCCTTGGTCGTCATTGTTTGGTCAGTCCTTGTCCGAGGCTTATTGTTTGTTTTTTTGGTTAGTTGTTTTCCGTGGAGGGGCACTAATCCCTCCACCAACCCTTTTAGTCGCCTTTTACGACAAGCTTGGGGATACTGGGGGAGTATTCTTGAAAAAAAGCCCTCACTCCCCAGGGGTTGAAAAAACCCCCTACCCCCAGGGGTAGGTTGATAATTTACCTACCAACAAAGCTCCAGGCCCAGATGGAGATTCCTCCAATTGTATTGAAAAAATTGTTCCCTGGAGACTTGCCTCTGTTCTCCTTGTTGTGCCTGGGAAATTATTCAGACTAGTGCATACATGCTTCTTTATTCCCTAATTCATGGAAAGAAGCCTATATCCACCCAATACCTAAGAAATGAAGTTCCTCTCTTGACCCCTCTGATTATGGACCAATAGTTGTCACATCTTCCCCTTAATTGGTAAAGTATTTTGAAACTTTAATTAAGAAGCACATAGTCAAACACCTTGAACCCAACAACTTAATTAGTGATAGACAATATGGTTTTTGCCACGAAAGATCCACCATTGACATACTCAATCTCCTGACTCATACCATCCTTCAATCAATGACCTACATGGAGAAACTCATGCAGTAACACTTGATATTTCCTAAAACTTTTCGAAAGAGTTTGACGTCGTTCCCAGTTGTCCAAACTCCCTTGCTATGGACTAAAGTCATATGCGTTCCTTTGATTTCCTCATATCTCTCAGTAACAGAAAAATAAGAGTAAAAGTGGATGATGTCATATTCCAATTTCCACTCAATTAATGACGGAGTGCCGCAGGGATCAGTTCATGGCGCCAACCTGTTCTCTGGATTCATATTAATGATTCTCTTATCTGTCATCCACAATCCCATCCATTTCATATGCAGATGACTCAACTCTTCATAGTTCATTTACACTCATACACCCACTTACAAAGTCTGATATCTCTAACTTCCTCCAACTCAGTACAGCCATCTCCATAAATCAAGACTTATCTAAGATCAGTGAATGGGGACAAAACAAGCCTTTGTCTCATTCAATGCTAGTAAAACTAAGTATATAAAATTTACTAATAGACAGGTATTGCCAGATTCGTATATTACCTTCAGTGCTACAAATACTCCCATCTCCAAAAGTATTGGAAATTCTCAGTGTCTCGCTTAACAATGCCCCTCAGCTGGACCCCTCATGTCAGATCACTTGCTAAAACTGTCTCAAAGAAACTTGGATTATTGTACAGAGTCCGTAAAGTCTTCAATGATGAGCAAGTTACCTACTGTATATTTTATGAGTCATGTGTGCTCTCAGACTTGAATAAATACTGCTCACTCCTTGTGGAAATGGATGTGGAGTGGTTGGGCATTAAAACAACTGGACAACATCTCAGTACAAAGCTGTTAGAATTATTAATAACCATGCTATTATTAATAAAACTACCTCCCCTACCAAGTAAGAAGGAATGTAACCTCCTCTTGCATTATTTTATAGATATTTTTATAGCAAATGCTCAGACATTGAAGTTGTGTCCATTGTGACACCTCTCCATGCCTTTCCTCTCGTGCTACACGGGCATCTGAAGTTGGTGTTAACATGACTTGACTGTCACTGATTACCATATTGCCAGAACTCCTACCTATCAGAATTCTTTCATTCCCCGAACTGTTTCTCTCTGGAACTCAGCTTCCCAGATAGTTTCCCTCAAAACTTCGGCACTACAGCTCTTCTAAGTCTGAACTGTTACAGATATTTTATGAACCAGAGTGACACCAGTTAATCTGGTGTATGGATTAGTTTTTTATTCATTTGTTTTTTCCTGTCACCTCTACCATTCCAGGCTAATATTAAAAATAGTAAAATCCTCCAACTTTCTCTGTATTCATTTCAGCACTTTTAAATTTGGCTTTTTGTATATATGTATAACAACAACATTATTCCTTGCATTCATGTTCTTGAATCTGGATCTTCTGAATTCTCTACTTTTTGGCTTAGACTATCCTGTCATTCTCTGCCTAACATATATATGTGCTGTTTATTTATCCTCGTAATTCTACTGACTGAAAAATTCTTCGCCTACCCTCAAAGCTTCCTAAGACGGAAAAACATCCTATCAATTTCTCCTTCCTCTGAAATCAGCCATTCTAGGATATTTTCATGTTCACAAATCTTAATTTAGGCTTCCTCCTTGTCTTCTCTCTGATCCATGTGGTGAACAAGCTTACATCTTCTTACATCTTTTCTATACTTAATGACTCCAGAACAGCTTTTGCAAGTGCCCTACCTGTAAAGCGTATCCCTGACCACCTTGGAGAGAGTCTCCAAGATACAAGATCTCTTCCTTACAACTAATCCTTCTGCATGCCCTATTAATCCTTTTCTCCCCATTGGGCTCCTCCAGTCTGGCAACCTCATCACCTTAACCTGTCCTATCTGTTCCAGTAAAACTTGTGGACCCTCAAAAGGAAGCAAGAGCTGTGGCACTTTGGAGCTGCTGATTGGCAGACCCTCAGGCAGTACTTATCTGATTTTCCCTGGAATAATTATTGCTTCAATAGCCGAGAGCTATTTGAGTGTGCCTTGTACGTTACGGAGGTTATTCTCTTGGACATGGACTCATACAGTCCTTTCTCATATCCTGTGACTAATGCAAAAAAGAAAGAAAAAAAAAAAAAAAAAAAAATTTATTATGCTAGCTCTAATGATGTCCACAACAAGGAGATTGTTCCATACCTAAAGGTAATGGAGCTAACCCACCCTCTGAAGTTTCATCTCACCTTTTATGTTTCTCCTGGAATCATGCTAAGTCTGTTCTTTGCACTGTTAAAAATAATTTAATTAATACATCACATGCTCTGAACTCTCCAACTCATATTTCTCCAACCCTTTCTGGCACCTTGCTAAAACCTTTCTAACATCTTTACCTCATCATCTTTCCCTCTTTGTTTTCCAGAAACATTGATGACTTTGTACCTGTTTCTTCTACTCTTTAAGCAGAACTCTTCGCTCAGACTTTCTCCTGCAATTTCCACCAGACGATTCATGTGTTGTTCCTCCTTCACTTCTCTACTCCCTCTGACTTCTTAATGGCTGACATTAAAATTTCTCCAACTGATGTATTTTCTGCCATCACAGCCCTCAGTACTAACAACAAGGCATATTGGCTCTCATGGAGTCCCCTCCCTTCTGTCCTCAAGAACTGTGCTTATGTGCTTACATACTGTCCTAGAGTAAACTATTTTTGCCTTTGTCTGTCTGCCATGTACTATCAATAAAAATGTATTGGCACCCTGGGGTCCGGATAAGATGTGGAATGGCTTTGTCTCGTCGTTCAATCGGTAAGGCCAGCATGTGCCGCAGTGATCAGATTCTGGAAAAATGGTTGAGTTGCCATGTAGTGGCAATGATACTACAACAGATCCAGTTATATATCTGTAAAATAAAAGATAATGAAACACAAAGTCCGTGAATCATAATGTCCCACACTGAAAGGGTGCTGATGTATTTTATATATATATATTGCCACCATTTTCCCACTCCCACTAACTATCGCCCAGATTCTTCCTGCATTTCAAAAATTTTTAAAATCTTCTTAACAAAAAAAGCCTTTTCCTCTCACAACCTTCTTTTTCGATTGGCAGTGTTGGTTCTGCCAAGGAGGATCCACTGAAAGCGATCTTCTCACTTACCTTTCAGAATCCTGGTCATCTTCCTTTTTGGGACTTTAGACGAAAGCTTTGCCATTGAAACACAAGACATCTCAAGGGCTTTCGATCGAGTCTGGCTTTTAAATTTTTAATTTCCAAACTGCCCTCTTAGGGTTTCTATCTTTCTATCTTCCATTCTGGTCATGCTGTAGTTGCTGTTGTAGGCGGCCACCATTCTTTTCTCTAGAGCTTGTCAGAAGTGGAGTTCGTCAGGGCTCTGTCCTATTACCAACTCTTTTCCTTCTTTTCATCAATGACCTTCTAAGCTACAGTACTTCCTTAACCCTATCTACTCATACGTGATGACTCCACCCTTCACCCTTTCCATTCCGCTTCTCGCAGCGTCCATCTCCATGCAGTTACTTCAACACACAAGGGATGAGGCTATGACACACATAATGTCTGACTTGGCTTCATAATCTTTGACTGGGGTAAAAGTAATCTTGTTTTTAATGCTTCATATAAATTAAGTTCACCTTTCAACGTCCGTCAAAATCTTCTGCAGTGAGTATTAACCTCAATTTTTTAACAATATCCAACTCCCAGTATTGCATCACCTTAAACATGCTTAGGGTTTCATTCTTCTTGTGATTTATCTTTGAAAGATCATATTACTTCTCTTGTAAAATCGGCTTCCAAGAGATTATATGTAGGTAAGCTGACTGTGTATAAGGGCATGAATATGTGCATATGTAATAGTTATAGACATGTTATAATTATATTATAGGCACTAGTAAACATCTCATAGCACAGGGTGGAGTCAGGAGGCTTTTCGTGATCATTAACTCCTCCTCCTCTTTTCGGTTTTCTTCAACTTTTATCTCTTCACAGCAGTGTTGCATCTTCATCTCTTTTCTGTTGCTGTTTGAATGGTCACTAGCTTCTCTGAACTGTCTGCTTGCATCCCTCCACCACTACGGCAGGCGTGTTGCACCTGTCTAGCAACAAACTCTCATCCTTTTCTATTCAGCTCTCTAATGCAGGAGTTAACCATTTCTCCCAGTACTTTATGCATGCAACAGTTGCGTATCTGGGACTATCTTCCTCTGTCTGTACTTTCCTACTATGTATGACCTTTCAGTTTTTCAAACCCAGTGTGTTCAGGCATCTCGTAATGTACAGATCTGGAACTGGCTTTCTGTTATTATTGATTATTATTTTTGAGTGGAGGCAAGTATTTTGCAGACTTCCGGCCTTTGAATCCTTCTTACTAGCATAAGAAAAACCATACCATGATTTAAAAAAAAAAAAAGCCACAGCGTTCATTCTAAGATGCATTACGGCCAGTTGTCCAAATGTTTACTTTACCGAGTGAAACCTAAGAGAATTTATTATTTTTAACCTGTTTCGTCGATCACTCTTAGAAACTCGATCAAAGCAGGGGAGGCGATGTTATAAGTAGGAAATGGAGCTGCTGTCAAAATAGCATGGATACGATCACTTAGTAATTCACTCAGAAACCAGATGACGTAATTTGACTTGCGGCCTGAGGACATATCTGAATTTTATTCTTGCCACTAACAGAGGGTTTTATTGCCACCACAAGACGGTTTTACTGGTACCACTAAACGGTTGCACTGCGAACACCAGACAGCCTTTATTGCTACCACCAGATTTGATCTATTGCCACCAATAGGTGGTTTTATTGCCGCCACCAGATGTTTTTATTGCCACCATCACACGGATTTATTGCTACCAGCGACATTGTTTTCTTTGGTACCACCAGATTATTTTGTTGTTATCACCAGACGGTTTGTTAGCAGTGTATGCAGTAAAGGGGAATTGAAACTATCTCCTGTTACTTCGTCAGCATTATAGCCGAATCTTTTCTTCTCCTGCGACAACCACACACAATCACTGAACATAGTAAGGACCACTCGTGAGGAGGCGAAGCTGTGTGTAGAGTGCAAAGGTGCTGGAGAGGGACGCCATTATGTGGTGGCACCGATATAGCCAGGAGCCTCTAAGATCGAAAGTCGGACTACAAATGTGGGCAGTTGTATGCGTGTATGTACGAACGCAAGAATGTGCAAGCACAGTGAGAGTTGCGTTCTTGACAAAATGTGGAACTGTGCTCGGAAAAGTTTGAAAGGTGCATAAGATAGTGTTTTTGATTGGAGATATGAATGGAATATTAGGGAATGTGAAGGTGGATGTAAGTAGCTGGTGAGTGGTTTGTGCCTGCAGAGATGGATGAGAATGGCAGTGCTTTATTGGACATTTGTGCCAGGAGGGGGCACAAAATGATCCATAGGTATA
>NC_137041.1:15550299-15757799 GCF_032717465.1 Coenobita brevimanus
TCATAGGCTTTCTCCAAATCCATGCAGACCCCATACAACCTTCTTTCCCTTCTCTAGAAACTTTTCCACTAAAGATCTAAGAATGAATGTTAGATCCCCACAACCACTTCCCTTCTCCAGGCCTCCCTGTTCTTCTCCAAATATTAATATCATTATTCCTGTCACTCTGTCAATAAGTATCCTACCACATATACATTTCCTATTACATTAAGAAGACAAATGCCTCTATGATTACCGTATACTTCGTTTTCCCCATTTCATTTGTAGAGGGGAACAGTGCCACCTGACTTCCAATCTTCTGGGACTCCCTCCTCCCAGACCATCAACCACATCCATTCTACCACTATCTCTTTAGTCTTCCAGCATTTCTTGAGACACTCCATCAATTTTAAGGGCTTTCCCCATTTTAACTTTCCTCATTGCTTCCACAACTTCCATCATACTGATTTCTTCCTCTCTTTTCACATCCCTCCATCTCCCAGCCAGTCCTCTCAGCCACTTTATACTTGCAATACTTTCATTTTCTATGTTCAACAATTCCCTAAAATGTTCTCTCCATCTGCTCACATTTTTTCCTTTCTCCACTAGTAATCTATCATTTTTATCTTTCACTCTAAACTAACTCTCTTTATGCCACCCTTTCTAACTCCTCTTTTACCTCCTTCCAAAACATTTTCTTACACATTCCCTGCACTTTGCACTGAAATTCCTTCCAAATTCCTCATCCACCCTCTTCTTACTCTCTCTTACTAATCTTTTCACCTCTCTCTATTCCCTCTCTTCATATAATTCTCTCTTTTGCTTCTCATATTCTTCCCACACCCCTGATTCTCATCCACTCACTATATGCTTTCTTCTTTTGTACCAAAGCCTCCCTCTACCTCTTCATTCCACAGTGTTGTTCTCTTAACCCCGTTTTGTCGTTCCTTCACTCCACACACCACCTCGCATGCTGTACAGATGTCTTCTGTGAATACCTTGCACACACCTTCCACGTACCCCATCTGTGCCTGTCCATATTTCCCACCCAATCGCTCCTAAACATCCCTCTTATATTCTGCCCTTTTTGCCATCTTCTTGTGACCTTTCCACTCTCCTTGTCTGAGCTACTTCCTCATGTCCTTCCCTTCTCCTATTTCTCCATTTAATTTGTTTAACCCTTGATTCTGACCACCACCAAGAGGTGGTCAGAAAGTCTACTCCCCATCCTCTATATACTCTTGGCACTCCATTACACACCTTTTCTTATCCTTTCATCCACACATACAAAATCAGTCATTGCCTTCCGTTCATTCAGTTCACCACCCACCCTTCTCCTATCACTCGCCGTGTATACCTACTGGATCATTTTGTGCCCCCCTCCTGGCACACACAAATGTCCAATAAAAGCACTGCCATTCTCATCCAATCTCGTGCAGGCACAAACCACTAACACCAAGCTACTACATCCACCTTCACATTCCCTAATATTCCATTCATATCTCCAAATCAAAAACACTATCTTATGCCTTTCAAAACTTTTCCGAGCACAGTTCCACATTTGTCCCAGAACTCTTTCTCATCACTATGCTTGCAACATTTCTTGCGTTCGTACATACACGCATACAACTGCCCACATTTGTAGTCCGACTCTTCCAGTCTTAGAGACTCCCTGAGCTATATCGGTGCAGCACCACATAATGGCGTCCCTCTCCAGCCACCTTTGCACTCACTACACTGGCTTCATATATCACGAGTGGTCCTTACTATGTTCAGTGGATTGTGTGTGGTTGCTCGCAGGAGAAAAGATTCGGCACTATAATGCTGACGAAGTAACAGGAGATAGTTTCTGACCCTTTACTTCGCATACATAACAAACCGTCTGGTGATAACAACAAAATAACAATCTGGTGGTACCAAGAAAACAATGTCGTGGTAGCAATAAATCCAAATAACTGATGGTGGCAATAAAAACATCTGGTGGCGGCAATAAAACCACCTATTGGTGGCAATAGATCCAAATCTGGTGGTAGCAATAAAGCTGTCTGGTCCAGTTCGCAGTGCAACCGTTTAGTGGTACCAGTAAAACCTGTCTTGTGGTGGCAATAAAACCCTCTGTTGGTGGCAAGAATAAAAATTCTTGGATATGTCCTCCAGGCCGCAAGTCAAATTCACGTCACTCGTTCTGAGTGAATTACTAAGTGATCGTTATCCATGCTATTTTGACAGCAGCTCCATTTCCTCTTATAACATCGCCTCCCCTGCTCTTGATCGAGTTTCTAAGAGTGATCGGACGAAACAGGTTAAAAATAATAAATTCTCTTTAGGAACTTTCACTCGGTAAAAGTAAACATTTGGACAACTGGCCGTAATGCATTCCAGAATGAACGCTGTGGTCCTTTTTTTTTTTTAATCATGGTATGGTTTTTCTTATGCTAGTAAGAAGGATTCAAAGGCTCGGAAGCCCGCAAAATACTTGCCCCCTACTCAAAAATAATAATAATAATAACAGAAAGCCAGTTCCAGATCTGTACATTACGAGATGCCTGAACACACTGGGTTTGAAAAACTGAAGGTCATACATAGTAGGAAATACAGACAGAGTGAAGATAGTCCCAGGATATAATCTGTTGCATGCATAAAGTACTGGGAGAAATGGTTAACTCCTGCATTAGAGAGCTGAATAGAAAAGGGATGAGAGTTCTGTTGCTAAGTGACAGGTGCAACACGCCTGCCGTAGTGGTGGAGGGGAGATGCAAGCAGACAGTTCAGAGAAGCAGTGACCATTCAAAACAGCAACAGAAAAGAGATGAAGATGCAACACTGCTGTGAAGAGATAAAAGTTGAAGAAAACCGGAAAAGTAGGAGGAGAGTTAATGATACGAAAAGCCTCTGACTCCACCTTTGTGCTATAGAGATATTTACTAGTGCCTATAATATAATTATAACATGTCTATAACTATTACATATGACATATTCATGCCTATGCATTGTAGTCAGCTTACCACATATAATCTCTTGGAAGCCGATTTTACAAGAGAAGTAATATGATCTTTCAAAGATAAATCACAAGAGAATGAAACCCTAAGCATGTTTAAGGTGATGCAATACTGAGTTGATATTGTTAAAAAATTGAGGATACTCCTGCAGAAGATTTTGACGGGTTGAAAGGTGAACTTAATTTATGAAGCATTAAAAACAAGATTACTTTTACCCCAGTCAAAGATTATGAGCCAAGTCAGACATTATGTGTGTCATAGCCTCATCCCTTGTGTGTTGAAGTAACTGCTGAGATGGACGCTGCGAGAAGCGAATGGAAAGGTGAAGGGTGGAGTCATCACGTATGAGTAGATAGGGTTAGAAGTACAGCTTAGAAGGTCATTGATGAAAAGAAGGAAAAGAGTTGGTAATAGGACAGAGCCCTGACGAACTCCACTTCTGACAGCTCTAGGAGAAGAATGGTGGCCGCCTACAACAGCAACTACAGCATGACCAGAATGGAAGATAGAAAGATAGAAACCCTAAGAGGGCAGTTTGGAAATTAAAAATTTATGCCAGACTCGATCGAAAGCCCTTGAGATGTCTTGTGCAATGGCAAAGCTTTCGTCTAAGTCCCAAAAGGAAGATGACCAGGATTCTGAAAGGTAGGTGAGAAGATCGCCAGTGGATCCTCCTTGGCAGAACCAACACTGCCAATCGAAAAGAAGGTTGTGAGAGGAAAGGCTTTTTTGTTAAGAAGATTTTAAAAATTTTTGAAATGCAGGAAGAATCTGGGCGATAGTTAGTGGGAGGGGAATGGTCAATATATATATATAAAGTATCAGCACCCTTTCAGTGTGGGACATTATGATTCACGGACTTTGTGTTGTTATCTTTTATTTTACAGATATATAACTGGATCTGTTGTAGTATCATTGTACTACATGGCAACTCAACCATTTTCCAGAACTGATCACTGCGGCACGCCGGCCTTACCGATTGAACGAGAGACAAAGCATTCCACATCTTATCCGACCCCAGGGTGCCAATACATTTTTATTGATAGTACAGGTAGACAGACAAAGGCAAAATAGTTTACCTAGGCAGTATGTAAGCACATAAGCACAGTTCTTGAGGACAGAAGGAGGGACTCCATGAGGCCAATATGCCTTGTTAGTACTGAGGGCTGTGATGGCAGAAAATACATCAGTTGGAGAAATTTTAATGTCAGCCATTAAGAAGTCAGAGGGAGTAAGTGAAGGAGGAACAACACATGAATCGTCTACGGTGGAATTGCAGGAGAAAGTCTGAGCGAAGAGTTCTGCTTAAAGAGTAGAAGAAACAGGTACAAAGTCATCAATGTGGAAAACAAGAGGGAAAGATGATGAGGTAAAGATGTTAGAAAGGTTTTAGCAAGGTGCCAGAAAGGGTTGGAAGAATATGAGTTGGAGAGTTCAGAGCATGTAGTACCATTAAATTATTTTTAGCAGTGCAAAGAACAGACTTAGCATGATTCCAGGGAGAAACATAAAAGAGATGCGCTTCAGGGGTGGGTTAGCTCCAGTACCTTTTATAGACAATCTCCTTGTTGTGGACATCATTAGAGCTAGCATAATAAATCCTTTTTTTTTTTTTTTTTTTCTTTCTTTTTTTGCATTAGTCACAGGATATGAGAAAGGACTGTATGAGTCCATGTCCGAGAGAATAACCTCCGTAACGTGCAAGGCACACTCAAATAGCTCTCGGCTATTGAAGCAATAATTATTCCAGGGAAAATCAGATAAGTACTGCCTGAGGGTCTGCCAATCAGCAGCTCCAAAGTGCCACAGCTCTTGCTTCTTTTGAGGGTCCACAAGTTTTACTGGAACGATAGGACAGGTTAAGGTGATGAGGTTGTGACTGGAGGAGCCCAATGGGGAGAAAGGATTAATAGGGCAAGCAGAAGGATTAGTTGTAAGGAAGAGATCTTGTATCTTGGAACTCTCTCCAAGGTGGTCAGGGATACGGGTAGGGCACTGCAAAAGCTGTTCTGGGTCATTAAGTATAGAAAAGATGTAAGAAGATGTAAGCTTGTTCACCACATGGATCAGAGAAAGACAAGGAGAGCCTAAATTGGTTGTGAACATTAAAATATCCTAGAATGGCGATTTCAGAGGAAGGAGAAATTGATAGGATGTTTTCCATCTTAGAAGTGAGGTAGGCGAAGAATTTTCAGTCAGTAGAATTACGGGATAAATAAACAGCACATATATATTTAGGCAGAGAATGACAGGATAGTCTAAGCCAAAAAGTAGAGAATTCAGAAGATTCAGATTCAAGAACATGAATGCAAGATAATGTTGTTGTATACATATATACAACAGCCAAATTTGGTGCTGAAATGAATACAGAGAAAGTTGGAGGATTTTATTTTTTAATAATGGAACAGAGGAAGGAAAAACAAATGAATAAAAAAAACTAATCCATACACCAGATTACTGGTGTCCTCTGTTCATAAAATATCTGTAACAGTTAGACTTGAACAGCTATAGGCCGAAGTTTTGAGGGAAACTATCTGGGGAAGCGAGTTCCAGAGAGAAACAGTTCGGGGAATGAAAGAATTCTGATAGGTAGGAGTTCTGCAATATGGTAATGTGACAGTCAAGTCATGAGCGCAACTAGATGCCCGTGTAGCACGAGGAAAGGCATGGAGAGGTGTCACAATGGACACAACTTCGTCTGAGCATTTGCTATAAAAATATCTATAAAATAATGCAAGGGAGGTTACATTCCTTCTTACTTGTAGGGGAGGTAGTTTATTAATAATAGCATGGTTATTAATAATTCTAACAGCTTTGTACTGAATGTTGTCCAGTTGTTTTAATGCAACCACTCCAAATCCATTTTCACAAGGGTGAGCAGTATTCAAGCTGAGAGCACACATGACTCATAAAATATACAGTAGGTAACTGCTCATCATTGAAGACTTTACGGACTCTGTACAATAATCCAAGTTTCTTTGAGACAGTTTTAGCAAGTGATCTGACATGAGGGGTCCAGCTGAGGGCATTGTTAAGCGAGACACTGAGAATTTCAATACTTTTGGAGATGGGAGTATTTGTAGCACTGAAGGTAATATACGAATCTGGCAATACCTGTCTATTAGTAAATTTTATATACTTAGTTTTACTAGCATTGAATGAGACAAGGCTGTTTTGTCCCCATTCACTGATCTTAGATAAGTCTTGATTTATGGAGATGGCTGTACTGAGTTGAGAGTTAGAGATATCAGACTTTGTAAGTGGGTGTATGAGTGTAAATGAACTATGAAGAGTTGAGTCATCTGCATATGAATGGATGGGATTGTGGATGACAGATAAGAGATCATTAATATGAATCAGGAACAGGTTGGCGCCAGAACTGATCCCTGCGGCCCTCCGTCATTAATTGAGTGGAAATTGGAATATACATCATCCACTTTTACTCTTATTTTTCTGTTACTGAGATATGAGGAAATCAAAGGAACATATGACTTTAGTCCATAGCAAGGGAGTTTGGACAACTGGGAACGACGTCAAACTCTTTCGAAAGTTTTAGAAATATCAAGTGTTACTGCATGAGTTTCTCCATGTAGGTCATTGATTGAAGGATGGTATGAGTCAGGAGATTGAGTATGTCAATGGTGGATCTTTCGTGGCAAAAACCATATTGTCTATCACTAATTAAGTTGTTGGGTTCAAGGTGTTTGACTATGTGCTTCTTAATTAAAGTTTCAAATACTTTACCAAGGGAAGATGTGACAACTATTGGTCCATAATCAGAGGGGTCAGAGGAACTTCATTTCTTAGGTATTGGGTGGATATAGGCTTCTTTCCATGAATTAGGGAATAAAGAAGCATGTATGCACAGTCTGAATAATTTAGCAAGAGCAGAGGCAAGTTCCAGGGAACAATTTTTCAATACAATTGGAGGAATTCCATCTGGGCCTGGAGCTTTGTTGGTAGGTAAATTATCAACCTACCCCTGGGGGTAGGGGGGTTTTTCAACCCCTGGGGGTAGGTTTTTTTTTCAAGAATACTCCCCCAGTATCCCTGCTTGACGTAAAAGGCGACTAAAAGGGTTGGTGGAGGGTTAGTGCCCCTCCACGGAAAACAACTAACCAAAAAACAAACAATAAGCCTCGGACAAGGACTGACCAAACAATGACGACCAAGGACCGGACAAAGGACATGGTTATCGGAACGTGGAATGTAAGGGGAGCGAATGATGAGGTGAAAGAGAGAGTGATTGTCCAGGTGCTTGAGGGTGCGAAAGTGGATGTATGTGGAATAACTGAAACAAAATGGGGAGGAGAAAGTGTGAGAGAATGGGAGTATGGATGGGGTATATGTGCAGGAGTAGGTGAGAATGAGAGGGCAAAGGAAGGAGTATGTATAGTTGTGAGTATAGATGGAAGAAGAGCATAAGACAGTATGGATCAGTTGGGTCAAGGATTGTGTGGGTAAAGTTGAAAGTTGGAATACAAATGTGGGCGATTGTGTGTGTGTATGTGCCAACGCAAGATCGTGCTAGAAGATTGAGAGAAGAGTTCTGGACAAATGTAGAAGTGTGCATGGAAGGAATGAGAGAGTGTTTTTGATCGGTGATATGAATGGTAAAGTTGGGAATGTGAAGGTGGATGGAATAGTTGGTGAGTGGGGTGTGCCTGCTGAGATAGATGAGAATGGGAGTGTGTTAGTGGACATTTGTGCTGGGAGGGGGTTGGTGATACCCAATACTCTCTTCAGGCATAAAATGATCCACAGGTATACATGGCGAGTGATGAGAAGGGTGGGTGGTGAACTGAATGAAAGGAAGGCAATGATTGATTATGTGTGTGTGGATGAAAGGATGCAAAGATGTGTAATGGATGCAAGAGCTCATAAAGGCTGGGGGAGTGGACTTTCTGACCACTACTTGGTGGTGGCCAGAATTAGAATTCAAGTAAGATGGAGGAATAGAAGAAGGGAAAGACGAGAGGAAGGAGTAGTTGCAAGGAGAGTGGAAAGGTTACAAGGGGATGAGAAAAAGGCAGAGTATAAGAGAGAAGTGGAGGAACGATTGGGCAAATATGAATTGGAGCAGATGGGAGACGTGGAAGGTGTGTGTCGGATATTTACTGAAGAAATATCTGCAGCATGTGATGTGGTGTGTGGAAGGAAGAGAAGACGGAGGGGGTGTCATAAAGACTTTGTAGTTAATTGTAGAGAAGTTATATATATTAGACTTGTGGACGAGCGGTTGTTATACTTGAGTTGTTTGTAAGTAGATAATCTTGGTTCCCATTTGTCATGCAATGACAGAAGAGGTAAAGAAGAGTATGGGACTATTTTTATTTGTCTTGGAAATATTAACAAAGTCTCTCACACACGAGTGAGTATAAGTAGAGTCCCGCTAGCTTCCTCCCTGTCTCGCTCTCTCTCTCTCTCTCTCTCTTCCAAGTTGCTAAGCCCTTCTCCCCACTACTTGCCGATTCTATGGCCTCTCTCCTTCTGCCTCTGCTTCCTAAATTCTGGTATAGCAGGGGTCGTGTCATGTGTGTTACACTGTGGTTGGAAAGTTCTAGAAGCCTGTGTGTGAGTATGTGTGTATGTGCATGTATGGTCACGAGACACTGTCGTGTGCCTATAAAGCATTCCTTGAGTTAAGAGTGTGTAAGCATGTTTAGCATTGCTCGATTCTCGCAGACACAATACCTTTTCATCATCTGACTTCCTGCTTCTATCTGTCTCTCTATCTATCTATTTATCTATTTATCTATTATTATTTGTAATTATAATATGGAGTCGTAACATATGCTCGGCACATGCCGCTGGAGGTCCTCCGACAGCAATTATCATTGACATATGCTAATCTGTTATTACATAATATTGATTATAATATTGTATACATATAATATTCATCGTAAATTTCACCTAACTTGTATGATGATTCTGGTAATACAGAATTGTGGTAATACATAATTGTAACATTGTGAATTGTTACATAATTGTATTGTAATTGTTACATTGTAGTAACATTGTAATAATACATAATTGTAACATTTTATGAATTGTTACATAATATTGTGGTAATGCATAACTGTGTTGGCCTTATAATTATAATTACATTTTGTTAATGCAAATGTTACATAATTGTGTTGGCCTTATAATTGTAGTTAAAGTTACATAAAAGTTACATCTTGTTAATGCAACTGTTACATAAATGTTACATATTGTTTGTAGTTACATAATTGCATTTAAAGTTACATAAAAGTTACATCTTGTTAATGCAACTGTTACATAATTGTTACATATTGTTTGTAGTTACATAATTGTTGTTAAAGTTACATAAAAGTTACATCTTGTTAATGCAACTGTTACATAATTGTTACATATTGTTTGTAGTTACATAATTGTAGTTAAAGTTACATAAAAGTTACATCTTGTTAATGCAACTGTTACATAATTGTTACATATTGTTTGTAGTTACATAATTGTAGTTAAAGGTACATAAACGTTACATCTTGTTAATGCAACCGTTACATAATTGTTACATATTGTTTGTAGTTAAAAAATTGTAGCAAGTGTAGCATAATGCAATCGTTTGTCATTACATAATTGTTACATATCGTTTGTAGTTACATAATGGTAATAACTGCAGTCCTGACATTGAATCCGGTCATGCTGCGGTCGATGATATGATGTGCCATGCCACTAGCTTGTGGAGACAACAGTTTGCTTTTTATTTCACTTATAGAAGGAGTTTATGTGGTATTTTGGCATTTTTAGTAACACTTACGCTTATTTTCATTTATTTGTTATGTGATCTTACTCTAATTCTTTTTCTTTCTTTCTTTCATTTTTTTTTTTATATGTATTGATTTTCTATAGTTTGTTTTTCTTCGCTTGTGTACGCTTTTTCTGTGTTGTTCATGGTTGCATAATTACTGGCTAATTTCCTTGGGATACTTTTTTAAGATTTAGTTTATATTGCACAGATATTACTGAAAATGATATTATATAGTCCCATATTTTATTTTATATAAAAAAATATACACTATATATAGTATTAACTATATACACTGACTTCTTGTTCACTTGTACCTATCGTGGGCAATATATGTGTCAGCACTGTGTGGAAATCTTTGTCTTCACGATTGTGTTGAAGATGTTCATTCTTGCTAATGTCATTTGTGTTGGCCATTTTGTTTTTGTTTTTCTTTTCTGGTTTTCCTTGTAACTTAATTTGTCTGTTTCCACTAGATAGCTTTAATTAATGTTTAATACAGTTCTTTTAATTGCTCACTGAGTAACTGTGATGGTATATTTTCTTCATCACTTTGTAGATGTAATAATGTATAGTTATATGTATGAAACACGTATTTTATGTAGGTATAAAAGGTAACATTCGTTGGTAGTAAATAAATGCTATAATAAATGAATGAATATATACAGTGTAGAATATTTATTGTTGGTGCAAGTATTTAATGATTGAATTATGAAGATAATTGAAGTAGGTATATGAATTTAAGTTGTAACTATACAGCACGTTTTATATGTTTGTGCAAAATGTGTTGTCTATCACTGTGTATCGTATAAATGAAGTAAATGTGTAACTCACTAATTTTTACCGTGGTGGGAATGGTGTGAGTAGTGTTGCACGTGGTGATAGCGATGTTCTTCACGGGTTGATTGACGTTGTGGGGTGTCAGACACACGGCTTGGAGTCCTGTCAGCAAACACGTATGGTGACGTCGACTTCCCACACTGGTAGCTGTGGTGAGTAAATGAGTAGCGATGAGTAACTTCAGTGAAGATAAGTGAGTAAGATGGGTTGTGAATATGGACTTGGTATTTGCTTCGTTGTCTTGACCTCTTCACTCCTGCATCAGCGGTGGAGGTTGGGTGGATGTAGCAGAGAGAGGAGGGTGAGGTCTGGTGGTTGTGAGTTGTGAGTCATGTCTCATTCTTCGTTTGTTTGTTTTGTTTTTCTTTCTCGATGTTTTCTAGGTCCTTTTCTCTTGTGAATTACTCGTTGTGGGATGAAGACTGTCGTTACTTGTAGGTGCGTGTAGATTATACAGACGACTCGTGGAGTTGTTACTTGTAGTTGATTGTAGATGGTTGTAGTTCGTTGGTTCGTCATAGAAATTGCAAGATTGCTTGTATCAGTACTTTGTTAAACTACTCGCAAGGCGTCCTGTGACCTCTTCACCTCTACATCAGCGTGATGATAGGGGAGACAGAGGGGGGGTTGTAGAGAATACTGTCAGGAGCTGGTTGTGAGCTGTTGGTTGTGAGATGTATTTTTTGTTTTCAATCTTGATATTTTGTAGGAATTCACTGTTGATTCGTAGACGAGGTTCGTATACGTTCACTGCTACCAAATGTCACAAAAAGGACTTTGTATAAACTTGTAGTGGAGTTTTGTAGATTATTTATATATTGAACTTGTGGATGAGCGGTTGTTATACTTGAGTTGTTTGTTAGTAGATAATCTTGGTTCCCATTTGTCATGCAATGACAGGAGAGGTAAAGAAGAGTATGGAACTATTTTTATTTGTCTTGGAAATATTAACAAAGTCTCTCACACACGAGTGAGTATAAGTAGAGTCCCGCTAGCTACCTCCCTGTCTCTCTCTCTCTCTCTCTCTTCCAAGTTGCTAAGCCCTTCTCCCCGCTACCTGCCGATTCTATGGCCTCTCTCCTTCTCTCTGCTTCCTAAATTCTGGTGTAGCAGGGGTCGTGTCACGTGTGCTACACTGTGGTTGGAAAGTTCTAGAAGCCTGTGTGTGAGTATGTGTGTATGTGTGTGTATGGTCACGAGGCGCTGTCATGTGCCTATAAAGCATTCCTTGAGTTAAGAGTGTGTAAGCATGTTTAGCATTGCTCGATTCTCACAGACACAATACCTTCTCATCATCTGACTTCCTGCTTCTATCTGTCTCTCTGTCTATCTATTTATCTATTTATCTATTTTGATTTGTAATTATAATATGGAGTCCTAACAGGGGGTGCAAGGAACAGTGTGGTGGACTGAAGAGGTGAAACAGAATGTGGCACAAGAGAAGAAAGCATACAATGAATGGATGAGAAATAGGGGCGTGGAAGAAGTTGAGAGGCGGAAGAGAGAGTTATATGTAGAAAGAGAGAGGTGAAAAGATTAGTAAGAGAGAGTAAGAAGAGAGTGGATGAGGAATTTGGAAGGATTTTGAGTGTAAATTGGAGGGACTGTAAGAAAATGTTCTGGAAAGAGGTGAAAAGAATAAGACAGGGTGGAAGTGAAGTTAGCAGGAGAGTGAAAGATAAAAATGGTAGATTACTAGTGGAGAAGGGAGAAAAAGTGAGCAGATGGAGAGAACACTTTAAGGAATTGTTGAACATAGGGGATGGAAGTAATGCGAGTATAAGTGGCTGGGGAATGGCTGGGAGAAGGAGGGAGGTGAGAAGACAGGAAGAAATCAGTAGGATAGAAGTTGTGGAAGCAATGAAGAAAGTTAAATCGGGGAAAGCCCCAGGTATTAATGGAGTGTGTGGTGAAATACTGAAGCATGGGGGAGAGATAGTAGTAGAATGGATGTGGAAGATGTGCAGATTGGCCTGGGAGGAAGGTAGAGTCCCGGAGGATTGGAAGTCAGGTATAATTATTCCCCTGTACAAAGGAAAAGGGCAAAAAGAAGTGTGTGGTAATCATAGTATAATAGGATAAGTGTATGGTAGGATACTTATTGACGGAGTCAGAGAAAGAACAGAGAAATTAGTTGGAGAAGAACAGGGAGGCTTTAGGAAAGGAAAAGGTTGTGTAGATCAGATATTCATTCTTAGATCTTTAGTGGAAAAGTTTCTAGAGAAGGGAAAGAAGTTGTATCCGGCTTTCATGGATTTGGAGAAAGCATATGACAGGGTGTATAGACAAGGATTGTGGAAAGTGTTAAGAATATATGGAGTAGATGGGAAGTTGTTGAATGCTGTGAAGAGTATGTATGATGGTGCGAAGGCTGCAGTGCATGTGGATGGTGAACTGAGTGAATTTTTCTCTTTGAAATTTGGGTTGAAACAGGGATGTGTCATGTCTCCATGGTTGTTCAATCTGTACATGGATAGGGTAATAAAAGAGGTGCAAGGTAGGGTAGTGGATGTTGGAGTGGCCCTGGTGAGAGAGGATAGTGTTTGGAAACTCCCTGTACTGTTGTTTGCAGATGATACTGTGTTGTTGAGTGAAGACGAAGGGGAGCTGCAAGGCTTGGTGGATGAGTTTGGGAGAGTGTGTAAGAAACGGAATGTAAAGGTGAATGTAGGGAAGAGTAAAGTGATGGTCTTTGAGAGAGGTGAAGTCAGTGAATGTACAGCGAGGTTAGATGGTGAGGAATTGGAAAATCTGAGTATGTTTAAGCACTTGGGTAGTGTGATGAGTAAGGATGGAGGTTTGGAGGGTGAAGTGCGTGAAAGGGTACAGCAGGGAAGAAAGGTTGCTGGTTCTTTGAAAGCAGTGATAAGAAACAGGGAAGTGGGCATGGAAGTGAAAAAGTTACTACATGACAGTATTGTGATACCAACTCTAACATACGGAAGTGAAGCTTGGATGTTGTTGGAAGGACACAAGTCAGGAGTGAGAGCAGTGGAAATGAGTTATTTAAGAGGAGCCTGTGGAGTCACATGGAGAGACAGGCTGACGAATGAGGATATAAAGAAGCGTTGTGGTGTGGATGTGGATGTGATAGGAAGCGTTATGAGGAACACACTGAGGTGGTTTGGCCATGTGGAGAGGATGGAGGGTGAAAGACTGACGAAGAGAGTGTATGTGAGTGAGGTGGAGGGGGGAAGAGGGAGGGGGAGGCCGAGGATGAGCTGGAGGGATGGGGTGGAGAGGTATATGAGAGAGGGGGGTGTGAGTTGGGAGCAGGGGAGTGAAATGGCGGGGGACAGGGCGACTTGGAGGCGATTTGTTTGTGGCCACCCCAAACGGGATTGAGGCATCTGGCAATAGATAGATGTTTGTATTTTAAGTGGAACAATTTCGGGAGAGTCAAGTTCTAGTACTGGGATGTTCTGGCTGGCTTCCTCCATTGTAGAATTCCTGGCAAATGTACTGGCAGAAATATCTGCTTTCCTATGCAGGTCATTTGTAATGTTGGCATCTGAAGATTTTAGTGGGAGAATGGTTGATGACTTGTTAAAGTTATTGCTGAAAGAATTGAGAGTTGACCAGAATATTCTATTGTCATTAGGGCTGTTAATTAGTTTTGATGCTTGATTTTGAAGAAAGTTTGATTTAGCGAGATCTGTTACAGCTTTTGCATGGTTTCTAACAATTTTAACCCACCCCGTCCCAACCACTTTTACACCACTGACACCCCCCAATCCCGACCATTTTTTGATAAAATTTTTTTTTACTCAAACCTCCGCTTTTGGTGAGAAACAATGGCCAATCACAAAGAAAGTGTTCACCAGGGTCTATAAGTTGTCTAAATAGGTATACCTTTGTTACACCTGGTACCGTGTTCTGTGGAGGTGGTCTGTGGCTCTCACGTTTTCTATGGTATTATTAGTATGGGAAGCCATTCACAATAGGTAGATATATATTTATTACAAACATGTAGTACAAGAGTAAAGTGTTTTTTATACAAAAATAGAGGTGAAATAAGCATTGTTCCATCAAACGAACCTAGCGAAATCGCCCATACTGTTCACCGACGATTTGCTAACATTGTTGTTTCATCATACATTTCATTTTTTCAACTTACATAATACTTCTTCAGCAACATTATACCCTTTTCCACTATAGAGAACTATTTTCACATACTTACAGGCCTTACGATAATATTTAGCGTAATGTTAGCGCATATTTACATATTGGGTGAAATCGCTGTGACTGTTGTTTCAACTTGCATTCTCTGTTTTCAACTTACATAATACTTCTCCAATAACGTTATACCCTTTTCCACTTTAGAGAACTGTTTTCACATATTTACAGGACTTACGATAATATTTAGCATAATAATAGTGCATAATTACATGGCAGGTGAAGTCGCTGTGACTATTGTTTCAACTTACATTCTATTTTTCACTTTATATAATACTTCTACACTAACATTACACATGTTTCCACTTTATATAATTGCTATCACATAATGACCTTACTATTCTACTGAGCATCATATTATCGCATATTTACGCAGTGAGTGTAATCGCGATATCATTTGTTTCAACTTACACTATTTTTCAACTTATAAAATACTTTCCCACTAACATTACACCCGTTTCCACTTTATATCATTGCTATCACATATTTACAGACCCTACTTCTCTACTGAGCATCATATTATCGCATATTTACACAGTGGGTGTACTCGTGGTATCACTTGTTTCAACTTACACTGTTTTCCAACTTATATATTTTACCAATAACATTACACCCGTTTCAACTTTATATAATTTTTTATCACATACTTACAGGCCTTACCATTATACTGAGTGTCATATTGCATACAGTATGAACAGGCCTTCCTTCTACAGTGAGCATCATATTATCGTTATCACGCACAGTATCAATAGTGTAGGTAGTTGTGATATTCCTTGAAACAGGGCTGAAGGCACAACGCTACATTGCAGTCTCCACAC
The DNA here is from genome assembly GCF_032717465.1 of Coenobita brevimanus. Taxonomy (NCBI): domain Eukaryota; kingdom Metazoa; phylum Arthropoda; class Malacostraca; order Decapoda; family Coenobitidae; genus Coenobita; species Coenobita brevimanus. The sequence goes on from NC_137041.1 coordinate 15,565,878, forward strand.
TCGCACCTTGTGTCTTTTCTTTGAGTGGCTGGTCTTACTGTTGAGTGCTTGCATACATGGCAGCGACACTGGAGTCTAGGACGGTTTGGTTGAGGAGGGATAGTGCTCGGGTAGTGGCATCCTGCGAGGCATAGGGGAGTCTGGGCAGCACTGGGGGGTGCGGGTGCGGTGTGGGGGCCTGTCCTGTGGGTACCTGGTGATAATTTCAAGAGACATCTCCCTCACAAACCCCTCAAAGGTCTTGGAGATTCCCGTTGTCATGGCGTGGAGGTAGTGTGCGTTGAGGACCGTGATGTCGAGCAAGTGGAAGAAGAGCTTTTTGTACCACTTCATCGTGGTCCTGGCACAGTCCACACTGGAAATCATGGAGTCTGACTGATCCACTTGCCTCATGTTGAGATTGTAGCCCAGTACTGACTCAGGTTTCCGGACGTGGCGCCTCCTCTCGCTGCAGTGATCAACGGAGTCTGTGCGGTGCATCAGGGGGCTGTGTACAGTCGACAGGAGGCAAACTTCCCTGTTGTGGTTCCATAGGGTGGCAAGGATATTATTTGCCTGGAAAAAAAACACCTCGTTCTTGTTAAGTTTCCTCCCTACCTTGACTATATGGCAACGGTTTCTCTTTACTGTACCACGGACTCCGGTGTCGTGTTAGTGGAGGAACCAAGCGAGAAGAGGGCTAATGTACCAGTTGTCCAGGTACAACACTTGACAACGATGAAGGTACTCCTCTATCATTGTCTTCACCACGGCCCCTGAGAGTCCAATACTACAATCTTCTGTTATGTCTGTTTGTGCGTCCGTGTACAAGACTATGTCTTGCACATAACCAGTCTTACAGTCACACATAACAAAGATCTTGAACCCGAAATGGTGTCTCTTGCTGGGTATGTACTGGCAAAAGGAAATATTGCCTCTCCACAACACAAGACTCTCGTCCATGACAAGGTCTCTGTAAGGATAAAATGACGAGCGGAACATTTCCCGTAGGTGATCAAAGATAAGCCTAATTCTCCTCATTTTATCTGTGTTATTGGCATTAACAGGGTCGTCTGCATCATAAAAGTGGAGGCGGCTGAGAATTTGCTGGAATCGATTACGACCCATTACCTTTCCAAAGAAAGGTGTGATGATCATTGGGTCCGTGGTCAAGTGTGTAGGAATTTGATTTTTTCGTACAACACCCATCAAGAGAACCAGGGCAAAAAATAGGAACATCTCAGCTAGCGTTACGAGATAGTCATATTCCTGGGAGTGCCTGCTCGTTGTACCTTGACGTTCATTTTCACAGTGCTGGCTGCATGCAAATAGGTTCGTTTGCTCCACTATGCGGCCCACAAACTCCTCCCCAAAGAACAGGTGGAAGAAATCTACCCTAGTGGAGCCCACATGGATACCTGGAGCCATGCAACCAGACTGCCACGCCTAAGTAAAAGGGTAAATGATGTGAGTGAAATTACTCCCATCTTCCCAGTTCCACAATGCACTACTGTCTCCAACTTCGTCCTCATCGTCGCCTTCGTCAGGGTGGGGAGGGGAGGGTGGTGGGAGAGGTTGGGGAGGTGGAGAGTGGCGCCCTTCCTCACTTGCACTTCTCTTCCCTCTCCCTTTTCCTTTCCCCTTTCCCTTTCCTTTCCTTCCTTTCCCCACATCATGGGGCTGTGGGGAGGAAGTGAGGGAATATTGTGGGGCGAAAGACGTGCTAGGGAGCGGCTCCATCTCGCCTCCCCGCTGCCCAAGTACACCACGTGCTTGTGCTGCCTCCCTCACACCACTTTCCCTTTCACCGCTCACTCTCGCCACACCACTTTCCCTTTCACCCCTCACTCCCGCCACACCACTTTCCCTTTCACCCCTCACTCCCACCACACCACTTTCGCCTTCCCCAGACAATACAGAAGGACCATACCTGATTTGCCTTCTCACGGCACCTTTTGATCCTCGCGGTGAAATTTTCTCCCTCCCCAACCATGAGGTTGCATCACGTCCTACGCCGCCGCCCTCGTCCTCGTCCTCATCTGAATCTCTGTTTAGGGGCTGGAGAGAGGTCCGTGCATGTATATGGGGTCAGGGCTGGCCTTCCCTCGCCTAATGGTATGTAACATACCGCATTTTCCTCGGCGAAGGGACCTCCTCATCACTGCTGCTTGTTTCCAGCTCTGGCTGCACATAATCCCTATCCTCGACATCGTCATCCAGTGGAGAATCACTATCACCTGTGAAGGCATCCAGGGCGGATTGTATTTCGTCCTCAGAGAGACCTCTACGCGCCATGTCTGACATGGGTCACTGGTAACAGGTGAGTGACCGAGACAAGGGCGCGCGCAGGTCACATGGGGTCTGGGAGGCTGCCTGCCTGGTGCCAGTTAGGGGAGGCTTGCCTGGGTGGATGAACCGAAAATTGCGCAGATTTTGAAAATTGTGCAAATTATGGACCTTGCAACTGAGACACGTTTATGTACATCAACGGGATTGGCAGTGACAAAACGTGTGGACGTTTATTCACGTCAACAGGACAGGGCGGGTTAAATTGAGAGAGTGATTCAGATGTTTTTTTAATTTTAAGTAAGGGTTATATGCTGATGACTTTTGGGCTGTTACTCTGGCACAGATGCTATCAAACCATTTTGGAGAGTTCGATCTTTTAGTGAACTGCTGACTTGGTATGAATAAATCCACACCAGCTAGTATTAAGGCACAAATGTGGGACTGGGTAGAATTGGCATCACTAGAGAAGAAAGACTGCCATGGAATGTCAGCAAGATAATTTCTAAATCCATCTCAGTTTGCCCCATCAAAGTGCCATTGGGTCACCCTGACAGGTTCAGAATGGGGAGGTTTGGGGGGGCTGACTAATGAAGCTTTGATAAGTTTGTGGTCAGAGGATCCAGTTGGAGACAATACCTCTATCCTGTATTGATCAGGATAATTTGTCAGGAATAGATCTAAGAGATGGACATTATGGTCAGGATTGTCTGGTATTCTGATTGGTTGCTTTACCAGCTGCCTGAGATTAAACGATTCTGCGAACAGCACGCACTCTAGACCAACATCGTCAGTCCTGGCAGAATGCAATAACCATTCAACATTATGTATGTTAAAATAACCCACAATGGTATTTTCCATGCTAAGGGCAAGGTTAAGGTTACTCAACTGTGTGGACATGTAATCAAATACACCGGGTTTTGAAGAAGCACTGGGGGAGCGATAGAGTACTCAGATATGTTGGTTAGTATTTTGACAATTTATTTTATACAATAAGTAATCAAAACTAGATGAAGTGAAGTTTAAAATAGTGTTAACTGCATACTACGATTTAATATAACAACTGGTGCGGCCCTTGTTACGGAAGTTTGTGAAGAGATAGTAACCGGGAAAACAAAATGGGGATATTTCATTAGAGGGTGAGATTTGTGCTTCTGTGAGGAACAGGGCCAGAGGGGATATGGACTGTAGGAAAAAATGAACCGGGTTTAAATTGGCAGTAAGACATCGGACGTTGGTGAAGAATAAGGCAGCACTTTCACTTCTCGGCTGACGAGCATAACTGGAAATTGCAGGAGTCGCTGTCGGCACAGTCGCTTGCTGGCGACCGGGGAGGACCCTGTGCCACCAGCCCTATCCTGCCAGTGGTGGCAATCCGAGGTACCACTTCATTAGAAAGTAATATTGCAGCGGCCATTGCTAATGAGAGTGGGAATAGAAAGTGTGATATCTTATGTGCATGTAGTGTGGTGTAGACAGTTGAAGGTAGATGTATTAAGAGAGTTTACTGGCCTACTCTCTATGTAAATGAAAACACTGAAAATGTTCAGCAAAAGCTTTGCTATCAGTTGACTCAGACAGCTGAGTCTCTTTGAGAAAGAGAAGGCGAAATTTAGACTAGGAGAGGTGTTCAATTGAAAGTTAGAGACCAGGCTGTGAATGTTGCAGAAATGAAGAGGAAGTGAGTCAGACTGTGGTTTCAGGCATCTCGTTTGGTCGCCTTAGGGAGAGGGGTGGATGGTGGGGGCTTTTATGTTCCCCCCCCCCCCAAAGGAACTCCATGGCTGGGTGTTGAGACACAATTTTTTGCAAAATTTTGAAAATTAAGTGTAGTGTGTAATGTGTACACTACAGTTAGAGGAACTTGTATTGAAAAGTATGATGACCTACACTGTTTGTTACTGAAACAATGAAAAAGTTTAGCAAAGGGCGATGGTCCGAAGCTACTCACGAGGTCTGATGAAACGGGAGCTGCAGTCTACTCCCTCTAGAAGCCGGTTCCACAGTCACTTCTTTATGTTAAGAACATTTTCACTTTCCTGTTTCAGCTTCCTGAGTCCAACAAAGCTCTTCACTCCTTGATTCTTTGAGCGAAACTTTTCACTCCCCTGTTTCAGTACCCACAGTCCAAAAAATCTCTTTTCCCTGTTCCTGTTTCCACAATCCAGCAAAGCATTTACTTTCCTGTTTTTGCCTCCACAGTCTGACGATACTTTTCACTCCCGTTTCGGCTTTCACAATCACGTTTGTCTGTAAATCCCAGTGTGAGGTCCAACACGGGAGATTGCTGCTAAAACCAGCTCAGTGAAGTAAGATGTTAGCGGAGAGCTGGGAATGGATGACTGAGGACGATCTTGCACGACTGGTGTGCAAGTGATTCTGGGGTTGATCCAGACAAGATTGTGAGCCTCGTCCTGCAGTGCTTGATGGCTGGCCTGAGTTGAACCCTTGCTCTGAGTTATGATTGAAAGAGAAGGGTAAATGGGTTCAGTTGTCTTCAGTGGCATGCCCTTTGTCTCAGTGAAATCTAATTATAAGGTAAAACAAGGCAAAAATTATAGTTCCTGTCAAGTATTCTGGCTGTCCCCTGTTCGCATCAGTATATAATCCATTTGAATGTGTACCCGAGGCGTCATACATACTAGAAGGTGTTGTTTCTAAGGAAGACAATATGAAGGAAGACATTAGGATCTCCATGGTGAGCCTGTGTCCAGATGCACTACCCTGTGCTGGTGAATGAGGCCAAGGAAGAGCATAGACAACGGTGGCACAAACAGACCCGGACTTGACATGCCGTCTGTGTGGCAAAGTTTGTGAATCCAGGATTGATCTGCACAGTCACTCACGCTGGCACCAAAGACTATGAAAAATACACCACCCCTGTGGGATTCGACCTCTGTAGCAGAAGAACAGCTTTGAGCAAGTGTGTGAGTGGGAGAGAGGGTTATGTGGGTATGTGGGAATATGGGATTATGGGTGGATGGGTGTGTGGGAATATGTGAGCGTAACTGTGTAAGAATGTGGGTGCGTGAGTGTGTCAGTGTATGTAGGCATGTGAGTTTGGATGCGTGGCAGTATGCTTGTGTGAGGTGTGGGTACTGGCAATGTGCGTGTGAGGCTGTGTGAGAGTGTGGGTGCTGGGAGTGTGCATGTGTGGGTGTATGTGGGTGTGTGGAGGCGTGGTAGTGTGCATGTGTGGGGTGTGGGTATGTGAGTGTGTGGATACGTGGGAGTGTGCATATGTGGGGTGTGGTATGTGAGAATGTGTGTGCACGAGTGAGTGAGCGTGTGGGTGTGTTGGAGTGTGCCTGTGTGGGGTATGCGTACAGTATGTGGGAATGTGGCCGTGTGAGAGAGTTTGCAGCCGTCATGGAGGAGACGGACAGGGCAGAAGACTGTAGAGGTGCTGGACAGATGCCGCAATTTTCTTCTTCGATGTGGTTATCACTGTATTCTTGCTGCTGCCATGCATCATATATACACATCCCTGTATACTCATAGGGATGTATGTCATTAAGTGTGCAACACGATGTGTAATAACGTTAGTGAAACTATCAGTTTTTGTATGTAAATTTACTGAATATGATAACATCAGCACAAAGAAAAACCAGAGGATCTTTTAGCAGCTAACATATTGAAAAATAAAGTATCACAAAAGTGATATGGTACAAAACATAGCATGGTACTGAAGAAAAAATTTATATATATTGACGCAAAATAAATTACAGAGATTAGATTAGCAAGGAAGCTACAGACACTAAAACTTGTAATTGGAACAACTGTCTTCAAGAAGAAGTACAAACGTCAGAATGAGATGAACTCCCCCCCCCCCCAACAAACGCGTTCACAGACACGTTTTAGGCTTCCAGCAATGTGTGGAAGCTGTGTTTACCTGTCTTAGACTGTATGAACATCTTGACAGAAGACAAACTAAATGGGAGGAAGGTAGGGTATTACTCTGGATTTATAGAAAATGCTTGAAATTTGAGGCTGCTATGAAACCCGAACTGGAAGGGAAGGGAGGACTATATACTCGTATATTCACTGCTGAAAAAGAACCCTCTTGGTGTCTATATTGCATTTGCCTTGTGTCAGGAACCAATGACTCCTCCTGATGAAAGCAGTGCAGAGGCGGATCTGTTGCTATATCTATTAAGTAAACCATTCAGACGCCCTGAATAGATGCAATAACGAGGGGCCGTCGCCCCAGCTGCCACAACCGAGAAACAAATTTATTATACTCCTCCCCAGCCAACTTGTCCGTAAAGCCTCTTCTTCTCAGCCACCATCCAATATCAAAAGTGAGTGTGAACTTTTCAGATATTATGAACTCTATGAATGACATAAATCACCATTTTATCAACAAAAGAAAATCACCGTAGCAAAACAGAAGTGACTATTAAGTGAAGGTGTGAAACTACAGACAAGGTGGCGGGCACAGACTGCAATTCCGCAGCAATAACAAGCCACTCACAGATGATAGATTTGCATTCTACTGCCTTTCGAGGAAAAGTCGTATGGTACGAGAAATGAAAATACTAGGTAACATTAACTGTTTACCAGTTACATATAGCAGCTACAGCTATGGCACTAATAACAATAGTAATTGAAATAATTGTCATAACCCGGTTTATTGCAGTCGACAGGCTTCATATTATGTCATGTGATAGAATAATTCAAGTTCAGTTTTCCCATTCTTGTCACAACAAGGCTGCTTGCACCACAAGTGGTGGGTGATGGCAGCATTACATCCCAAAGACAATGCTGGCAGGAAAAGTATACAGTACCCTACTCCCATCTCTGTCTGTCGCCTTTTGTAACCAGCAGGGAAGGAAGGGATCTGACCTTTGCTTTTATGGATCTGATAATGATGATGATGATGATGATGATGATCGACTTGAAGGCAAGTGGCACAGCTGCTTGACTGGCTGAGTGACAAGTGCCATAAGTATGGAGTGAACCCCTTAACTTAAGAGCAGTGAATATTTTTTCTTCACTTAATGAGAGAAGAGGGAAGTTAACAGCGGAATTGTATCAGTGATACAGGTGTGTTCATAAGTGTTCAGCCTGTTCATGAATAGGGTGGAGAGGAAGGTAGTTACTGTACAAATTTAGCAAGGAAGCGGCGAAACTGAAGGGATGAATCAGTATGGAAAAACTAAGTAGTAATATGGTTTTTGTTTGCAGATGATAAAGCTCTGGTAAAGTTCAGGAGAAGGTGTCTGAGACTGGAGGGGTTTTCAAGAGGAGGAAATCGAGAGTGAAAGTGTGAGCAAACAACAGATGGGGTAAGGAAACAAATCTCTGCTATATGAGAGAAAGCCTCCACAGGGACGGTGTGGAGGAACTGAAATCATTTCAGTATAAGGGAGTGGACATCAGAGCATATTGGACCTCAAGGGCCTGAAGTAAGCCATACTATGGTAGATGGAACAAATATATTATGGGTGTTGAAAATCATGTTGAAATACACATCATTGTCTGTTCATGTGAAGAGGGGTGTACAAGAAAGTACAATGGCGCCAACTGTACTGTGCTGAGTCAAGGCAAAGGATCTTAAATACTGAGGATCGGAAAGGAATCAAAACGAGAGACACGAAATACCTAAAACAGATGTGTTGGGCGAGCCTACTTGACCAACTGAGAATTCATCATTCACCATCTAATCCTGTGTTGCCCCATGAAGAGAGTAGGAGCCCAAGGCTAGGCGAGTTGGTTCTGACATTTTAGATAAGAGTGATCAGCCTCACTCATCCCTGATTGGCATTACTTGAGCAACAAACCTCAACCATCCCTTGGATATAAACCTGCCTAGGCTCAATGTGACTGGAGAGCCTTAAGTACCCACTAAACCACCAGGCACCATAATTTGGTTTTTATGGTTACCACCCAGCGTAGTAAATGGTTTCCTGTACCAATTGCTCATAAATTATAGGGATTGACGCAGAGGCAGCATGATATAATGTACTGACCAATGTGCGTTAGCCCTTGCAAATGAGTAATGTATTAGAAATTTTATTTCCGTTATCACTAGACAATTTATTCAATGATTTTTATTCAGCTCTAGGATGGAAGACGTTGATTAACGTTATATCTAATCCTTCAGGGCGAAAAGTCTCCCCTGCGCTGAATACAGTCGTCTACGTCAATAATACGTTATCATGATAATGATCATGATGATCATCAACATGATCATAAGCACGATCAGGATGATGATATTGTTGTGAAAGGACTAAAAAGGAATAACAAAACAGAGAAAATGGATGATGAGTGACTGGCAAGCAAAATTAACACACTGGAGGAATAAGAATGAGAGGCAAAATGAGGCCAAGAATGAAGTCGCAAGATGGTGCGAAAGGTAACTGAATAACAGAGGCATGAGAATATGGAAGATAGTCAAATGGAATTAATGAAGAAAAGACTCGCTCTTAGTCACCTGCAAAGTTATCACGGCAAGGCACAGAGTATACGGCTGGGCTTGGAATGGCTTGAGTTTACTTTGGTGTAGAACACTGAGGCAGCGTCACACTGGGCCTAAAGCGAGTAACATGTTGGCCGTTTTCGCGAGCCATTAACCAAACTGCCCAACAGTCAGCGTAATAGTGCCTGCGAGAAGTGGATAACAAATTTTGCACACATTTGTTTCTGCAGATAGCATTCATGAGAGGTTAATAGAGGTTTTGGAGCAATGAATAAAATATCCTATTGGAGCACGAGAAAATAATATTTAAAGTATCGTTGAAATAGAATTTGAATCTTGTACTTCTTGAACGTTTAGAATTTTTCTCTGTTATTAAAATTATTATTCTGACTCACTGATAGCCAGCAGCACAACGTTTCTAAACCCACTTCATCATGACCTCTTTACCATCTTCTGAACATAGTAAATTCATTGTTCGGACTACAGAAGCACGCGCTAATTTACTGAACCACAAGACTGTTTGTCAGAGCTTCTTTCACTTCAGGATCCAAGACGAGCTCCGCCAGCCTATGTTGTTGTTAAGCAGAGTGTGATAAACAATACGACTCACAAGTGTGGCGATCGCTTTAGATTGCTAGCCGTTTCGGTTCACTAAAACTGCTTACACTAATGCCCAGTGTCACTCCAGCTTTTACAGCAATATACTTCTTTATACCAGTGTCACTCCATTCTGCAGACTACTAAGGTGGAGAGCAAGTAAAGACATTACAGACGTAAATCGCTGTAAGTTGTTCCCTCTCTTTTGTGCCGCCACTGCTGTGATAACACAGGCACGGATTGGCCACATAATGTGTGTACAGGACGAAGTACAAGAGGAAAAGGAAAACGAGAGAGAGAGAGAGGGAGAGAGAGAGAGAGAGAGAGAGAGAGAGAGAGAGAATTCTCTCACTTAAGTGCTATCCTCCTAATCTCTCTCTCTCTTCCCCACAGCAAGTGTTGGGGTGGAGCTTTTGACCGGGTGTTGGCGTTCTCACAGGATCTGTCTCAACTTCGCACGGTTTGGGGATTTCGCCGGCACAGTTTTGGAGACACCTATTTTCTACGTAATATGTTTTTTCAAGACTTTTCTTTACCTTCCAAAACCTCGTATTACTTTTCTGTATGGTATTATTATATCTGAATTGAGTTGTTAACCTGGCTTATGAATCCGTGGGCTTGAATGATGAGTGAATGAGAACGTGGCCCATTTAACAGGGCAGACTTATACTAGATCTCCTTTTATCAGGGATTTTCAAGCTCTCTGGAGCCTACCTCGACCCATCCAGAGATGAGAAAGGAGATCTACATAATGATGATGATGATGATGATTACGCAATTTTATTCCGCTTATTATCGTTTTTTTACCCTATATTAGATCTATTTTTATTCTTATTGTTTTATATTCAGTACTTCATATGTGTATTATTTTCGTTTTCTTTTTTCTTGCTTGAGTTTTCATCCTTTTTCGTGATTTTTTCCGAGTGAATAAAATCGTCGGATGTAAGTGTAACCCCGCCATAAGAGATTTGATAATATGCTAACATCAGGCGTATAATATCCTGCTTTATATTTATCATCGCCTAAAACTCACTCACCAACCATTTTGTGATTTAGTGGTTTTTGTTATTTCCCTTTGTGTGTGTGTTTTTTTCATTATTCATTTATTTGTTTTTCGTAGGCCTGGACCTGATTCAAAATTTTTGTGCTGTGTAGATTTCTTGCCACAGAAATATTGCACTGGATCGTCTTCAACTTTGAGCCACTTTATCCCGTCAGAGTTTTTGCTACATTTCATACTTAGCTTCTTCTAACCAGCCGTATATGACATGATAAACAAGTATCCGAAACTCCTTTATCAAAACCTTTTATAATAATCAGATAGGTGCTGATAAAGTTGTTCTTGTGCAAAATATTGAAGGAAAGTGAATCATACGCACTACATAAAAATCAGGAAACTAAAAGGATGTATATGACGTGAAACTATATGGATTTCGTGGAATAAAATCAGGGACAAAAAAAAGGAACAATATTACAAAAAAAAATCTTAAAGATGAGTTCGATAATGTTCATTAATAAACTAACTACTGTACTAATAATGATTAAAAGATTGGGAAAAATAATTATTCAAGACACTAAAAAGTAACAAAAGAAGAGTAATAGGCTCTTTAATCAGTAACACCGTCTCATAATTTTTAGCTAAGCAGCACAAACCAGTGAGAGAGAGAGAGAGAGAGAGAGAGAGAGAGAGAGAGAGAGATTGCTGTCAGCATGTGACAACGGTGACAAAATGAAGGCACTCACTCAACTAGATCATCAGGTGACCAATTGTTGGTTTCATTGCTACTACCCAACCTATCAAAAGTTTTTTTGGAATATAGAAAACCACTTGGCCTTTCAGTATGTGTACTGTACAGTAGAGTCACCCGAAGGAAGTACTGCAGAGAGAGAGACTGGATTGTGATCACTACCACCTACAAGTGAAAACAAACAAATACCGAGAATCCATAAACAATACATTTGTGACGAAACTTTTCCAGGCAACACACACACACACACACACACACACACACACGTGTGTGTGTGTGTGTGTGTGTGTGTGTGTGTGTGTGTGTGTGTGTGTGTGTGTGTGTTGCCTGGAAAAGTTTCGTCACAAATGTATTGTTTATGGATTCTCGGTATTTGTTTATTTTCACTTGTAGGTGGTAGTGATCACAATCCAGTCTCTCTCTCTCTCTCTCTTCAGTACTTCCTTCGGGTGACTCTACAGTACACATACTGACAGGCCAAGTGGTTTTCTATATTCCAAAAAAACTTTTGATAGGTTGGGTAGTAGCAATGAAACCAACAATTGGTCACCCGATGATCTAGTTGAGTAAAATCCATTAACTGGAGGTGGCTGTTAAAGCTTCACATCTCTGGTAAGATTGTGGACTACTGCTAAAATAATTCCGTTCAGGGAAGACTAGATGATTACCTTCGTCTTAATTATCTGAACTAAATAACTTAGTCACGGATCCATAAGCCCCTTATGGTGTAGAAGAGGGAAAGAGGAATAAAATGAATTGTACACGGATGAACCATAGTTTGAAAGAGTTGTAAATGCCAGTGTTAACACAAAACCAAGATCCAGTGTTTCAGTAGTAGTCTGAACCCTCCAATGTCAACACAGAACCAAGACCCAGTGTTTAACACTTTCGCGGTCTTTGGACGGGTATCCGCATTCAACCTTAAAGTGTCCAACTTGTTCTTTGGACGCAGATCCGCGTCCGAACAAAGAAATACTCACCATAAATAAGGAATTGCGTTTAGCATCCTGAAATTTGGTCTAGTATTAGTCTGATTGAATTTCCAGTTCAGTAATGCTGTTTTCATTCATGGGAATATTCGGAAAAGTGACAAAAAAAAATATACTTGTCATAACTACTTTATTTTACACAATATCGCTTTGGTTCTTTCATCTTATTCTACAAAGTCTCGGCTTTCTAAAAATAAACCCGCTAATCCAAATATTTTGGGGTGAAAAAATATCAGAATAGAAAAAACTCCAGCACATGCATTTGGTATAAACATTCTAAGGCACTTTTTCAATTCATACTTGCCATAACTATTTAACTTTTTGCAATAACACTTTCTCTTCTCTTTCATCTTATTCTCCGAAATCCCAGTTCCTAATGGTATCAAAAGAAAACCACTAATCCAAATATTTCTGCGTGAAAAAGTGATCGGAAAAGGAGGGTGGGAAAGAGGGAGGGGGAAAGCAGGAGGGTTCTGCTGGCTGCAGAGGGGTCGCACCGGGAAAGTGTTAAATACCTGTAGTAGTCTGAAGCCTCTAGCGTCAACACGGAACCAAGACTCATTGTTTAGGTAGTTGTCTGAAGCCTCCAGTGTCAACGCAGAACCAAGACCCAGAGTTTAGGTGGTAGGTTGAAGCCGCCAGTATCATCAAGAAACCAAGACTCTTCGTTAAGGTGGTAGTTCGGAGCTGCAAGAACAGTTGGTAAAGATTCGGGCAGTCTAGAATCGCTCCAAACCACCACAAAGAACAGTTACTTCAGTGTGATACTCTGGCTACCAACTCCTTTCAGTCAGGAAGAGGGACAGAGATTGAATAGTATTTGGAAAGCATTTTTCAGTACTTGATCAGGGTTCTTGACGTTTATGTAAAGTGTCCCTTTTCACCTTTTTCATTTATCTAGGTGTCAGACATAATTTTTTATGTAACTCAAGCCAATTCCGCATGTTTTCATCATAATTTGAGCCTGCAGTTGGTATTTGATGTGTCAGTACCTGCGTTTATGTGTCCTATTGTTTACAGCACTGCCTAGTTATTGCACTTAATGGTGTCATATCTCATGCATTACGGTTCCATGTTGTCCTTGCAGGTTATTTAGTGTAAACCAACCCTCACATGTTGGGGACATCTCTAGTATTCTACCCAAGCTAATGGTAGATGATTTTATTCAGCTGAGAGTTAATCATAGGAGTCTGACTTAATACTGTCACCATTAATCCACCAATAATGGAACAACTCTGTTATTATAGTCTAACTAACCACAGGCTATTTTATTCGGCCAAGAGGGAATCATAGCAGTCTCAGAAGGTTTATACTGTTAGTTTTATCACTCCCACATTCAGTACAACTTTAGTATTCTATTCCATGGAATGCCAGACTAGTTCCTTTTACTGAAAGTGAGTCACGGAATCTGAGAGTTAGTACTGGCACAGTTAGTTGGGACAGTACTAGTTCTGTGTTCTAGCAATCGCTAGACGGTTTCTTTCAGCTAAGAGTGAGTCATAGGGGCCTCAAAGAATCATACTGGTTGGTACTTTGAATATATTCAGTGTGTCAAAGGGAAACTGTGCTAGAATTCAATGAGGTATTCTTAGACTAATTTTAAGGAATAAATCCTATACCAACCTGGACCAGTTCTCAGTTTTGTGAAGTTACAGTTGCTTATGACCTGGTGGGTAACATGAGGGAAACCATTTTGCCCTTCAGTAAGGCCATTAGTAACAGTAACTCCGAAACAAATGGGAATTTGACCCTTGTTGGTTATATTAGCCCAAGAAAGGAGTTGGGCAAGGACGCCTTCCTGTAGTGGCAGTTACATAACCGGATGGCTCAACTGACTAGCTTTATAAACGTTCTTCAACTGCTTCCCTATCCCCACGAAAAGAAGATGGTGGACTGCATGAGAAGGGCAGCCTTAGCTTGCAGTTCACCGGGTTCATGTTGTCGATGAGCCTGGAGCAACAACAACGACAAGAGGCCAAGAATGACGTCCTAAAGACTGGCATAATATATCTCTGACACTGTACTGTGTACCTGGTTGATTGGGATGGTAAAGAACTTCTGCTGGTTACATTTACATTTACATATAAAGAATTATCTGTTGGGCCCTCAAGTATTAGGACGTCGTCATATATATATATATTTTTTTTCGACATATCCCCATAATCTCTTTAATATTTGGACATGTTTTTCGAACGAGATTGATTAGATCAGCGTTGGCTGACCTCTTCAGTACGAGAAATCTTTCCAAAATTTAATACGGGTGTCTGTTGGCTAAAAAAAATAAATAAATAAAAACTAATTACGTTCTCTGGTTCGGTGGCTTAATTTTAGTTCCTTTTAATAAATCAGCCCACATCCCCTCTTTTCAGCTGGATCGCGATTGGTTAAGACAATCCAAAAGTGACAACCAGCATGAAAACCTAAGTCACTAGTCTTAGATCCCTTGTCATTCCCTCAGCATCAAAATGTGTTGGGTTGAAGCCCTGAATTAAGTGTCATTTGTCATACTATTTCGTGCAAATACATTAATCTTTCGTACTTTCTTTGTAAACTCAAGTATGTGTGTAAAACACAAAGTAACATTCATAATTTATTTGTATGCTTATATGTACTGTATAGTAGTTACTGATAATCTAATTTAACATAGTTTTCTTCTTTCATTATATGATTTCAAGGAGAATTACTTACAGCATTGTTTACCGAAAAGGAGTTGTGGTACTCTTTGCCATGAACATGGTACCAAGAGGATGTGAATATTTTTAGCCAAAGATAAATTGGGAAAGAAAATGTAATCTTTCGTTGCTCCTACCCATACAACCGCCCCACCCTCACACACGCCTACACCAGTGGACACAGTTACAAGGACAGAAGGTACAGGGACAATACACATGTGGTCTTTCATTCTTCTCCGATTAAAGACATCTATGGCAAAGGGAATAAGACTGTACATTATGATCCCCCATGACTGTCCATGAAGGAGAAGCGGGAAGTGACACAATTTCCGTCCTCTGTCGGAGAAGACTTTAGAGAAACGGAAACAAGGCTTTACATTTTTATCCTAGGAGTTATGTGTGAAGGAGGAGAGGGAGGAACACAAACTGCCTCCTGTGTTAAAGTCTTTGAGGGATTGTGATGGATCAGGATGGGACCAACCTCGCTACCTGGGCAATGATGATAACACCGTGGAGGAGGTTGTGGTGGGAATTATGATGAGATGGTGGTGACTGAGAGAGAGAGAGAGAGAGAGAGAGAGAGAGAGAAAGCATAAGTGGATAGGGTTTAATGCATGGGGTAAGAGTGCTGAATAATATACACCAAGAAATAAAAGATATGTCAATAGCAGAAGAAGCACAGCAAAAAAACTGAAAAAAAAGTTTATACTCGTAGAAGTTTATCGGATAAGAGCATTAAATGTATGGACACTAGAACGGATGAATGAGGTGACGAAGATTAAAAAATGTACACGCATGAGAGACAGTCGGGGAAAATTGTTATGGATTCTTTCTTATTTTCTGTTTTCCCCCCATTGATACTTATTTCATGCATTTCATTTTGTTTATATATCTAAACTTCCCTTATGTTTCCTCGTCTCCCCGTTCCTGTGTTCGCCTGTATATCATTCCTACAGTTTTTATCTGTTTCCACTATCCCATACACCACCCCGGTCAATTGGTTCAATCTCATCCTTAAAATTCCCGTGTAACCCAATCCCTTCCTTTTCTTTCAAAGTTTTCTTCCCAGTAGAGTACCACTTCTATATATCTATCTGTCTATTGCCAGACGCCTCATTCCCGTAAGGGGTGACCACAAAGAAATCGCCTCCATGTCGCCCAGTCCAACACCATTTCACTGCCCTGCTCCCAGCTCACACACACCCTCTTTCATATACCTCTCCAATCAATCCCTCCATCTCTTCCTCGGCCTTCCCTTCCCTCTTGCCCCTCCTCCACCTCACTCACCTACTCTCTCCTCGTTAGTCTCTCGCTCTCCTTCCACTCCACATGGCCAAACCACCTCAGTACTCTCCATGTAGCTCCACAGGCTCCTCCCAAGTAACTCATTTCCACTGCTCTCACTCTTGACTTGTGTCCTTCCAACAAGGGCCAAGCTTCACTTCCAGACGTTAGGGTTGGTATTACAATACTTCTCTTTCTTAATTCCATCATTACTTTTTCTCTCTTCCTTTAATCCTTACTTTACCTTTTTCGTTACCCTGTTCCGACATCTTCCTCACCCTCGTATTCTGATACATATTTTCTTCCTTCTTGTTCTTTTCTTCCCTATACTATGTACCCGTTACACACACACACACACACACACACACACACACACACACACATTTGTGGATATGTGTGTGTGGATAACAAGGTGTGATTCATGCAGAAGGTTCGTAAGAGGTAAGAGAAGGGAGGGGCAGTGTGCGCCAGATTGAAGGCAAGGGGGCTCCTTTCATATAAGTGTTACATTCTTTGTCTTTTCCTTTTTTATGTTAACATTACGCGTTGATATTTACTCTCTCTCTCTCTCTCTCTCTCTCTCTCTCTCTCTCTCTCTCTCTCTCTCTCTCTCTCTCTCTCCTGTATATAAAACTCTGCAAAACATGTTATTTTGTGCATAATATATTTTTTACTCTTGTTTTATTGAATGTAAACCATGCCTTAATGTGTTAGAGTATTAATAGGACTTTTGATCTCATTTGCATCAGTGCGTTCATATATCATCTAGTTTGAAACAAGTCCAACACACTTTCACAAATGAATTATGTACAATATCCGTCTAAATTATAAATGTTATGAGTACTGCAGCTATATTTGATATGGATGTACTGTAATATGCATAAACGTATACTATGGTATGATTGTACTATCGGGTTTGGCAGCCCATTCATACCCCTAATGTTTATATGTAAACAAACATACTGGTGCCACATCTGCCAATACGTGCCAGCCACTATAACAGTTATCAGTGATGGTAATTGTACTTCCAAACACTGACATAATCTTTGAAGTCAAAAACTGAATCCCAGATAATTTGGTCCAACATATTGATGATATGTGCCAACACAGACACTTGACAACTTGTTCCTCAACAACGGATCACACTGGAACTCAGTTAATTCATACTGAAGATGTTCTGGTACCTCATTTACATTAACAGAAAATGGGTCCCGAAAAGTGAGAAAATAAATTTTAAGGTTTTCAGTGTCAGTAGATCTACCTTGAACTAATTCATTAACTTGAAAATCGCGCTGCAGTACTTTTCTATGCTGACATCAGCATGAAACTCAGATGTGCCTTGCAGGGACTTCAAAGTCGGAAAGTGTGAAAGATTACTCTCTGCTAGATGCCTTACTAAAAGCTAACGTTTCGTCTCAAAGGTACGAATGCAGTCATTAAATTCTGTCCCTGACTTATTGCGTCCTTGAATCTTAGTATTTAAGTAACTTAATTGTTTTGTAATATCCTCCATGAAAGCTAGACCTTGAACACATTCATTATCTTTCAGTTCATGCACATCTCTTCCGTTCTGTTCCATAAACATCTGTAATTCACTGAGCAATTCATAAAATCGCTTCAGTAGGTCTCCCCAACATAACCAGCGAATATCAATGTGATATGGCGTCCGTGTGTGCTCTCATCTTCCTCTAATAAGCGGTTCAACCGTCTGTGGTTCAGTCCTCGCTGCATGTGAAGTTCACTGTCTTTATAACAATATCCATGGCATTAGTAATCTTTACTGTTTTTTCTGCGCAACACTTCTCTATGTATAATGCAGTACACATTAGAAATTTGATGGTTTGGGTTAACAGCTAGTAGTTTTTCCTTTTATTTTGTTGCAACACCAGTTTTACACCAACTTTTCTTCCCATCATTTATGGTGTTCCACCTGTAGCCAGACTCACACTTTGTGCCCAGCCAACACCTAGTTTATCCAGTGTCCCTAGCAAATTTGTAATAATGTCATGACCTGTTGTTCCTTTTATTGGTACCAGTTCCACAAACTCTTCTGTTACATGCATGTTTTCATCCACACCACGAATAAAGTGCAAATTGAGCTATATTCTTCTCATTCATACATTCATCAGTTGCAACTTATTTGTGTGTGTTCGGCTCTGGGCATAGGCTTCACAGTCTGTTCCCAAGGCCCAGTAGTCCTCCTACATACTATACACCTCTACATGTCACCACTTCGGCGGTAACACCCACCGTCCATATTGAATACATGCTAGGGCAGTCTCATACAGGACTGTATTGGTATTAGCGGGGGTATTTTTATGACATGTCAGCGGGTCTCCTGGTAGATCAGTAAAGCCTGCTATTATGAAATTCATCTCCTTAAACTGTTCCCTGTCCCAGCAGAGATTTGAACCTAGGTCCGGTAGGACTGCAGGCAACCTCTCTACCGACTGAGCCACTGCAGTCAAGGATTTAACTTCGTCTTTGAAGTGACTGTTATTATTCTCCGATAATTCATTATTTCTGCAACTGTATTTCTAGAGAGAACTATGTTTGCATGTGACTGACGTTTTTCCAGGCAAATACTTTGAAGCCATCAACATACATATCTTTATAAAGTTCCTTTCCGAAAATGACTTCGATGACACAGATATTTCATGGGCAATCCTGCAGCTTGCTTTAACTGCAGCATCACTGACTTGACAGAAACTTAAATATTGACTGCTGCTTTTACAATGACTATTCCAAATCCTCAACTTACGCTTCACGAAACTTTCCATTGTATTTATTAAACTTCGAAGGATGATCAGCTTCATAATACCGTCGTACGTTGTATTGTTTGGCCATAGCTACCTATTGCTCACAAATAAAAAATGTTGGTTTTACATTAATTTCAACAAATAAATGCATTACTTCCAATTTTACCACCCGACATTCTCCATTAACTGTTCTTTTCTTCGACAATATGATTATGACCTCAAAAGGAAAAACTCTAACTACTGCTACTTTGTACATTGGCAAGATTCAGACTGCAAGTGACTAAGCGGTACTTATACTCGAACGGCTGGGTAAGCGAGAGCCTGCAGCAGCAAAGTTTTCTCATTTAATACTTGTACGCCAATAGCGTTGGCCCATCTCAATGCTCGTATGGTGGCAAAAATACAACTACAATGAGCCATTAAAACTATCTCTAGTCGTATTGTTCTCTCATTGGTGTTACTGCACTGAGCATCATACCGTAGGATATATCAGACTATTAAGCTGATGAATACTCTCACTACTCAGTCTTAAGAGCTCAAGTACGACTGGAGCAGCAAATGCGCCGCCCGCTGCATGTAAAAGGGAGATTATTCTTCTTACATTGTACTTACATGCTAACAGTAAATATAATGATATATGTTATGTTGTATAGTACATACAGTATAATATGGTTTATGACACTAGTACTTTGAGGCAGAGTTGTTCTTGTATTAGTTGTGAGGCCGTAGAACTAAGTTTTGCTTAGTAGATAGTGTTTTAGTTTTGCTTTGAATATATATATATATATATATATATATATATATATATATATATATATATATATATATATACATTGGTTATGGGACTCATGACTATATGATGGCAGTTCATTTCATAGTTTAGGACCCGCTACTGAAAATGATATGGTCTCCTTGTCTGTGTTAACTTTTGGAACATATGAATTATTTCGTTGTCAGGCTGTGCTGCGGGTTATAATGCTGACGGTCGGGAGAGACAGGATGTGCTCTGGGAGGAGATTATGTAGTTTTTTAAATATAGTAACTGCTAGGTTAAGTGTTGTGTTGTTAGATTACCTAGGTTTAGCTACTGAAGTTCTTTAAGAATGGCTGTATGATGGTCATACTTCCTGGCACTTCTGTCTGCAACCTTTGCAGCAAAGTTTTGTAGTTTTTGTACATTTACAAAGTGGTATTGGGTCGCCCATATAATGTTACAATAATTTAAGTGACATAATGGCATAGACTTAATCATGATTAACGAGTATCTTTATCAAAGTAGTGTTTTATTCTATTAATAAACATTAGAGCTCCCATTACTCTCTTGCTTATTTCATTTGTTACTATCAGTGGTCATGTACCGGTCCATAAAACGCCGAGGTTCTTTATAGTGTCAGTTGGTTGGAGTGTGGTGTCATGAAAATGAATGGTAGTGTTATCAGGTATTTGTGATATCAACTGGCGTGTACCTATGAAGATGCACTGCGTCTTGTTTGTGTGTAGCAGAAATCCATTTCGAAGGAAATACATTCTGACCTTAGTCAAAGTTTATTCAGTTTTGTGTATTAATTAATTTACTAAGCCACTGGGAAGGAACTGGGTATCATCGATGTACTAAGATTCTGTTATTTAACTTTTCTTGCATATCAGTTATATATATATATATATATATATATATATATATATATATATATATATATATATATATATATATATATATATTGAATAATATCGGTCTAAAATAGAACCTTGAGGGACCCCATATGGCACATTTAATTAAGGAGATATTGTGTTATTCAAGCGAACTGACTGTATTCTGTCAGCTAAGTAGTTATTGAACCAAAAAAATGTCTACATTTACCTTTCTTTTAATTCTTAAGGAGGATGCAATGACTGATGCTGTCAAATGCATTGAAAGTTCACACAAGTTTAACGGAGATATACGTTTATGATCCAAATTGATGTAAATTTTATCGGTTACTCGAGCGAGAACTGTATCTGTTGATAATTTTAGAAGGAAACCATACTGGTTATGAAAGAGTAGCTTACTGGTTCCCAGAAAATCCTGGAGTTGATTAGAGACAATTTTTTCGATAATTTTAGAGAAGATTGGTAGCAGTGAGATGGGGCAATAATTAGTGATATCATTCTTGTCTCCAGCTATATAAAAGGGAGTAACAATGGCTTATTTCCAGGAACTGCGAAAGAGACCAGTGACAGCTGAGGTATTTATTATTACATATAATTAGATAGAGCGATAGATATATAGATATGATTGCATACAAAGAGTCCTTAATGAATTTTAGTGAAATATTGTCCGAGTCGACAGAACTGGTTTGTAGCAAGTGTTTGTTACAACCGTTAATTAGATGGACGACTGAGGACGGAAATTATTTATACTGTTACTAGCTCTATTAACAGCTTCTATGTCATGAGGAGTGTGCGAGTTACCAGTCCTTAACAGCTCTTGTGTTTTAAGGAGAGCTGTTTCACCAACATTTGCATAAAATCTATTAAATTCATCTTCATTATTAATAGTATTGTCAAATGCCAGTGTAGAGGAATTATTCTTTTTATAAGGTATTATATCTTTAACTGCTTTCCATGTAGCAGCTGTTTTACCTTCGCAATTAGATGGTTTAGTGCGATAAAATTGTCCTTCTATATTATTGATAAGACTTTTAACTTTTTTTTCTCTATATTGATTTTGTTAGACTACATTAAATCAGTCTCTCTTTAAAGCCCTCTGTGCGTCAACTCTGTCCTTCATGGCATTGCGATTCGTGCTATTGATCCATCGAGCGAAGGGTCCGCGCATTTCTTTGGTTATCATCGGAGCACAGCTGTCTAAGCTACTAGTCAATACCGAGGTTAAAATATTGACTTGTTCATTAAAATTATCTGTCTGAAGTATATGGTTCAAGTTATGGGCTTCAGTTATTGAGAGCAGAAAAATTTGTTATTTTACAAATGTAGGTTTTGGGAGGTTTTTATTATGGATGATCACAAAGGTTTACTTATATTTACAGTTACAGTAGCAACATCATGGTCGGCAATAGCATGGAGGACAATGTCAGAGTTAACAACAAATTCAGGTTTGTGATGATATCTAGGAGGGTAGCAGAGGTGGGAGTGATTCCTGTGGGTTTATTTAGTACCTGGCAGAATCGATTATTTATTATAATTCTAGATATTTTACTGTTTTCTGATATGATGTTATCGTTTAAATAATCAAAGACAAACAGTTTTTTTATGCAAGGAAATGGAAATCAGAATGTCAACAACATAGTCAAAAGAGGTGGAAGTCTTTGGATGTCTATAATTGCAACCATTGCAACCATTTGTACCATATGTCCTCAATGCCTGTTTGTTTTGTTACCGCTGTGTTAATTTTTCTGGGCTTAAACTTTTGTGAGCATATATGCAAACTCCTGAACCACGTCCATTATCTCACCGAAGTACATCATAATTAAGTGTACCAACATGCTCATCAGGAGTGTGGGGAAGTAACCAGGTTTCACTGATAAAGAGAATGTCTATTTCTTGTTCCTTATTTAAATTTTGCTTTCTTCTGAATTAGGTTGTAATGACCGAGCTTTAATATGTTCTAAGTTTATCCTTTAAGTTAGAAGGTACTCTGTCGGCTAGACTTTTATGCCACATCCCAATGTAGTGTGGTATTTGCATAAGCGGCTTTTATGACCAAGTTTGTTACATATTCCGCCCTGTATATTGTGGTCGAATCTACAGTGTGATTGGTGATGACTGTATGCCCCACAGATGTAACAGCCATGCTTCCTGCAAGATCGGGGTTCACTGTAACGGGTTGTGTGTAGACGTCCCAGTGTGAGTGAGGTGGCTAGGAGCATGGCTGGGAGTGTAGGGTGGGGTGAGGTGAGGTGTGACGAGACGGTTGTTACACCTTATCCCACTCCTCACGGACATAACCACAGGTGAAGCAATCCTGATTGTTACCCGCATGATGATTTAGTGGCGGACAAGGTTGCTGGTTATTATTGTGTGGGTGTTGTCTCGAATGAGGTCCTGTCATCACCCATGCTTCTTTGCCTCCACGAGGGTGTGGGAAAGCATCGTGGGGGTAGGCAAAGAAGTGTTGTCATCATGAGGAGGCTGTGACTGGTGAATCCAAGACTTCAGGTAGGCCCAAGCATTTCCTGTGTCCTGTCTTCCCGTTTTTGCTGCCTTGAACTGGCTGCATGGTGGGGGGTCTCAGAAGGGAGGTGGGGGGAGGCATTTTACCACACTTTCTGAGGTCGTGGGTTGAGGCGTCTCTCATTTCCTGTTACCTTCCACCCATCTTTGTCTCGGCGGTGTGTTGGAGGAGGGGGGGGGATGGTGGTGGTTGTTTCCTTTCGTTCTAGTTCATTTTGGCTTGAGTAAATTTGTTTGAATTGAGTTCTTTTTCACATTTTCATAGTTAATGTAGTCTTTGAAATCTGAGATCTGCTTTGCCATGACGTGAAGTAGTCTCACAACACCAGTTCTATTGAGAAATGAGCCCAGATGTTCTCCATACTCTTTGAAGCAAGCCTCATCAATATCCCCAGTGCTTAGTCTGAATGAGAGGTCTGCCTTTACTGCACAGATATCGTTGTCGTCAATCCGTTTTATTATTTATTCATCAAAATCTTTTACTTTCAGACTGCAGGGTCGGCATTAGCAGACACGCAAATTCCATGTTCTCGTTCTTCTGCTCCAGCTCGCTGACTAGCACACCAAAGTTGTCATGGATAGGTGACAGGGCCTCGTT
Organism: Coenobita brevimanus; assembly: GCF_032717465.1. Lineage (NCBI taxonomy): Eukaryota > Metazoa > Arthropoda > Malacostraca > Decapoda > Coenobitidae > Coenobita > Coenobita brevimanus. The sequence goes on from NC_137041.1 coordinate 15,589,381, forward strand.
TTCCATGACATCAAAGGTGCTGCAGTATAATAAGTATCTATACGGGACACATGATAGCTTTTCTTGGACCAACACTTGATTAAGTCGATGTTGGCCTCCTGTATAGGTCTGATCATGCAATTATTTTTCAAGTCTGACACTTTGAGAGAGAGAGAGAGAGAGAGAGAGAGAGAGAGAGAGAGAGAGTGTGTGTGTGTGTGTGTGTGTGTGTGTGTGCGTGTGTGTGTGTGTTTTCCTGTTTGTATTTATTAATAATTCTAAAGAAAACATCCACAGATAAGCTCATGCCAGTTTGATCTGCCATTTCTGTTGGCTATATCTAAATTTGAAACTGCGTGCATTTTTGGCACATAATTACGGTTATTTCTTAATTTTGTTGGACGGTTGATTCTTCTCACATCGTTCATATTGCTTCTCACCAGCTCCTGATTATATCCTCTTTCATGTTACTGAGGCAAAGTATTTAGAGAAGAATAATGAGGTGGATTAAGAAGGGAATGGAGAAAAATAGATTGACTAGGTAATTGATTGTACTATACGTAAGGTGGAGGGGGAAGGGGGGGTCCGAGGATGAGGTGGAGGGATTAGGTAGAGAGGTGTATGAATGAGGGTGGTGTGAGTTGGAAGGTCGGTAGCCTGATGTCAGAGGACTGCGTGGCCACCACTTCATGGGTTAAAGTGTCTGGAATAATTCAAACAGATGACAGATCATATACAGTAATTCGGCAAGGAAGAGGTGCAAAGAAGTGTCCTAAGTTCAACAACAACACATCTCTTCTTATCGTACACACTGCTGCCATGATGGAATGCTTCCAGGCCAGTGTATTGTTCACCACATACACACTGTACCAGGATCATACTGTTTCCTTTTATTATGTCCTTGAAAATTGGTTACTTTTTTTTATTTCCTTAGCCCAAAACATTAATCCTTGTGAACAAACCCTATGGCTGATGAATGTAATCACAAAGCGCATGCGATATTTACCCAAGTTTTGGAAAAAAAAAAAAAAAAAGTATGTTGTAGTAAAGATTTATTGCATATCAAAAAGTAAAATGAAAATATAACTCTTCTACTTCACTTTCTTCCTGAAAATTGATCCTTAAAACTAAAAGCATGCACTCTAGGGGTGACTTAAAAAAAAAAAGAAAAAAAAAAGGTAATTTGACTATAAAACTGAACATTCAAATATAAACTAGGATTAATGTTGTAGCTGCAGCCTTGAGTGTTGGCACATGTACACCCAAGCCATTGGAGCCTTAGCTAATGGAGTCACAACCTCCAGGCTTCACTACAAACCGTTGTGTCGGTAGATAAACTAAGGGTACTATTTTTAGTGTAAATAAATTATGCAGACAGCCTCAAAACATATTGAAAATTTATTTATACGTAAAGACAACTATATGTACTACATATACCCAGTATATACACTGTAAAAAATCTGTTTTCTTACAGTCTTAGTTCATGTAAAACTAACAGGGAAATCATGTAAATTGAAATTACATTTCGGACTGTTGAATATGGTATGCATTTTGGTTTTGATATCTTGATGCCTTTGATTCATTCTTGGTAAATGTTTAGAAAGCAATATTGAATGTGTTCCGAGACACCAGAACCCTTTACATTGTTTAGATAGTATATTATTATAATACAATGAATGGGGAACTTTTAGCGCGTCGTCTGCTACCGAATTCAGTCTAGGCAGCTCTTTCCCAGTTACTATGCATGTAATATTTGTGGATTATTTTTACTCCCTTGTCGAACTGTGAGATATAGTAATGGCATATATCATTGAGAATAATAAAATACTACTTAGAAAACTCATAACCAATATGAATGATCTTTTTAATTTGTGCAATTTCATGAGTTACGATGGTAGACTCGCTTCTTAAATGTTAATACTTCACAATTCTCTTTGCATAAATGCTATTTTGATTGTTGGATGTTGTAGCTGATCCCATACATACATGAAGTCCCGATCATTATTCATTCTTAACACCGATTTTCGACATGACAGTCATTGTCTTACCTGTAATTTATTAGTTTGTAAATTTTACCTCGTAACATTTCTCCAATACACTCGCGCATGCGCACCAGAGGGACAGTCCCGGATTTGAGAAAAGGCCACCGAGAGTATTTACAAAAACAGACGAAGGCTAAAGTCTAAACATGGCTGGAGAAGAAGTAGAATGTGGTTGGCGAAGGGTCAGGGCTGGGATGCACAAAACTCCGTCGGATGGCAGCCTTAAGGCTGGCCTTATATGAAATATTAAAGGCAGCCCTACGGCAGCCTCTAAGGCCCATGCACGACGACCCGTTGCCTTGTCTTAGGGCTGACTTAAGTTTCGTGCATTGGTCTTCAGTCTTCCTAATGTAAACACAATCGCAGAGGGGAGAGCATGCACAACACACAAACACAGTCCTCAGCCCAACAGAAGGAAGTGACATCAGAAATTAACTCGACATAAGTTCTTTTAGCGAAATATATCGTGGAAATAAAAACTCCAAGTCGAACAGAACAAAACGAGAAACGTCCTAACCTTTCACGTGATGAACTCTCAGTGGTATTTCTTTCCTTTACTAGCAGTTTCTTTAGCGCGCAATCTTACCATACCCAGTGGATTTGTGCTAGCATATAGTGTATGCCTGTATGTGTTTTATTGTGTGCAAATGAATATTACCGAATCTTGTTCAACATACTGAAAGGAGGATTTCGTTTCCCAACTGGATGCTGGGTTAGGTTAGTTTAGGCTGGGTTGGGTTGGGTTAGGTTAGTGTAGATTAAATTATTAGGTAAAGTTAAGCTAGGTTAGGTTAGGTTTAGTTAAACACTTGGAGTAGGCTGTTTCCTTCCACAATTACTAATATTTCCGATCCTATTGTCATAGTCATATTATGGTTATTATTCATTTGCACATCAAATGAGGCCTCAAAACACTCAGATGAACTAAAAAAAAAAAAAATCAAATGGAAAAAAAAAATACACCAAAACTAGGAAACGACAATCTATCTATCTATGCCAGACGCCTTAATCCCGTAAGGGGTGGCCGTTTGACTTGAGTTATTTGTTTTACAGGGAGGGGCATTAGCCCTCCACCAACCCACTTGTTGACACGTAGGAAGCACGTATGGCTTGGTTACCACCCAGCGTTGTAAATGGTTTCTTGGCTTACAGGAAACCATTTGGCTTGTCACTCAATGTAAAGCCACCTGTAAAGGAAAGAAAAGCAATAAGAAGTGACAGGAAAGATGGGAGAAATAGGAAGAGAGGAGGGCAGGCACAGAAAAAGAATGATAAAGGCTAAGGAAGAAGTAGGCAGTACTACATTTATTTACCCTCTTAGTTTTGATTAATGAAGTCTCCAAAACAAAAACTATTTTTTTCCTCACTAGACACAAACATTACAAAGAAAGCAAAGATGTTAGCATGGGAAACTATTACCTATAGGGTGAATAGTGTTAGCAGAGTGAAAAGGGAGAGCAGTGAAGTGAGGAAGAAATTTCGTGATTTCAGATCACAAGTTATGGGGAAGGCAGCCAAGGCAATGAAGCAGGCAAAGAAATCTTTAGGTATTAAAAAAAAAAAAAAAATGCATATTTTTGTTGTTAGTTACATAGAGCCTGTGAGGATGTAAGCTGTTTGTTCTAACTTACCATATCAAACAAACCTAACCCATTCATGAGGCGTTACTGGTAGAGGTAGGGTTTGATTATAACACTTTGGTTAGCTTGATCATAAAAGTCTAAAACTAAGAAGTCATTTCCTTTTTTGTGGGGGAGGGGGGTGGGTTATGTTTTTGGCATTAATGACTAAGAATAATTTGGTATTGTAAGCAATTACCTTAGAAAAACTTCCTATATCCCAAAGGATAAAATTGATCCCATAAATCAGTAATAATTTTGCTTTGGTCTAATGCTGAGCATATTGTTAAAGAAGTCATTTCTTTTGATTTTCCTTGTTACCTTATCCAGTATATTGATGCATGAAATGGTTTGTATCGCATAGGCTTTGTTTAGGTATTGTTAGGTTTATTTAACACCTTAATTCCACTGCAATGTCTGAAATAAAGTTATTGTCTTCATATAAGTTTAATCACCTTAGTATATCAAACCGTCATTGTTTAGCACATCCATTATCAACCCATAAACTGCCAAAAGTCTGATTTCATGTCGTGGAAACCAATAATACCGTTGCAAATGCTCATCAGGCACATGGAGAGGGTCTAATGGGTGTCTGAACCTTCTCTCCCGACGTAAATGTCGGTGAGCTAAATACATATTCACTAACTCCACTCCTGTACAGCTGACTGCCCAAGCGGCCCCAGTGGAGGCTTTCCCGGTGGCATGTTTATTTTTGACACATTCATATTACCTTGCAAAGAAGTATTGCCAGAGTTCTTAGCAGCAATAAAAACGATTATGGCACATCTTTTATCTTTCTGTCTGTTCAATTTCATCTTTTACGACGTTGATTAGAAGTGAAGAGAGACAAAGGCAAACGATAGGCCGAGAAGTTGCATACTTGATAAACACACTGACTCCGGGTTGTGATGTAGATTAAGGTATGTCCCCCAAGCGCTTAACTTCAGGCGCCAGATCTTGGTGCAAGATGGCGGCGTCCATGCTTAGTGAATGATTCTGCCTCAGCACCGTATCTTTAGGCACCGTTAGGAGATCCGGCGCCTTAAATGCTTAGTGAATCCAGCCCAGAAGTCTAACTTTTTCAGTCCGATGATATACAGTTTTGTTCTTGCTGCAAAACGATTTACCATTTAGAATACTCATACTGAAAGGGGTTAATGAAGCTGTATCATCCAGTTCAGTCTCTCCTGAACAAAGTCGTCGGAATAAAGAATAAAATTATTTACGTCCTCATAGTGAAGAAAGTAACACGCTCATGTAGCAGCACTAAGCTAACTTGTAATTGTCTTTTTTGTATCCTCATTGTATATATCAAGGTACATCATACGAATCATGCAAATACTGGACTTCAAAACCTTGGTTAATCGCCATAATGGTCTAGTAAATGAACTGTGTACACATCCGCCTTCACCGAGAGCTAGCGAAAAGTGAGCTATGTTTATCCCGCCATGGGGACGGTTGCCTATGGCGTATGGAAACAGATGTCAAGTGGCGGTATTTGGCAAATATTAAATTTCAGAAAACTGAGTCAATGACAAGCTTCAAGAAAGCACTATTCTTACTCTAAAAGACGATACGAATGTAGATATGAAAGCCAATTTCACTGAACTCATCAGTAACACAACGAAATGACTGGGTGTGAGGGATTGCCGGATGGAAGCTCAATGTACGCATATACATAACAGTCAAAAGTATTCATTCATGGGCATGATATTTTTTATCAACGAGTATTTTAGTGACGTTAATGGTCTATAAAGTTGCTAACTCTTGTAAGTTTATCCAGACATATAGAATAGTCACAATAGTTATGTTACTTTTCTAGGTCTGGACTGAAATAGGGCTCACCAGCTAGGTAGCAGACGACACCTGAAAGTCCCTCATTACAGAAATATCACTGTAATAGGCAAAGACGTGTGACTGTAATACCTGCAAACTGCTTTTTTCTGCTAAGCTAATATCTTCGATATTATTCTTTATGAAATACTTGGAATATAACACTTATTCTTTACTGATACACCAATGGCCATGAAAATACTTTTTAAATACTGTATCAATGTATATTTGCATGCATGTGTTCATTGCGACACCTGGCATCACCATTCAGAAATGTTGCCCGGTATCACTTTTGTATGTCAATACGTATTCGTCTTATTTTTTTTTTTTTACCTAAGGAAATGAGCTTGAAATGAATCATACTGAAGAAAATCGCAGACATTTTAAATTTCTCCGTTCATATAGTGGTGAGGGAATGGTTTTATGTATGCAGTTCAATGTATGGCAGTGCCTTTGATTGCACGTCACGCTGGTCACTTGTTTGGGTGTTTGTTTTGCTTTGAGCTGGGCCCGGGACTCAGAGAATGCGCCCAACAGCATTTTACCCTACAGGGACAGTTCTGTGCCACAGTGAAAAGACAGATAAATACAGTAGAAGTCCGCTGACACTCCTCATTTCGGTCATTTTTTACAAGTGCACAGGGACATCTTTTTGGGTGAAATCAAGGTATTTCTGATAGTTTTTGATGTGTTTTGAACGAATCTGACCTTCATTTCTGCCGCAAATCAGTACATTTCAAGATATCCCCCACCCCCCCTTCCCCCCACAAGAATGGGGGAGATGGGCGAACCCGGGGTTTTTGGGTGGGGAAAATCACATAATATATTGATCTGCGATAGAAATGAAGGTCAGAATAATTCACAGCACGTCAAAAACCATCAGAAATACATTGGTTTCACCAGCCAGGCCGCTGCGCGCCGGGCCGTCTGGCCTACTCCCCACCGCCTTGCACCAACAATCGCCTGCCCGCTGTCCTAAGCTAAACTAAGCTAAGCCATAAAATTATATTTTTCCGTGCCAAGAACAATGGGGGACCTGTGGGAAAGCGGGGTTTTGGGTGGGGAAAACACGCAAAAACGAGTGATTTCCGACTGAAACTGTTATCAAATTCAAACCGAAAACACTAAAATCCTTCGGAAAAATGAAATTTTAAGCTTCTTAGGGAGTCCGTGTTTGCTAACTGGGGGCTTCGCCCCCCAGACCCCCCCTGACATTAACCAAACCTCATCTAACCTAACCTAACCTGGTGTAAATACGAAATAATGCCTTTACTTACCAGTTTACAGCTCCTGAAGTACTTATGGTAATTTTGCAGGCTTCACAGGTCGTGGCTGGAGACGAACTGACTTTCAAATCCTGCGGGACCCTAGCGTACCTGAAATTCAAGTTTGCGCGCCGGTTGTATCAGTTTGAACTTCACGCATGAGCAGATAGTGTGTTACGTAACAGTAGACACATGCTTTAGCCCCACCCATAAGTCACGTGAACCGTGACGTGATGGTAGACACACGCGAGACAGGACCACAATGCATTAGGCTAGCGCCGCAATGGGTCTCACGTATTGCCAGACTGTAGAGAGTAATTTTTCGGAAAATTTTCAAAAATCTTTTTTCGCGTTAATATTCATTTGCGGAAGTTGTTTCTAGGGTTCAAAATGTTCGCAATGGTGAGATTTAGATATCTGTAAGAGTAAAATTGAGATTCCAAATCCCTGTGCACTAGTAAAATAATACCCTCATTTCCAGTGTGTATAGTGGTGAGTGAATGGTTGGTTTACCTCAGATATGTAAATGGCATTTCCTTCAGAACATTTCACAGTATATTAAATCGTGACTTGGATTTCTTTTGCCTGTATTTAACCTAACCTCAGAGCTATCCTAATCTTAACCAAACCCTATCATAGCCCAGTATAATCTAACAGTACCTAACCTCAGAACTATCCTAATCTTAACTCTAACTCTATCATAGCCCTGTATAACCTAACTGTACCTAACTTCAGAACTATCCTAATCTTAACCAAACCCAATCATAACCCCATATAACATAACCGTACCAAACCTCAGAACTATCCTAATCTTAACCAAACACTATCACAGCCCTGTATGACCTAATTGTACCTTATCTAACTATCCTAATCTTAACCAAACTCTGTCATAGCCCTGTATAACCTAACCATACTTAACCTCAGAACTATCCTAATCTTAACCAAACCCTATCACAGCCCTGTATAACCTAACCATACCTAACCTAAATTACCACTGACCTAACCAAACTTACCATACCGTAGTATAGGCAGGTGCCATTATCTGAGCTGCTAATATACACGAATCCGATTAAATGAATATATATACTGGTATGGAAAATATACTGGTATGACAATTTTCAATGAGTAAAAATCCGATGCTGTGATTTTGCTTGAAAATCGGTAGATACGATGCATTTTCCTTTGTTATTTTCTCTTTCAGTTTTCTTCCTCTACTATAGATATGCATTATTATAGGTTTATGTTTTTGTAAAGTGTGTTTTGTAGGTGTAACTTTTATTTATTTATTTATTTATTTTTTAATTTCCTTACATAGCAGTATTGGTGTCAGTTGGTGACTTGTATTGTACCATCACTATACAAGAATTTCAGAGTGATCCTATTTGTGATGGTTCAAACAGAACCACAGAAAAATATAATTCAGCAATAAGGCAACTTGAAAAAAGCACAGTGGCAGGGCTGGATATACCTAGGCCTACTTGTGGACCCCAGGCCAAACTCATCAGTGAGCTCCCAAAGTTACAGAAATATTTGCATGTTTCAATAATCTGTATATATAGAGAGAGCCGCATGCTGCACGACAAATCAGTTTCAGTGGGCTCCCATATACCGATGGGCCCTAGGCCAATGGCCTATTTGGCCAGTTAGTAAATCCGGCCCAGCACAGTGGTACATGAATTCAAGTCACAGGTTTCAAAAAAATTACATGTGGATTAACTTTTTGTTTTTTCTTTTCTTTTTTTTCCAGGTTAGGTTAGTAACACCCTTCCCCAGCTAACAATGGCCCATCCCTGGATTAAGTGTTTTTTTTTTTCTTGTTTGGATGAATGTAGACATTATTTTTGTGTTATGTTATTTTGAAACTGTGTTTAGACTTTAAATTATGCATTGTAGCCATAGGTGAGGTGAACACTGTCTTTTTGGGGGTACAGTTTCCTAAGTTTTAATTTTCCAGACTTACTTTTCATGTTTTTCTTATTTCTTGGTTTAGGTGAGTTATGTACTGCTTTTAGGGATAGCTTAGCTTGTTTTACTGTTATTTTGGTGGTTTAGGTGAGATATAAACTTGTTTATGGGCTCATGTGTTAGCTTTATCAATGGCCGTGTTAGAAGCGATATTGCCTCCGGAAAATTATACCATATTAGACCATTTTCGTGTTTGGGAAAACCGTGTTAGATGAGTGATAGCTTGTATTGTGAGTTCGAGTATGAAGATGACAATGCCAGTGTTGTAAAATAATTTTTGTGTGTTCGAGTGTAAAGACAACCGTGCCAATTTATACAGTACATGTATGTACATCAATCTTTATCATTGCAGATGCTTTGTTGGCAATAACCCAGAGAGGGGGAGCAAAGTAGAACTTAAGAAAAATTCCAAAAGACACACTCACAAGTCCATCCCAAGGTTCTGTCATTACCGTAATGCATTTGCTGATGTTAACTGGAAGAGTTAAATCCCCACCTAAAGGCAGGTACCATTGCGTAACATCTGTACGTGAGAAGACAGGTAACTTTATGTGACGAACTGCCCTTTTTTGTCATTATTCATCAATGAAATTGGGCAGTATGTCATCACTATCCCCTACTGTCATGCCCTCTACCTACCCAAGCCTGTAAACAGCTACCTATGCTCGCCCAGCCATGCTCAGCATCAGTATTACCCAAGACAATGAAGGTCAGGACAGGTCGTGGTCTCCCCATGGCTTAGCACCTCCCATAATGCTGGTACTGTATGTGTGTGCACAGCTTCTGGAACTATCACACTCACAAGAACTACTTAATAATTTATAAGTGAACAGCTGTAAATAAATGCATGTGTTTTAGTTATGGTACAAAAGTTCTATTAAAACAGAAAATACATATTTCAGACTTTAAAATTTATACATTTATATGCAGTGTGTAGTGTGCAAAATACAAAATGAAAACAGAATATAGTAAATAGTGCATCAATGATAAAATTTAGTGTTTATTGGTGAAGAAAATGAAAGAGTGAATCGTCAGCTAGCCTCATCCTCGCTGTGCTTGGTGACAAGCTGCCCACACTTGCTACTATGCTATACAACAACAACCTCACAGCCAGCTGTCACCCTGTATTGCATATGTAATACCTCATTCCTTTGTTTTTCATCCACTTACATTTTACATACGTTATGTATGTCTAGGCTTATCCCTTGATATGGTACTTTATTTTCCGAAAATATGTGGTCCTACAAGGGTGTATACTAGTCGCCCACCCCTTAAGGGGTTGATTATGAAAACAACTTTCTCTTGATTAGGAATGCTCTTTTATGAAATTTCAAGAAATTTTTTTGTAATTGGATTTCTTATAGGGTTGTGTAGCATTAGTGGAAATAATTTCTCCAGGTTGTTACATGTATTACGGTATATTAGTTGGTTTCAAACTTAATTTTGGCTGAATTCTTCTAGTGCTTCCACAAAAAATCTTGTTTAACTTTTATTTTAGATGTTATTGTTTACTTCTGCTAGTGAAACTTAACAGATTATTATTTAAATTATTAGAACCACATTCCTCAGTATAATAAGCATGATTAAAATGATGATGATTACGGAGATTGAGAAATCTTTGCAAAAGTTGTTGTATCAAAACTGAAATTGTCAGTGTAGAATAAGTGACAGCAATATGAGAACAAAAGAATGTAACAATTATGTACCTTCTCAAAATTATGTAATCTTGACAGTGGTGGTTTAATGTTTCATCTTTACTTTCAATGGCCCTAATCATGCTAGAAACAGCAGATCCAAATTTAAAAAAAAAAGCAAATTGATGTGATTTAACATGTAACACCTATCCCTTCCTTTGATAGGATATCATATAGGAGAAGGATAGCTCAGTTCATTTAATTTATTCTACTTGCATAAGCACATCCTCCTGTTGAAGAAAGCTTTCTTGTTCTGTTATAGTTCTGACACCTCATTCCCTCAGGCAATTTCCTTCAAGGGGGTGCCATGACAGAACAGTCTTAAGCTTTCCCTCTTCATACATATAGGCTGTTTCTTGCACACCCAAGTCCTCACACTCCTCTTTCACCTCTCTTCTGTATTCTGCTACTCTGTTTTCCCAACTCACAGGTGGTCTCCCTCTCACACCTATCCCTCTGATACTACTCTTATATACTGTATTCTTTTAGTCATATCACTACTGTTCATTCCCTTCATATGACCAGACCATGTCAAGGTATTTTTCTTCACCCTTTCAACAGCACTACAGAACTTACATTTCTCAGACATGCCCCATCTCTTACGTACATGTTCATTAGCTGCTCTCCCTGTCTGTCCTTCCTATCCTGCATGCTCCTCGGAGGTACAATACTGGGTACTTAATCTCTACAGCAGTATTGTTACCAATGAAGACTTGCTTGTTACAGATGTTATTATTTAATAAAACTTTTGTATTGTAATACAGTAACCCCTCTAAGACCTGGACGACCAAGACCCAGTCACCCCAGGTCTCGGACATTTTGGGCTTGGGTCCAATAGTCTAAGTTTTGGATATTCCCTAAGATATCCGGACAAAAGGCCATCTGGACGAATGTCCGAAACGATCTGGGACACCAAAAATGGCCAAAAAATGTCAAAATGCAGGGGAAAAAAATAAAAAGCCAATGTGTCCATCCCTACTCTTTAAATTTGCTGCGCAGTGATGAACAGCTGTGTTTTGGCGTGTAGTTCCGGCGATGTCTGCTAGAGCGCCCCTGCATCCTCCCCACTTCCTGCCTACCTACTGTCATGACTACACGCTCTTCGCCATGGCTGCCCATGTGCCCGCTTTTGTGGTGATGCCCTACCTGCTACAGGCCCTGCTGTTCCCCTGCTGCCTTATACTTGTGTGTGTGACTGTGGGCCCGCCACCCGAGAAGAGGAAACGGGTGGTTCTGACTCTGGAGAAGAGGAGGGAGATCTTGGACAAGGTGGATACGGGATGGCCGACTTCCCGCATCCTATGTGAGTTTAACCTGGCCCGCTGTACCTTGTTCGACATCAAGAAATCCTGGGACAAACTCACCCAGTACACAGCAGACTTCGCACTGAAGACCAAATGCAATGTGCAGAGAAGATACCCTCCCAAGTTTGCAGAAGTTGACCGTTTGACGCTGACTTGGTACCATCAGCAATGTGCTGGTACGTGGTACAGAGCTGAAGGCTGCTGCAGAGAAGTTCGCAAGGCTCCACGACGACCCAGACTTCAAGGCATCCGAGGGCTGGCCCTTCGCCTTCAGACTTCGGCATGGCCTTACCAACCATAAGGCCCATGGCGAAGCTTTGGACACCACCTAGGAGGGGGTAGAAGAGTTTTGGCAGAAGGTGAAGGGCTTGATCAACATGAGGGGCCTCACTCTCGGTCAAGTCTACAACACTGATGAAACTGGTCTATTCTATCGCTTGCTGCCCACAAACACTCTAGCAGAGGAGACGGAGAAGCAAGTACCTGGATGCAAGCTCTCCAAGCAAAGGGTATCTGCTTTGTGTTGCGCCAATGCTAACGGCATGAACAGGTTCAAGCACGTTATTGTTGGCCGTGCAAGGCAGCCTCGGTGCCTGCTTGGGTTGATGGATGTCCTTCCTGTCATTTGGTACCATTCTGTGAAGGCTTGGTTCACACTTCTGAACAATGCACCTCATATCAACATCGCATCTTCTGTTTCTGGTACAAGTACCCACCTGGAAGATTCTAATGAGGTCAGTGACAATAATACGGACTCCTCCCAGCACGCCACTACTCCAGCCATCCCCAAGCTGAGTGCACTCTGGGAACAAGTTGAGTTCGTTTTGGACTATCTGGAACACCCAGACTGCGACAGGAAGATGGGGCCCCTGGGACTTGTGGAGGAAGTGCTTGGTTTTAAGCAGCACAACATCAATTGTCAGAATGGCTGGACCTTTCATCAATCAACCATTGACAACTTTTCCAGGCCCGTGACCCCTGCCATGCCCAGCCCCTGGCTCCACACCACTGCCTCACCAAGAACCACCTTCTACCTCCAAGCAACAGCCCAGCACATCGGCCATGGTGGAGTCTCCACTGGACGTGAGTTTGTGGCTATTTTCAGAATCGTCTGCAGTGGGTAACCCATCACCACGTCCCAGCGACGTGCCCCTGGGCTACCTGCTACACTTACTCTGTGGCTCTGACAGTGAATAAACAGGAGTAACTTGCCTCTAGACTACATGGGAATTTACAGTGTTGTGCAGTGTTAACAAAAGAATGTGCAGTGTTAAGAAATTAGAATTCACAGTGCAAAAGGATTAAGTGCACAGTGCAACACAGACATGTTTCAAATGCAGCGCAAGTGTAAACACCAGAATGTGCAGTGTTGAAAAATTATAATTCACAGTGCAAAGGATTAAGTGCAGCGCAACACTGGAACTGTACGTGCTTCAAGTGCACCTTCACCACTGTTAGAGCCATAGAGTAGGTGGGTTACTCTTCGCGACAGCCATTGACGTGTTGTAAGTACCCTGTACGCTGCTAAATGTTTTCCTCACTCACTTCTAATTTCTCAGTTTCTGGTTCCTTGTCATTTAATTTACGGTTTCTGTCCATTATTTGTGTGAATAGGGTCTTAAATGGGTGCTGTGCATGTCCAGTGGGGAGTTATTTAGGTGGCTTTCAAAGTTAGGTTTGGTTGGGGTCTATAAGTACCTGTCCAGGGGCATTGTGCCGAAGTACCAGACAAGACCACATCCCGGACATTGCTTGGGATCTATTAAGTCAGATATTGGAGGGGTTACTGTATTTGGTCACCATTGTGTCAAGATTGAAACTTTTTTTTTTTTTAATTGCCTAGCAGCAGAACATAAAGAATGCTGTAATTTCTTGTTCATCACTAGTAATCATTCAGTGAAGATGTGTATGGAAACTATGATAAATAATGGCCCAAATGCCACTAATTTTATACAGAGCTGTAGTAAAATACAGTACTTAAACATTTTCCAGGACTGCCCATATACAGTGTGTCCTCAATAAACGAAGGGGATAGGGACCTAAAAAAAACTTTTGTAATTTGAAATTTTGTATATCTAAACAATTTTCCCCATTGATATACACACAGAAAGGGGGGGATGCGTCCCAGGACCCCCTCGGAACCCCCCACCTAAACTTTACCCGTCCTGTTTTGAAGTAAGTACCGGTAATACCTGTAGAAGTAATTAATACCTGTAGATGTAGAGAACGAGGTGGCCGTTTTCTTGTACATCTCCTTTTTCTTGGTCACAATCCCAATGGTGGAAGCGCAAGGCCTAAAGCATGCCCAATCTCCAAGACTTCCTGCCCCTCCTCATGGTGTCTTATAAGTTCCAATTTCCTCTCCAAACTGAGAGTACGGTGCTGCTGCTTCTTTGCAGTGGGCTCCCCCGACGCTGGAGATGATGCAGGGTGCTTGGGAGGCATGTCTAAACAGTACAAAAAGGTGTAGAGCTGCGAAAATATACTCACATACAACGAAGCTGCGATCGCCATCAAAACATGGACGATTCACCATCAGGACAATTTGTACCCAAGACGATTCCCCGTCGTTCTATAAATATATTTAATATTAAATGATTAATACTGTAATAACTAATTTCATGGGGAACTATCAATAGCGTAGGCTTTAGATATTATTTATAACTTGCACTTATATTCAATAATTAATGCTTTTGCACTTGTAGTCAATAATTAACTTGTTCTGCCTTGCTGTAGTCGACTTTGAATTATAATCTGGTATCTCTCATAGCTGTCTTCAGTAATTTTTACTGTAATTTTTGGATGTAGTAGGTTGAGATTAATTGATTAGTTGAAAATGTATACGTAATATGAAGATTATTCATATAATATTAGAGTATGTCGATCGTTCACTTGAGGTTGTTAGGCATTTATATAAATGCCAATGTCTCATATATAGCGTTATGTTAAACGATAAAGTGAAACATCATACGTCACCTGATTCACGTTTCAATATATTTATATTTTTTCCATTAATACCAATTATTTGAGGCCATATTTATACCGTACATTTACTATAAAAGGAATAACCCACCATCACTTTTATAACTCATATAACTTGAAAATTAATATACTTGCTAAATTAACTGATATGTAAATAAATGATGGGGAATCGTCCTGATGGCGAATTGTCCAGAAACGTGGACATAACTGAGAAGCGTGCAAAAAACTGTTTACCAGAGAGGGGTTAATTCGTTTCCTCACCACAAACGAGCACCCATTTTGAATTTTTTGTATTTCCTTTCGTATCGCTTTTTGTAACATTGAGACAGATACTTTCATTTTGTGGAATTTGTCCTATATTCATCGCTTTCGTAACATCGAAAATTCGTACTTCAGGTTTTTGTTTATCAAGGACTCACTGTATATATATATATATATATATATATATATATATATATATATATATATATATATATACACATATATATATATATATATATATATATATATATATATATATATATATATATACAGTATATATATGCAGTAAAACCTCAATATATACGGACTTCAATAGACTGGAATTCGCTTTTATCGGACTCCAATAAATCCAGAAGCAGTCCGGACTGCCTGACCACTTCAGCTATGTTCACCACAATAAGGTAAATAAAAACATGTTTATCAGTGTACAGTACAGTATTATTATATATATTATATCATTTGATTAATGTAGTGAAGTTATAAGTACGGTACCGTAATGGTAGTCAAAACAGTTTAAAAACCGTTCATGTGATTCGGACTAATGTCTGATATATCGGAAAAAGTCTGGATTAGCAGGGGGAAGTCCGAATGTCACTTTTATCAGAATTTTTCAGAATGGTTTGGGTCCCAATTAGTCTGTTATAGTGAGGTCTTTGATGGTTTAAAACTTTTCTCAGGTAATTTCTTTATCTCCTCATTCAGATCCCTGTGATTCTAGTGTACCTTTTCCGAAGAAAAAATTACATTCCCAGCCTAACCTGATAGGTAGGTGGATTAAAATTTTATGACTAAGAGTTTTTTTTTCATTAATTTAGCACTTTTACCCCTAGATAAAGGACAACATTCAGGTTTCTATCGTATAATATAACTTTGATGCCCTGATTCCTCCAAGAGGTTGGCCTCAATAAAAAGTAAAATGCTTTCCTGTTTCTGATAGGCATTCCTTGCATACTTCAGTCCTTGCATTCCTTTCACTTCTCTTTCTCTCTCAGACATGTATAGTTCCAGTAATACTGTACCATATTTGATTTTCCATGGATGTCTTAAGAAATTTAAGAGAGAAAAAAAAAAAGCTGTTTTTCAATACTCATGTTCAGGTGAAGTACTTCCCCACAGATGTGATAAGGAATATTTTTTTACTTTTGTATTTTGCCATAACAGGTTGACATGTGATACTCAAGATCAGTTAATAGAAAAAAAATCTTTTTACTGTACCAGTAGATGCAAGTTATTCTACCTAATGGACTTAAATTTTAGTACTTCATTTGTGCAGCGAATTACAATGATAGCAAAGATACAAGGCTCTCGTAAGTGTTGAATAGTCTGATTTCCACAGTTGCTGTTATGATGAAAATGGCTGTTGCACTTGAAAATAAAATGCATTTATTCTAGTTGTGTTGTTTCAATATTCTTTTTCCAAAAGTTCGTTAATTTAGTGTATGTTTGTAAGGCTTTTTTTATTATAACCACTAATTATGACAAATTGATATTTGCAGTTTTGCATGAAAAATTTTATTCTTCTAACATCAAGAATACATTACACTGAAATTCCCAAATAATTTCTTCCCAAATTATTACTGTGAAAGCATTTACAGGTTCTTGTAAATACTGTACTACAGTGCATGTATGCTGAGTAAGTAAATAATTCTGATAAAATACTGTAGAAAAAATACAGCAATCAAAAAATTTTTCCCATTTTTAAAGATAATTTCTGTGAAATATTTTATAGCAAGTATTTTTAACAGAAAAGAATTTACAAAACACTAAATTTTACAGATAATGTTTGGGATTTTTTACAGCAAAGAATTTACAGAACACTGTAAATTTTATGGGTAATGTTTGGTATTTTTTACAGAAAAGAATTTACAGGGCACTGTAAATTTTACAGAGAATGTTTGGTATTTTTTACAGAAAATAATTTACAGGACACTGTAAATTTTACAGATAAAGTTTGGCAGCATGGACATTATAATTTACGTAGTACTATACACAAAGAGACATATTCAAGACATGTTCATTCTGAGATGCCTGGACACACTGCGTTTGAAAGACTAAAGGTCATGATAATGATATCTCACTTCAAAATCAATTCAATTCCACTTGTAAATCTCAATTACTGCATAAAAACATGTAAATTAGACACTGAAATGCATAAACAATAACAAATCCTGGTAGATTTCCACACTCTAAAACTTACACCACGTACAACAAAGGCTGGGTGGAGAACACCCAGACAGCGCCATATGGAAAAAAACAAAGTGCTGAGCCGCACACCACTTCCTCTCTCCACAGGCTCACAATGTGCAGTGAAGCTATTGAGACAGCCACGTTGCTCGGCCTACTACACACTCGCTGCTCATGTGATACATATATAGTTGGGTGAAATTCACCTGGACATAGTTCACAAGGGTTAAGTCATGGAGAGAGAGAGAGAGAGTGAGAGAGAGAGAGACAGTTAAGTGTGTGTGTGTGTGTGTGTGTGTGTATGGTTTAGTGTATATAATTTGACTAAAATTAATTTACCCAAATTGAGAGTCTCGTTCTAAGTTAATTTCTTAAAATATTGCTGATTACATTATTTGTCAAGAAAAACCTTATGTTTTGAATGGAACTTGATGCTCACAGATGCTGTGACGGGTTGTGGAGAATGTAATGGTTGTTTCTCTGCTACTTATTTTTTTCACTCCTCTCACACTCACTCTCGATTCAGAAATTTCTTTGCTGTTAAAATCCGTGTGGGATTTTTTGGATTTTAGTACCATATTATTTTCCTATATTTTCACACAGCTGCTATTTGATGCTGTATTTTTGGTGATGATAATTTGGTGATGATGATGATGAGGAGAAGGAGGAAGAAGAAAAGGAGGTAGAAGAGGAGGAGGAGGAGGAAGAGGAGGAGGTGGTGGGGGAGGATGATGGTAGTTAAGGTATTGATGAAGATTATGAAAACCTGGCAAAAAGACTACTGCAGCTGCTATTATTGTTATTACTACCACCACCACCACCACCACTACTACTACTACTACTACTACTACTATTACTACTATTACAGTGGTAGTAGTAGCAGTAGTAGTAGTGAGGTCTGCACTCCAACGCCTCCGGGGCACAAGATCATCTGCTTTCAGGCCTGTCTCTGGCGGGTATGCTTTACGAAGCTACTGTGATTTAGAGCGGCACTAACCAGCGACTACAATAGATTAACAATTTTGTTAGCACCGTAATGTTATTTTAAAAAATAAAATGGAAATAAAGTAGCAGGATGTTGTCGGCAACCACAGCCATTGATGGGTTTGGGGCCAGCACATTGGGTTATAAGGGTTAGTGTTAACCTTCACGCTACAGCTCCAAATGGTGGATTTTATTATGAAGGTTGGTGGTGATCTTTAGAATATAATTTTGCAGATGGATAGAGGAGGTTTTATATAAAAAGTATTAGTTGTAGTAGTATAGTAGTAGTAGTAGTAGTAGTGGCAGTAGTAGTAGCAGTAGCAGTAGTAGCAGCAGCAGCAGCAGTTGTAGTAGTAGTACGAGTTGTAACCCCAGGCTCATCTGAATGTGAACCCAGAGGACTACAGGTTGAGGATGTGATGTACTCTTCTGCAGTGTACCATCCGCCTTTTGAGGGAAAGGGAGGGAGATGAGAGACATCTATATAGCCAGACAACAGAGCAGCTCGTTTACAACAGTCCCACCTCATGTAGGTGTCCCTCTCCGACAGTGGAAAAAAATAAAAAATTGAAGCATTATACAAAACAAAATTAATGTATCCAAATGGTGCATGTCCTGTATGATGTTCATCATCGTTGCTCACTACGCATTTGATCAAACATTGTATCATGCACAACAGAATAATTTACCAGAATGTTATTTATTTTGCTAAGTTGTAATCCCTGTTTGATTAAACGATGTATTATATACAGCAGAATGACGTACCGGAGTGCTGTTTATTAGCAGCGAGCGACCGCAACGACCAAAGAAGGCAAACGTAAGGAGCCGATGTTTATGTTCGGGTGAGAAACGAACCGCCCCTGCCCGACACGACAGGGCCTGACCGTGATGGTTTTCAGAGGCTAATAACTTTTCTACAGTGTGAGATAGAGAAGAGATGCTTTCAGCAGGTAGTAGATACACACAATAAATTTCGTTTTTAGTCGTATATTTACTCATGAGACCAAAAAAAAAAAAAACTTGGAATCCCAGCTTTCCAATGCATTGTGCCAAGGGGTTCAACTGACATGTTCCACTATGAAATCGAATTTAAAAAGATATCCTATTGTAACACTATGCTTTTTTGCATGAATTCTAACAATTAAATATCGGATATTATGCTCATAATTTTACATGAACGTTTTTCCTATGTTTAAGGGATGAAATCTGCAAAGGTAATAGCCCAATACCTGGGTTTTATCATTCGATCAATATGCACATCCAGAGAGAAAACGTGAGAAAGTATATATTTTAGCTTAATTATTCTCCTGTTACTGTTCAGCTACCTCATCAAAAATGCTGAAAGTTTACATCGACGGAATTATGATGATAGGTGTATGTACAAATGTTCGCTCGCTCGTCACGCACTCACAAAGCTCAGTTTAGTGGTATTACGAAGTTGTCATCATTCTTATACTCTCCCCACCCCCAACCACCATTGTTCAACGTCTACATGAAGGCTTTTAAGTTCAGAAAAATATATTTAAGTTTGAAAAAGTCCTTCAATAATGTCTTAGTTACCTAGATTCTATAGTATGTGTCCTGTAAAATGGTAAGCCCCGTAAAAAAAAAAAAAAAAAAAAAAAAAAGGACCACATACGATATGTGAAAACTACCTATGAACGCGGAACTGAGGGCGTGTGTAAAGGGGGAGGGCTATACACCCATAGTGAAAGTGTAGCAGCGCCTTTGTGATAACCTTGTCTCAGACTGCACAAGCTACAGTATTCAATTAACAGTAAAGCCGACGTTCATTACACCCATGCAGTTCTACACTCAGCAGTTCACACGTTGACTCTTTTGCTTTGCTAACTGAAAGAGAATGAAGGCGAGAGTGAGCCCAACATTCTCCAAACAGTACGAGAGGTGTTTTGGACCGCACCTCATTTGGGCTGCCCCTCCTAAACACGGCCTTTGTCTTGCCTCGCACAGCTTAATGATTAAACCTTTCAGCCCGGGTCAAAACCCATGGAGTGTGTATAATATTATGTATACTTTGACTCAGTCCTTTAAAGTGAATACCCTAAGGTTTCAAAAGCTTACTAAATAGCTGGACAAAATAGTACTGTCAAGGAAAAGTGCCATATTTATAAAACGTACCCAGTGTAATGGCACAAGAGGGTGAAAAAGGTGTGTCGATCATGAAAGGGTTATCATTCACATACGTGCCATTCGGTAATGCAACACACAAAGGTTTAAACACTACAGATTTAACGTGTAAGACTGATAATTAATAAAAAAAAGGAATAACAATCAACACAAGTACTTTAATGTTTTTTTTTGTGTGTGTGTGTCCGACTCTGGGCAAAGGCTCAGGGCCTATTTCTTGGGGGCAGTGGCCTATCCCAAGGCCCAGTAGTCCTCCTACACCTCCACATGTCATCACTTCGGCGCTAACACCCACCGTCCATATTGAATACATGCTAGGGCTGTCTCATACAGGACTGGTGTACTGGTATTAGCGGGGGTACTTTTACGACATGTCGGCGGGTCATCTGGTAGATCAGGAAAGTCTGCGTTTAGGAAATTCAAATCCTTAAACTGTTCCCTGCCCCAGCCGAGATTCGATCCTGGGTCCATTAGGACTGCAAGCCGCCTCTCTACCGATTCAGCCACCGCCTCCCCCTAGTGAAGTCTTTCGACATAGCACCTTCTTACAGGAGATCTTTGTATTCTGAAAGAGAGAGAGAGAGAGAGAGAGAGAGAGAGAGAGAGAGAGAGAGAGAGAGAGAGAGAGAGAGAGAGAGAGAGAGACAGACAGACAGACAAACAAACAGACTGAGACAGACAAACAGACCGACCGACAGACAGACAGACAGACAGAATGAGAGAGTGAGAGTCAGACAGTGCGTGAAAGACAGTATGATATATAGAAAGGGAGGAAGAGTGGATAATCACAGATAATTATCAGTTGTACGGTACTTGGCACGTATTACTGATGCATAGCAGTTCAACATTTGAGGCAAGTTTAGGAAGGTAACTCAGAACCTGAGGGTAATTTTTAAGGCTTGTATCGGTATTCTGACAATAACGTTCTCAATATAGTGGTATGACAATTGATTCATCATGTCTCTGCTTCGTCTAATTAGTTTCTTGATGGAGAGAGAGAGAGAGAGAGAGAGAGAGAGAGAGAGTGTTATTATGCAACACTGAACTGAACTGTTGGATGTTGATTTATCTACAGCCTGTATTCGCTTAACATTCATTAATTTTACTCATGAAGATGATTATAAAAAATCTTTTCTTTCTTGATGAATTGAGGGTGAAGGAATATTATCTTTGCCTGTAATTATTTCAATGGAATCAATGCTTATGAAAACATCACCCATATTCTTTCATATTATCCAACTAGTTTCTTTACCATTGATTTTATGAATTACCACTGTCCTTGTCCATGTTATGTAGTAAGTCTTTAAATTACTATTATGTGCTGCCCTGTCATAAGATGTTCTCTGCTCTTTCATTTGTCGGTATTATCATTTTTCCGTTAGTCTTGATTCTTTCTTAAATGCTGTGCACAAATGTTGATGAATCAACCTCAAATTACCAAGGGATGTCGATTTCCTTCTACCTGAAAATGTATCTTGTTTTTGAACCATAATACAGTCCTTACTCCCCGATATCAACAGTCTGTAAATGCGCTCTAAAACTCTCTCTTTAGTACGACTAAGGCAAAATCTTGTTACAGATTCATGATGATAAAGAGAGGAAAACATTTTTGCAGCTGATTTTTTTTTCTTTCAATTCTAATCGGATATTATGTATTATCTAAAACATCACTTGACACAAAAGTAATAATGCATGTTGAGTGTAATAAACCAAATAACTGTATTTACTTTCTCTTCTTAGAAGCTGCACTTAACTTTTTCAGATTAAGGACATAATTTTTATCTAATTGTTACTAATATCAGACTCAGGAGACTAAGGAGAGGACCCTGGTCGAGAAGGGGTGAAAGTAAGCAGTTTTTATCGCCTCTAGTTGAGGTGATAAAAACTGCCTTCCTAAGCAGAATTCAATCATTTGGAGATAACTCGAATGTCATAATCGACGTTCTCGGTCTGAAGAGAAACCCTAGATTTTATATTACCTCTTAAAATTACAAGACCGAAAACAATTACCTCTAGAAATTATTATTACGAGATATAACACGTTCTGGAGAAAGCGAGGCGTAATGAGGTAGTCAGGATGAGTTTTGAATTACTGGAGTGTGGGTGACATCATTCGTGGCATATTCTTGTTGCTACCAAACGACTTTGTTTAGTTCATGGAAGACGTCTCTGATTGAAGGGGTTTATTAAGGTTATATCCAACCCTCCCTCTTCCAAAAGTTTAGTGTAAGTAGAAGAAAATCATTACAAGATGGGAAGAATGTATTGTAAAAGTCGTCCACTGGATGAAAGGTTCAGTGACCGGAGTGGGCTTGTGGGTGTATAAGAGAATCTGGTACTGTCATATCATGGACAGATAGGTTGATAAACTTTTTGAGACTGTTTACAGTAGTGGGCTTGTCCTGGAGTGTGTGTGTGTGTGTGTGTGTGTGTGTGTGTGTGTGTGTGTGTGTTAGCATGGCAGTGTCATGGACAAGATTTTATATATATATATATATATATATATATATATATATATATATATATATATATATATATATATATATATATATATATATATATATATATATAATTTTACTCCGTTTCACTTTTCATCAGTCTTTTTGTTTCGTTTCATACCTTGCTGTTTCTAAACCACCCGTATATGAAAAGGGTTAATAAATTATCTTGAACGCTTTTACCAAAAATGCTATATAATAACCTGATGGTTGCACATAATTCATTCTTTTGCCAAATAAATTAAAGGGAATTACACGTAGTTCTTTATAAATCAAAGAATCAAAGGAATCTATATCGCATAAAATAACAAAGATTTTGTTTCTTCTAGGCAGGGTCAAAACAGGTTCATTTTGGTAGGTCTGCATTGATTAATTCCCTTAAGAAGTAGCTGCTAAAATGATTTTGAGATTGATTTAAAATAATTATTTAAAAAGATGAAAATAGTGAAAATTTGTAGGATCTTTAATATATATCATTGTACACTCATGAATACTAATCTCTGACCAGAGAGTTAGAGCAAAGTCGTGGCCAGGCGTAGGCTGCACAATCAGATACGCGCAACCAGAGTTCCAGAAAGAACTTTAGCTTCATATATTATATTACTTTTTCAAGTAATATATATGCATTTTAACCTTTTAAGAAATACACACGAAAGTTGGTCATAGCTGTTTTGTGTGTGTGTGTGTGTGTGTGTGTGTGTGTGTGTGTGTGTGTGTGTAATAAGTGCCTGGTTCTATTTGGCACTAATTCTGTTTTTTATTAATCTGATTATTGTTTCACTGACCTATTCCTTGAGGCGAGCCTTTAACCGAGCTCTTGATAGGTGACAGCGGAGAAACACCCAAGAATACCACAGCAGCCGGCATCCACACATGTTCTAAGTATTCATTATAATACTCATTGACAAAAAATTATCATTACTGTACTTGCTACTTTGAACTATTTTTTTTTCTTCTAGTGATATCAGGCCCCGTTACCATCGAGTGGGAATGGTTGCCCTATTCCTACGAGACGTGTTAGCTGCATGCCCCCTCTGCTCAAAATGTGTTCCAGTTAATGCCGTTAATCATAAATGATTATTATATATGATGCAGTACCCATATACAGTGGTACATGCCTATTTACTTGATGGAAATTGGCCAATTGCAGATTGATTGAAGGAATGTCCGCCCTTGTCAATAGACGCAGATTATTATAATATGGAAGATAAACCATAAAAATAAGATAATGTCAGAAATGAGATAAACACTTCAAATCACATGGTTACAGTTCTTTGCCCCGCCCAGTAGTGTAGAGGCTGTGTTCGAATGTGTGGCTCGTGTGTGGTCATAACACTGCCAGCTATGCGTCTCTGGTCAAAATTAGTAATCATGAGTGTACCTCATAATTTTTACCTTAATAACACACACACACACACACACACACACACACACACACACACACACACACACAGGCTTATGACTCAGAAAAAATAACTAACTGTTCGTGATCTTACTAATGGAGTCAGACACATGTGTCCAGTCAGTGAGAGGCGCCTGTCCGGCCGGGTAATAAGAGGGATCATTTCGATGTTTGAGGTGATGGGGTAATTCCTTGTCCTTAATGGGATTCCAATTATCATACAGTGGTGGAAGCAAGGAATTTCAAAGATGGAATGGTCGGAATGAAAGCCAAGATTACCTTTATTTTATCTTATTTACCTTGACTTGGATGCTAGAGAGGGACGCCTTCACGTACTGGTGCTGATATAACCAGGCGGTGGACCTGCCCTGTTATAGGATCGTTCCTTTACATTTTCCTCCGTTCCTATCTCTCAATGAAGGATAATGGACTGAAGGATAAGACCACCTTCAGCTGCAGTTGATAAAATGTGGTGTGTGTGTGTGTGTGTGTGTGTGTGTGTGTGTGTGTGTGTGTAAGATCGTCCAATAGGTGGGAGTGAGATGTTCACTATCCACTTACTCGATGTAGTAAATACCACTTCCAGGCAACTCTACACCAAGTGATAAGATAAATGTTTTTCACTGTTACTGGAAACCATTAATACGTTGGGTGGTAACCATACAATAAATAAGTGTTCACCTGGTGGTCTACAGTCTGTTGCTTGGTACACATGCGAACAATAGTTTGGGTTCACCCCCCAGTCCCACATCTGACTGAAGAGTTGTCGTCACTGTTTGACACCAAAGGAAGACCAGTCACCCAATGTTTAGGAGGAAATCTGAAGCCTTGCTAGGGTGCAGGAATAACAGTTTGCAATGACACTGTTATTTGTGTTCTCTAGAAAATATTCCATCTAACGAGTACAGGGTTCAGTAGTCTTGTCAGTTAAGGAAGTTTCCTAACACATTTTCCTGAGCGATATACCTTCCGTACTCTACCTCACTGCCCTCTTTAATGTTGCTGATGTCTCTTAGTACCAAAATAGAAAGCATAACTAACAGCCAAGGGATTCTTACCGGACTGTATGCATTGATAAATAAATAAGGAAAAGGTGGTAGGGAGACAATACTACCCCAGGTCTGTATTCGGTAATGATCCCCAATAACTTCCTTTTAGTCGGGAATTGAGGTGGAAAGTGAATGTACAAGTATTATTTAGTTTTTACTTTAGCCTGGCCTAAAATTATCATATCTCCATCTTCAGTGCTAAGTTATAGCAATAGACTGACACTAAAACAGGATGCTAGTCATGAGGAAGTGCAATGAAAAGGATGTAAAGCCGTATCTCAACGTCAGAATAAGACAATACCACGGCTCTAGTGTACATCCATTCCAAGGAACTTCTTCATTAGAGGCATCGTATTCTAGTAATAATCTCTTGTTGTATTTCAGCATTCAAAATGAAGAGGCGGGAATTTTACGCCTTGTTCAAGTGAACATTGTATAGAAAGCGTGGTTCGTCTTGTAGGTGGCATAGGGGGACCCCGTAGCACCTCTCCCTAAGTGATTTGTTTTTCATATTTCACCTGAACATTCTCTTGTTTGCTCTTTACGCTATCGTAATACTGACACAATTTGCATCAGTAACATACAAGAGGATATTGAAATGCAATGTGCAGCATAAGTCGCAATTAAAAATGTGTTGCGAATCTCCAAAGACATTTATAATTCATAGGAGTACTGTGCAAACATTTTTATTATTTGTCAGATATATTGTTATTTTCGTAACGTCTCCAACATCTTTTCTTTCTCATTTATCAGGTCGCGTCCACACCAAATACTTGCTGGCTCGGACGGGAGTTTTGCATCATTAGAACCGTTAGAAATGGCCCACTGGCCGCGGTCAGTTGCCGGCCAGAACTTGTATGGATTACAGTGACACAGAGGGTGGTAAAGGGGAGGGGGCGCCCATCATCCACCCACTCCATGTAATGATGCTTTTTTCTTTCATGTCTTTCATTTTCTCTGTGTCTGTCCTCCTCTTTTCCTGTTTCTTCCATCATTTCTGTCACTGTTTAATACTCTTCCTTCCACTTCAGGTGGCTCTACACTGAGTGATAACCCAAAAGCTTTCCTGTAGCTCAAGAAACCATTTGCAACGATGGATGGTAACCATAATAGCCAAATAATGAGACGTGGAGCCTACTATGGTGCCCCTGTTATACGGGTGGAGACGCAACTGCGGCGTCCACCCAGGAACCAAACTTCCGCCTTAATCCCAGCGCCTCACTTGTCAGCTGCATGGAAGCATCGGTTCATTGCACGGGACGGCCCTGCAGGGAAGGTTGCTTACTTCAGGTTGATGGGTTTGCCCGATCAGATATACTGGGGTGGCACAGCAACAACAGTGACGTACTCCCGCTGCCCGCCAACAAACATTTGGTGTGGCAGCAGCCCAGTCATCCTTGTCCATGAAACTGGAAGCCATTTAGCATTTTCCATCATACTTTGCATTTGTAGTTGTTGTTTTATGTGTCGTTTCTTGCGTTTATGCAGCTTAATGTACGGCATATAGCGCTGCCTTAATAATGAACTTAATGGTGTTATATCTCATGAACTACCATTCCATGCCAGCCTTGCAGATTGCGTGGGGTATTCCGACCCTCTCATATCAGGGATATTCTAGTTTTCAACCCCCGCTAACGGTCGATGATTTTATTCCTCTAAGGGTGAGTCATACAAGGCTACTTTCACCATTAACCCATTCATGATCGGACACCTCTGCTGCACACTGCTGTAATCAGATGAGAGGGATTCATAGGAACCCAAGAGGGTTTACACAACTAACTTGAATCCTCTCATAACTGGGACGACTCTAGTAATCTACTGTACAGTAATTCCACCTAACACCAGACGATTTTATTCAGATAAGAGTGCGTCACAGGAGGCGATGAGAGTTAACTTGGTTGATATTATAGTTATTTTTCGGAAAGCAGGGAAAAAAGTGTGCCAAACTTCATGAAGTTATTCTTGGACTATTATGAGTAACAAGTGCTTTACCAAGTTGATACAGATCTTTGCGTTACACAATTACAAATAATGATGAGCTGTCAATAGACGTAGCCGAAGCGTTAATCAGACTGAGAGTGTAGATGCTTAGTTGATCGCAGCAGCCACCAGTGTTGATAGTGCTGCCCTGGTAGATAATCGTAACTCAGGAAGTGGAATTAACTTGGGCAGCCATTGATATAATCGCAAGGCGTTGGATGGCTCTTTGTTGGTCGTGCTCTGTCTCACTTTCCCCTCCAGCTTTACCTCTTGTCTCGTAAGTAGAGGTGATATATAGACAATTTGGGGTTAAATGGGTTTTACTGAGACACAGTGACAGAGTGACGAGACCCACTGCTTGCTGCTGCCTTCCTACTATATCTCCTGGCTAAGCTCTCCTCTCTCCTTCCCTCTAACCCCTTCTAACCTGAAGGGGATCTCTCCGAGATTATATACAGCTCGGGGTGTATGTGTGTGTATGTATCATCTGGTAGATTTTCAATCGTGTCTGGTCATTCCTATTCACGTAGGCTAGAGCTGGTTACCAACATGTCTGCATCTTATCAAATGCTTGTTCTTCTGGGCAGCGGGTTTTGTCGACATACATCAAGTGGTGTGACATTGCTAGAAGCTATATATGTTTCTGCCAGTCACTGCATACTGCGTTAGTGTTACACACTGTGATGACATATTGGTGCATACAGAGTAATGCTTATAATTATTGTATATTGTGTCATAAAATAGTAATGCCTAAATATCCAGCTGGTGACAGCAAAGGCAGGTCCGTTGTTTCCTTCCGTAAAATTAACAGTAATTGTACCTCTAATGACTTAATGGGGGACAAAATGTGACAGTGTGAGACTCACCATTTTTACTCCCATAAGGTTATCAGTAATTGTAGCTCAGACAACCGTATGGCAAACATAAATGAGAGACAGCTTTTCCTGTCATAAGGTTATCAGCAACTGTAACTTAATTCTGTAACAGTGTACCAGTAGAATTGGCCCTATGTACATAGTGTTTTGATTGCTTAAAATTATCCCAAAAATATCGTCCTCAGGTTTGGCACGCTCACATAAGTTGTAAATTTATGTGTACATGGCAAAACACTGATGTCGATTTTTTATAATGAGGCTTTTTGGTGTTCATCACATTATTTTACGGAAGGTCATCTATTATTCTTTATCACTTACAGTCGTTACAATGAACAAGGTATCAAAAGAACATGAATAGCCAAAGCAGGAAGTATTCTAGGCTTAACAGATAGTAAACCTTTTGTTGTTCTTGTCCCCAAAACCACACTCACCATCACAGACGCCTATGTAAAACAACACATTCGGACGGGGGAAAGGTAAAGAGACGACCCAGTAATGGACCTCTTAGATTCCTCTCTGACTGAAGACGTTTCCACTGTCAGCAAGAATACCTCTCTACATGTTGCTCCCCTTAGATGTAAATCATTTCTTATATTCACGTTTCTCAGTATGACCCGTTCCCTCCCTTTCTTTACATATTTTGTTTCTGTACGAGTAATACTTCTCTTTCCTTATTCCGTCCTTATCTTTTTCTTCTTTTAGCTTAACCTTTACCTTTCTCTTTCCCCTATTTCTTTACCATCTTTAATCATGTCTTCTGATACGATAATCTTCTTTCTTTTTCGTCTTCCCTTCCTGATACTATGTCTCCGTCCTATATCCAGCCCTTTTCTTCTTCCTCATCTCATATTCGAAATCTATACTCCTCTTAACCCAATTTGCCAGAAAAGAGGACAAGGCGTAGATGAATGTCTAACACTCTCAATCATTTTCTGTCGGACTTTCTAATACAAGTATTAAGGGATATACAATACTTAACTTTCACATAAACGAGACCTGTATTAATAAGCTCTCGTAAGCTTAAGTACAGTACTGTATCCAGTTCCTTCTATATATCTAAAATTTGGTGCTTGAGACTAGAGAGGAACAATTTCACGTGGTAGTACTATTATTACTCGGCGACTTCACTGCCCATATAAATTAACGTCACTTATATCCCTGCAAGAGGACAGCTTCAGCCAGCAGTCCATCGTGTTCACATTTCAGATGAACCTTCTACTCCTGCAGAATATATATATATATATATATATATATATATATATATATATATATATATATATATTTTCTTACTGTCTGCAAGGGAATGTATCCAAATTAAGAAATACCTCTTGTACTAGAGGATGAGATTAATGCTATGTTTAACCCATATACCTAAAAGAGTCCGTTCTATGCTGAAGAAAATCGCCTAAATCAATAGTTTCTTCACGCTGCAGTTCGCCACACTGGAGCGGATCGAGAGGATGGCACGAGTGGCGAAAAGATTTTAAGACAAATATTTAACTTTCTTGAAATTCATGTGCCAAAAATGAATAGATTATTTACTCATTTACTTTATTTAATGTTGTTACGTGTCATACAATACGGTAAAATAATGTGTACAGAAATCCGCAGAATTTTCAGGAGTTTCCAGATTTTCTTCAGTAATGTAATCAATTTTATATGAAGGAAATTTTATCTAAACTAAATTACTTAAAGTATTGTAAGCTATGTATTTACTGTTCAGTCTCTATCTGTCTATAGCCAGACGCCATAATCCCATGAGGGGTGTCCGTCTGACTTTGAGTTAGTTGTTTTATGGGGTGGGACACTAACCCTCCGCCATCTGAGTGTGCCTTGCGCATTACAGAGGTTATTCTCTCAAGCATAGAAACATACATTCCTTTCTCTTATCCTGCGATTAAGAAGAAAAAAAAAAAAAATTATTTGATCATGCTTGTTCAAATGCTGTCCACATAAGGATAGGGCCTACAAAAGGTACCAGGGCCAACTCCCCCCCTCCACTGAATCTCATCTCATGTTTCTGCCCGAAACTGTGCTAAGTTTACTCTGCGCTCTGCTATTTTCATTGATACTAAATGCTTTGAACTCTCTAACTCAAATTCTTCCCATTCCTTCTGACACCATGCTAAAAACCTTCATAACAGCTTTACCTCATTATCCTTCCGTCCTTTGTTCCAGACTGATGGCTTTGTAGCTTTTTGTTCTACTGATAAAGCAGAATTCTTCTCAGATGGTCTCCTCCAGTTCCACCTTTGACGATTCCGGCGGTGTTCCTGCATCACTCCCCCCCCCCCCCGATTTCCTCATGGCCGACATAAAATGTCTTCAGCTGATGTACTTTCTGCTATCACTGGCCTCAGTACTAACATGGCATATGGGCATGATGGAGTCCCTCCTGTTGTCCTCAAGAACTGTGCTTCTGTGCTTACATCCCGCCCAGGCAAACTCTTTCGTCTTTGTCTGTAAGTCAACTTGTACCTTTCCTTCTTGCTGCAAGTTTGCTCTCATTCAGCCTGTCCCACAGAAGGGTGACCATTTCCAACGCTTTAACTATCGCCCAGTTGCTTTCATATCCCTTATTTCAAAAGTTTTGAGTCTAATCCTTAACAAAAAATAAATTGATAAATAAATAAAGGACCTTTCCTATTACAACCTTCATTCATGTCTTAGAATTGTATGGATGGACCCCCATCTAAGATAGGGAATGTGAAAGACTTAGTGTCACTCATCATAAAGAAAATTCCATATGTAATATCAACTCATTTTTTGCACAGAGAGGCATTAGTCAGCAGGACTCTTGTAGCTGATTTGAAGTTGGCTCTAAATCAGGCTAAGCACATTATGATCCTCATCAAAGCAAAACCACTACTGGTGCAGTTATTTGCTCAACTCTGCAGCGACATGAAATCAGAACACCATTGTCTGATTCTGGACACGAAGGTTCGCTGTCTCGCAGAAAAGTTATAAATCAGATTCTGGAACTGAGGAACGAGCTAAGTGCATTTCTGGGACAATGAGGGATCCCACAGTACTCCCACATGAGAATGACTGGTATGAAAAGCTGGCATAATTATCTGAAATCTTTTCCTGTGCTCAGTGACAGTATGCAAGGCTGCATTGACACTATCCTTAAGACTGCAGACAAAGTAATTTCATTCAAAAAATAAATAAATAAATAAAATCTAGCCCAGAGGAGCGAGGTAACATAACCTCGAAATGTTCCCAGTGGTAAAAAGTTTTAAAACGAGCAGTGAATTGTATGGCCTAATACAGGAACAACCTGCAGCGCTGCAAGAAAAAAAAAAAAAAGACCAGTACCTCGCATACCTGTCTCTAGAAATTTTCAACTGACTTAGAGATCTCTGCCAATTCTGGCTTCTCAGATCCGACACTAGATGAGGGGGAGGAAATGGGATGAATTTCGAGTGACTGCACCTTGAAAATGAAACATCAGAGTATGCCACTGAACTCTTTTTGGATATGCAACCAGAAACAATGCCCAAGCATCTCTTCAAGAGCATTGTCATTTCTTCCACAGTTCTCCACGAAATATTGTTGTGAATAGGGATTTTCACCTCTGACAAATATCAAAGACCAGGAAGGAGAAAGGCTTACTTGTGTCAATGAGGAGGTGAGAGCTTGTTTCACTCAAATTAGACCTAATGTAAATGGGATTATCACACAAAAGCAAACTCACACTTCTCACTGAGTTTGTATATTTTGCGAATAATTCATATTTGTATGTCACGAGTCGGCTAGTGACATTGGCTTTTGTGGGAAATCGCAAACTTAAGTGGAATCCCAGTTTATCGTTCAGTTAACCGCTCATTCAGACGGAAGCTTTGTCAAATCAATGTTTCATTGTCATACATGA
Organism: Coenobita brevimanus; assembly: GCF_032717465.1. Classification (NCBI taxonomy): domain Eukaryota; kingdom Metazoa; phylum Arthropoda; class Malacostraca; order Decapoda; family Coenobitidae; genus Coenobita; species Coenobita brevimanus. The sequence continues at coordinate 15,621,319 of NC_137041.1, forward strand.
TCGTCTTTGTGTGAGACATTAGCGCTTCTGCTGAGCGATTTGTTTTGGGCGCGTTTCGCTCACTCGACCGTTAAAAAATGCGGCCTAGTGCTCTGCTTTTCTTTCCCACGACTTATTCAGTCCAGTGTTTGTTGTGATGGAGAGAGGTACTGTGCTCCAGAAGTGTGAGAGGAGAGGTTGCTAGCACCCAGACTCCACTGACTACAGTTCTTCAGTGCTCCCACCCTTCTTTGGGTGATACACCACATTCATTGACTAGTATTTCCTTTTTGCATTTTCCTAGGTTTAAGAGCTTAGTTAAGGTGTTTTTCCTAGGAGTAAGAATTTAGCTCGAGTGAGTAAGTGAGTACGATCTCTTTATTTGAATTCATTTGAAGTGTAACATTAAATTTATTTTTGTAATCAATAAATTTAACAGTTCTTTTTCTTGAGCTTAATGTAATGTAAACTCTTGTTTCATTTCTCTGCAATTAAGCTTATATCTCATAGCTCCTAGCTTGCATAAACGTTTGCCATTCATAACTGGTACTTAGGCCAGTCTTGTTGTATTAAGCTTAAAATCCGTTGTGCCTCCTAGGAGTTAAGCATCAGCAAGAACCTGATATTATTATTAGTATTAGTTATTTATTGTCAGGGGTGAAGTAACTTTCTCCAGAGGCTAACAGTACTAGTAATCAGCATTTGTGAGTAATTAGTCTCTGCTGTGTACTGTTGAGAAAGTTTATAAATTCTCGTTCTTAGAGAATCATGCGAAGCAAGTCAGCGTAAAGTAATCGTTGCTTGATGTAGCAAGACAATCATTGTCCCTGCTGTTCAGTATTATTGAACATTATATTATCAATTAAATAATATTTAGCATTTATTTTAAAAACACCGTGATATTTTAAAAACACCGTGACAATTTATCCTGGCGAGGTCGCCAATTGTCACGGTGTTTTTAAAATATCACAGTGTTTTTAAAATAAATGCTAAATATTATTTAATTGATAATATAATGTTCAATAATATTGAACAGCAGGGACAATGATTGTCTTGCTACATCAAGCAACGATTACTTTACGCTAACTTGCTTCGCACGATTCTCTAAGAACGAGAATTTATAAACTTTCTCAACAGTACACAGCAGAGACTAATTACTCACAAATGCTGATTACTAGTATTGTTAGCCTCTGGAGAAAGTTACTTCACCCCTGACAATAAATAACTAATACTAATAATAATATCAGGTTCTTGCTGATGCTTAACTCCTAGGAGGCACAACGGATTTTAAGCTTAATACAACAAGACTGGCCTAAGTACCAGTTATGAATGGCAAACGTTTATGCAAGCTAGGAGCTATGAGATATAAGCATAATTGCAGAGAAATGAAACAAGAGTTTACATTACATTAAGCTCAAGAAAAAGAACTGTTAAATTTATTGATTACAAAAATAAATTTAACGTTACACTTCAAATGAATTCAAATAAAGAGATCGTACTCACTCACTCACTCGAGCTAAATTCTTACTCCTAGGAAAAACACCTTAACTAAGCTCTTAAACCTAGGAATATGCAAAAAGGAAATACTAGTCAATGAATGTGGTGTATCACCCAAAGAAGGGTGGGAGCACTGGAGAACTGTAGTCAGTGGAGTCTGGGTGCTAGCGACCTCTCCTCTCACACAGTACCTCTCTCCGTCACAACAAATACTGGACTGAATAAGTCGTGGGAAAGAAAAGCGGAGCACTAGGCCGCATTTTTTAACGGTCGAGTGAGCGAAACATGCCCAAAACAAATCGCTCAGCGGAAGCGCTAATGTCTCATACAAAGACGATCACGTATGACAATGAAAAATTGAATTGACAAAGCTTCCATCCGAATGAGCAGTTAACTGAACGATAAACTGGGATTCCACTTAAGTTCGCAGTTTCCCACAAAAGCCAATGTCACTAGCCGACTCGTGACAATGTAGATGTGTTGTTTTATAATTCTTTGATGTCTCATGATCTTATAGTAATGTAGCTGTGTTCTATCTTGTGAGTAAAGCATTGCGAGGAACTGTTTAGTTTTCTTAAGGCATATTTTATCAGTTAAAACTTCATAGTGGCGCGAGTAAATTTTCATTACTAAAAAAGCTGCCCAGAAAAAAAAAAATTGGAACCACTGGTCTGAAGGTTGCAAGAAACAAATTACTATGATGTTCTCTGACCGCAATGGTTAGCTTCTAAAAAAAATTGGAAAAAACTTACGATGATGATGATATGTACCTTTTGACATACTTTGTATGGCAGAAAACAACGAGGGGAAAAAAATAAATAGTTCAGCAAATGCAGTGCAGGGTTCAACTCATGAATAAGAGCAGAAATAATAGACAGAGGCAGAGAAGGAAGGGGAAACAACGATGGAAGAGAAGTGGAAGAGAATTGGTGATATGTTTAAAGAGCGGTATAGGGAATTTCAATAATTGGTCAGAGAGAGAGAGAGAGAGAGAGGGAGAGAGTAAGAGGAAATATATTCATGTACCCCAAACAAAAAGTGGAATGAGAATGAAGACAAAAGAGTAGTGTATAAACAAGAGGAACTGTAGGAGGAAATTATGAAGATTGTGCTTTCCACTCGAGTATGAGAAGCAGTGTTGTAGTCAAGACCAGGCCCCTCGAGACCAAGACCAAGACCAAGACCAAGACCAGACCCTCCAAGACCAAGACCAAGACAAGGCATATAAAAAATATTTTTTTGCAAATCTATTATCTGAATGCTTTTGATCCGTACTTCATAAATTGTAATGTCCTGTCCTTTGTGTAAGGAATGGGTTTTTAACTTTTTTCTCATACATGTACCTTTGATTATAACGGACCTGATTAAATTATCTAGTTTTAAGAATCAAACATAAAAATAATTCAAAATGTGAATCAAACTCTTATATGCTCAACCTTTGTCCATGCAGCATTCAGTTAATATCCTTTACATGTGGTGGGTTAACTGCTATAAACAAAAAATAAAGAAGGCAAATAGGCAAAGTACATTCAGATACAGTTCATTACCCATTACATTTTTCTTACATTTTACTCGTTACATTTTGCAACACATGGCAATTGCATTAAAAAAACATAAGCATTTCTAGCATCTTTGATGACAGCTGCGAACAGTGAGGGTGCATGATGATACCGCCCCTGCTGAAGATGCGCTCCACTGGAGTGCTCATTGCTGGCATGGAGAGGACCTTCATGGCAAGCATGAAGAGAACTGGATAGAGTTCTTGAGAAGCAAGCCAGAAGGAGATAGGATCATCATCCCTCTGTCTCTAAGTACCAGTTAAACTGGGCCCGCGTGCTCTCGTCCATGCTCTTCGAACGCTTCCTAATGGTCTGGTACTTGGCCAGCAGATGAGGCATCTTACATGGTGGTTGTCCATTCGCATCTTCCTCGCTAGATGTCCCTGTGCTCCATGCCGTCTCTTGCTCTCCTTCCTCCAATCGCGACCCATCACCTGCCACCTTCTCGGCCTCTGAGATGACATATTCTGTGTGAAATAAAAAAGAGAATATTGATTTTTAATACGTGAAAGAAATAAAAGGCATTATCAACCATTTTCATACGTTCTGTTCTTAATATCACGTCCAACTGTTTTACACTGCTGCTCATTATAAAACCAAATTATTAAAATGCAAGTAAATATTTTGTAATGGATGCTCATAATTCTTCTCGTTTGATTAATCTATCTATCTATCTATCTATTGCCAGACGCCTCAATCCCGTTTGGGGTGGCCACAAACAAATCGCCTCCAAGTCGCCCTGTCCCCCGCCATTTCACTGCCCTGCTCCCAACTCACACCCCCCTCTCTCATATACCTCTCCACCCCATCCCTCCATCTCATCCTCGGCCTCCCCCTCCCTCTTCCCCCCTCCACCTCACTCACATACACTCTCTTCGGCAGTCTTTCACCCTCCATCCTCTCCACATGACCAAACCACCTCAGTGTGTTCCTCCTAACGCTTCCTATCACATCCACATCCACACCACAACGCTCCTTTATATTCTCATTCGTCAGCCTGTCTCTCCATGTGACTCCACAGGCTCCTCTTAAATAACTCATTTCCACTGCTCTCACTCTTGACTTGTGTCCTTCCACCAACGTCTAAGCTTCACTTCCATACGTTAGAGTTGGTATCACAATACTGTCATGTAGTAACTTTTTCACTTCCATGCTCACTTCCCTGTTTCTTATCACTGCTTTCAAAGAACCAGCAACCTTTCTTCCCTGCTGTACCCTTTCAAGCACTTCACCCTCCAAACCTCCATCCTTACTCATCACACTACCCACGTACTTAAACGTACTCACATTTTCCAATTCCTCACCATCCAACCTCGTTGTACATTCACTGACTTCACCTCTCTCAAAGACCATCACTTTACTCTTCCTTACATTCACCTTTAGATTCCGTTTCTTACACACACTCCCAAACTCATCCACCAAGCGTTGCAGCTCCCCTTCGTCTTCACTCAACAACACAGTATCATCTGCAAACAACAGTACAGGGAGTTTCCAAACACTATCCTCTCTCACCAGGGCCACTCCAACATCCACTACCCTACCTTTTACCTCTTTTATTACCCCATCCATGTGCAGATTGAACAACCATGGAGACATGACACATCCCTGTTTCAACCTAACCTTCAAAGAGAAAAATTCACTTAGTTCACCATCCACACGCACTGCAGCCTTCGCACCATCGTACATACTCTTCACAGCATTCAACAACTTCCCATCTACTCCATATATTCTTAACACTTTCCACAATCCTTGTCTATCCACTCTGTCATATGCTTTCTCCAAATCCATGAAAGCCGCACACAACTTCTTTCCCTTCTCTAGAAACTTTTCCACTAAAGATCTAAGAATGAATATCTGATCTACACAACCTCTTCCCTTCCTATAGCCTCCCTGTTCTTCTCCAACTAATTTCTCTGTTCTTTCTCTAACTCTGTCAATAAGTATCCTACCATACACTTTTCCTATTATACTAAGAAGACAAATGCTCCTATGATTACCACACACTTCTTTTTCCCTTTTTCCTTTGTACAAGGGAATAATTATACCTGACTTCCAATCCTCCGGGACTCTACCTTCCTCCCAGGCCAATCTGAAATGATAATTAAGTAAAGAAATGACTAGTTCATGATTACTGATTCATGTAGGCTCATCTTCTATTCCATACTAGAAAAACGAATCCACAAAAATTGTGCAGCACTAGATTTCTGAGGTCAAAACATTAACTTAGCACTACAAAGTTTAGAAGTGTTATATGATCTTACAAGTACAATTATATGCTTGTTATCCTCAGTTCCCATAAAAATGACTGAGTCCTAAAACTTATAATCCATTTCTAACAATATCTATGTAGGGTTAAAGACATACCTTTGAAAGGGTCTTTCAGTTCCCCTTTCGCCACTGCTGCATTCCTTGTTGGACTGGTATTCATGTCGATTCAGTGGAGCATGAACTGAGGGTCCAGGATTGATGTGACGACAAACACCTTTTCTCTGAAGGGTTCATTGTGGGTCCCTACAACAGGCTTTGTCATTAGCCAGTTGATAAAGATGCCTTTGAAACGGAGGCTTGCTAGCAGGGTCTGGTTGAGGGGCTTACAGGTCCTCGCTTTTGTCTCCATATTGCGTAGATGGCTGTGTAGGTCTAACACAGTTGGAACCACCAGACTGATTGTTACTGATAGTTCACCTGTTGAGGAGAAAATAAAGAAAATATTCCTGACTTTCCTGAGTTCCAAAGACTTATCACTGACATATTACATTGTAACTATTGTTTTCAACATACAAAATGCAAATACAAGTGAAAATTTATTTCTATTCATGATCCACTGGCACTTACTTTCGATATATGAATTCTTCCAATTCTACAGGCTAAGTTGAATTGTGCAATTTAGCATTATTACAGAGCAGAATTAACATTCCATCATAACAAAGGATTTCAAGATTGAGTACTCATAAATGCTCACAGAAAAAAGCTGACTTTCATCAGTTAGCAAAGAAGGAACCTGTAATAGATAATACATTTATGAGCATGTAGATTTCTAATCAATTACAAGCATTCAGTTACAAAGTAATCACAAGGTCTGTATCTCTAAAACTTATGATCCTGAATGGAAATGATACCTTGTGTAATTGCAGTTGCCTCTACAAAGAGTTCCAGCACCTTGTATAGTTCATCTAGCTGAAGTCACTCCCTGTAAGCGAAAGCTAGGTGATCAAACTTCCTGCCTGTAAGGCTTGTATGGAGAATTTTGGCTTTAATGTGTGTATTTGATTTTACAAATATCCTTACAAGGCTGGAAAATTTTGCATTACAAAATGCAAACATTAAATATTTAATCATGTATTCCTTGTTTTTTCTCTAAATGTAATCAAATAAAAGCTAAATAAATACATTATTTATTACGTGATTGCAACTCCAAACAGGTATTTCAACATCAATCAAGAATAGCAAACTTACTTTGGTTCCAGCAAACTGACAAATGCTCTACAATCTTAATCCTCAACAATATTCAGTGGCATTGAGCAGCCAACCTCGATATGCTGGATCAATGCCTGTCCAATGGCCTGTTGTCGGGGATGGCTGTGGGTATACTTTGCGCATGCGCCTCCATCTGATCCCAAGCTGGTGGAAGGTTGAGAGGGTGTGGGAAATGATGTGATCTTTGGTTGTCCAGGTAATGCCTTTCCTTGTTTCATGTACTCTTTATGTCTGCATGCAAATAAATTTGGTAAGGTTTAACTACTGGTGGGTAGTAGACTAGTAGTACCTAGAGTACCTACATACTAAGAGTAGCGTCACAGGGGGTCCTGGTATAACAGAAAATGGCCATTTTGACTCCACCCCATCCACTCACTCACTGCATTGTTATGTCTTTTTCTACACAGTTGCTTGAATCCTGTTGATAACAGTGGACGTGATGCCGTGCTGCTGTGTCTATGGATGGAGTAAGGGTGCGGCTACACTTGCTCGAAACATGTTGGCAACATGTTTCTAACTTTGCCCAAAACAATATAACAGACATGTTTGAAACACTAGTGTCTCAAACATGTTGGCAACTCTGCTGGAATCATATTGTAGCACTGGTGTGGGTGAGGCTTTGAGCTGCAGACATGAATCTAACACAGAAGTAGACCATTACCTGCGACCATGATACCACTTCAGAATCTGTCTTTGACATCCTAAAGAAATTACGTAATTATTAACTATCCCACACTTGCATCGGTGTCAGTCCACTGTCATCTCCAACAAGGTCATTTACGAAATGATGTCCATCACTATAGGGGTTGGCCTAACGTGATGGACGTACCCAAAATCGCTAACAGACACTTATTTTTTGTTCCTGCTGTACTCATAATACAATCGTTGTCGCTGTGGCAAGTAAGGTGGCCTCCCTCATCGCCTTGTTGCTGGGTACTGTCTGTCACAAGTCTGGACCATACGAATACTTTACATTTATTTCGAACATGTCAGTGACTTTGTCAAAAACCAAGCTTGTGACATTGCCCGTAACACGTTTGTGACGTATTGCTAACATGTTCAAGGCATGACTAACATGGCACGAGCAATGTTTATGACAATGTTCGAGGGCAAGTGTGGCCGCACACTAATAGGTCAGAGAAATGGTTTATGCTGTAGCTATTCATTTCCTGCAAATCCACAAAGAAGGAAAATATGGATAAACAAAGTCCGTCACTGATGAATGTGAGCAGTACTTCTCAGTGACAGAGTGACAGCTTATTCAGCTTGATAGGTTATTGTGTTCACAGCATTAATAACATGGAGACCACTTATAATGAGTGCATAGAAGTTATAGCATTACCCGAACAGGCAGTTCACAAAGCAGTAGACCTGACTTTGCTAAAGGAGTGTAAAAAACGAGAACTTATTACAGTGTCAAGCAAAGCATATGACATGCTCCTCAAAGTAGAGCTTATGTTTAAGATAGGTTAGAGTGATTTAATAGGAAAGGCAAGTGTTAAAAAAAAAAAAAAAAAAAAATGGGTGAAGCAATAAATTTAATCGAAGGCTTTGAACTTCCCACCTGTCACAACCTTAAGAATTAACTTATGAGTTCATTTATACTCGCATGTATTTCTAGTGCAAAAAGATGAATGAAGAACGTAAAAAACACAGGAGAAAAAGAAGACAGAAGTTGACAGTAAAATTATAACAATGAGAAAACTAGTAAAAAATATGAAGTAATTAGTCAATTTTCGGAAAACTATATTTCTCGATCCAGGAAATCTGATACAACCACTTTGTAGACCATGATAATTTGATTCTATTCCACTATACATTTGTTTTCGGAAATGTATATTTAACGTAAAAATCCAATATAATATTACCTTGGATCTCCCCTCAGATTCAGACTTTTGCGTCGGTCTTTCTCCCTGTCAGGGAAGCTCTGGCGTTTGACATCATGCCAATACAGCGCCTGCTCGGACGTCACGACCAATGAAATTAAAATCAGCCAAAAAGTGGTCCAATGAAATCATTGATAGCATTAGATTTTCACATTTCAAAATCCCTTACTTTAGTCAGTTCGACAATGGATTCAACTTGTACTGAGCGTGCTGTGACTGAATAACGAGGCAATTGCTTGGTTTTTTTAACCCGCCCCATCCCGACGTTTTCTGGGCAGTGGTACGCCCCAGTCCCAACATTTTTGGACCTTTTTTTTTTTTTGGCTCAAACATCCGCTTTTGGTGAGAAACATCGAAAATTCATAGAGAAATCGCTCACCTGAGGTTTAAAATACTCGATCCAGGTACGAGTTCCTCCTTACCTGACTGGGTTTTCTAATAGGCTGGCACCAAAGAAAACAAGTTCTATGGGAGGGTAACTATTTTATTCACTCATAAACAGTATTTATTTATTTACTTGGTACGAATTTATATGTAGTACAAGAGTATATTGGTTTTCAAACATTAATATAGGCATTGTAAGCATTGTTTCACTCACTAACTCATCACCATTCATGACCTTTTTTTCCCACATTACCTGATCATCATTTCTGACTGTTTCTTCCTCTAATGCTATGTAAACTTTGTCCTCCACATTGTCATCGATTGGGGAATCACTCTGGCCCTGAATATCTTTATTGGCCAGGTCACTGGTAACAGGTGAATTGCCGAGACAATGGCGTGCAGGGGGGGGGGAGAGGTTATGCGGTGTAAGGCATTGTCCCTGCTTGGCATCTTGTAGAGGAATAGAGGAAGGTGTCCCGTGTATACGTGCCAAAAATCACTCGCGAAATCACTCGCGAAAATTGAAAATTGTGCAAATTAGGGACCTTGCAATGTTGCCGTGTTAATTTACGTCTCCGGGATATGAGTGCACATCATGTGAGGATGTGAATTCACGTCTCCGGGACGCGGCGGGTTAAGGATAATCAGGAAAGTGTAAATTTCCTTTGCAGTCACGGTGTTTTGCTTTCCTCCCCAAAATGTAAGAAGTGTGAAAGTGACCCACATTATAGACAGGACCATCATCGGTGGTACTGTATGAATTTTAAGAGTTACGCAAATTCAAAGAAGCAGAGGGCATATGGGTTTAGGGGACTGAGGCAAATTCCACCTCATTCTCCTCCTCCGACATTTAAGGTAAGGTAAGGTTAAGTTAGGTTGGGTGTGGTTAATGTTCGGTTTGGTTAGGTTAATAATTTGGGGGGCCAAGCCCCCCAAGTAGGGTATACGGTTCAACCCATGTCCTCAATTTCGAAACCAAAAATTGATCAGGTTTAGTGTGATTTGAATTTGACCTTCGTTTTTGTAGGAAATTACTCGTTTCGGAGATAGGCTTGGGTAGGCCTATATCCAAGACGAGTGATTTCCGACAAAAATGAAGGTCAAATTCATTCAAAGCACACTAAAATTGACTAGAAAAAATATTTTTGTTTCGAAATGGAGAAATGTAGTTTCCCAAAAATTCACCAAGTAATCAGTAGGTTCTATCTCATAGTGTTGCATGTACTGTTAATGTTAAGCATAGCTTTGTATAAACATTGTAAACATCCTACTTCTCATTCATCAACTTCTAATCCTATATTATGCTTTCCTCAATATTCACAGCAAGTTCTGTGGCTTTGCACCAGAGAGAGAGAGAGAGAGAGAGAGAGAGAGAGAGAGAGAGAGAGAGAGATTTAAGATTCGTTTAATTCAAGATACCTGAACACACTGAATTTAAAAGACTGGAGGTCGTAGACAGAAGGAAAAACAGATAGAGGAAGAGAGTTCCAGGGTTTACATGGTGTATATGAAAGACTGAGAATAACGATTCATTCTTGCATCAGAGGGTTAGTTTATTCCACAATTTGCTAGAAAATTGAGATTGAGTTTGAATTTAGGTATTATAAAGACAAAAACTGGTTTTGGTTGCGATTTTTGGCAGTTTCTAGGGGTATTTGCTGGAAAAATTGGGGGGAGATTGGCCGTTTTTGAGCCGAGTTTTGCGGGGGAACCTGACAACAATCTGTAAACCCTGCCGTAGCGCTAGCCAGGCAGTATCTATAGACAGTACAACGCTGTATGGCGCTCCGTGAATCTAATCAGCCATGATCTTTCTCCGTGTATGATCATGAATTCCGACCTTCCCCATGCTGCGATGAACTTTGTAATGATGGGCTCGACTTGGTCTCGAGCCAAAACTCCGAGACCAGATGCTTCGAGACCAAGATCAAGACCAAGACCACGTCAAACGAGACCAAGATCAAGACCAAGACCACATCAAACTGGTCTCGAGACCTGTCTCGAGACCTACAACACTGATGAGAAGCATCAATGGAAAATATGCAGGGACATGAAAGTGATCAGCCTACTTCTGGGCCTTCAGAGCGGTTACACAAAGCACATGTGCTTTCTCTGCTTGTGGAACAGTAGAGCTAATGCAGAGAACTATGTAAGAAAAGAATGGCCAGCAAGACAAAAGATGCACCCGGAATGTTCAGCCGTCTTCACAAACCCCTTGAGTATTCAGAAAACATATTCTTGTCTCCACTGCATCTCAAGCTGGGCTTGCCGAAAAATTTCGTAAAAGCTATGGATCAAATGGGTACTGGGTTTCATTACTTGTCTCTGAAGCTCGATGGTGTGGTATCTGAAACCAAATTGAAAGTAGTGGTCTTGAATGGTCCTCAGATCCGCATGCTGGTTAATGATGGTGACTTCATCAAGGCATTAAACCCGCTGGAGAGGGACGCATGGAAGTCATTCGTGAATATCTTGCAGAACTACCATGGAAACCAATGTTCAGACAACTGCGAAGAAACTATAGCAGGCATGTTACGGAGCTATCGAGCTCTGGGCTCACGGATGTCCTTGATTCATTTCTTTCACTCCTACTTCGATTTCTTCCCAGATAACCTTGGAGACATCAGTGACGAGCACGGTGAAAGGTTTCACCAAGACATTGCCATAATGGAGAGTAGGCATCAAGGCCGATTCAGTCCCAACATGATGGGCGACTACTGCTAGATTGTACAACGTAAAGAGAGTCAGCTGAACAAGAGGAAAAGCAAAGTGCGTAGGTATTTTAGAACTTCATTGCTTGCTAATATAATGAACAATAGAGTTCCATATTTTTGTACCTTAAATCATCAGAGTATTATCTGTGTGTGCCTCAATATATGTTAAAGGCTGAGACGAGTTATGCCACGCTGAATTTGTTTTCAGTCTGATATTCAAGAAACCTGGTCTGATAGCGCAAATGAATATCAGAATTGAAATCAGTGCTATCAAAATAGTCAGGGACACATACTCATGTATGAGAACCATTTTGGCTGTTGACCAGTGGGGAAGGAGACAAGTGGCAAAAAGAAATTCTAAACAAATGAAACAGCACAAGCGACCAGAAGAATTCTGTAATCTAAGAGATGTTGGTACAGAGACAAAGAATGAGTGAAGGAAGAAATCAGTGGAATATATATATATATATATATATGTACCCCCTCCACAATATGTCTACCCCGATGTATATATGTCCCCCCCCACAATGCATACATGCCCCCACTAAACTTGCTAGGTCAGCACGCTTTCCCAGGGCCCCCACGCCTGAACGAAGGCATGATTGCGTCAGTTGATAGCAGGCAGCCATGACGGGCAGACTATTTTACTGTGAGCTTGTAATAAACTCCTTATCTAGCTGTTTGTACACGGAGTTTCTATCACCAAAGTATAGCAAGTTACACACACACACACACACACATATATATATATATATATATATATATATATATATATATATATATATATATACCTGGAGAGAGAGAGAGAGAGAGAGAGAGAGAGAGAGAGAGAGAGAGAGAGAGAGATGGAATGCAAGAATGGATTTAGAAGAGAAAACGACAATAAAATGGAAAGTTAGTGGGAAAAGGGTACAAGTGCGTAAATTATAAAAAAAAAAAAAAAAAAGAAAGAAAGAAAAGGGAACTAGGACAGGAGGAAACCAAGGGGAAAATTGCTGGAAGAAGGCAGGTAAGGAAGAGTAAAGGACGACGAAATCACTAAAAGAATGTAGGAGAGGAATGGAAAACAGATTTCAAAGAGATGGGATGAAAAGAGACGAAAAAACAGAAAGTATTGTGTGTAAAATGTCATAGTGAGAGATAAAAATGTCTTAAGGATCGAATATAAGGGTTAAAAGAAACAGAGGAAGAAGTGAATGGAGGAACGTAAAAAAGAAATTAAAGAACGGATTTCAAAGGGAATACAAAGATGAAAAGTAGGTAGGAATGATGAAAAGGTGAATACAGACACGGAAGAAGAAAAAGAAAGTAAATAATGTACAAAAGTAATAAAACAGTGGATCTGGACGACTGGTAAATCAAAACAGATAAAAAGGAATAACAAAAGGAGGAACTGGACGAGGGATAAAAATTGTGTAAAGTAATAAACACTGTAGAAAGAGAGACAAAGAAGTAAATGAATAAAATGATAAAAGACTTAGTGGAGAAATGTACGAAAGATTAGGAGGAGAATGCAGAGATGAAATGTAAAAAGATCTAAAATGTGGACATTAACATAAACCAGAATTGAGACAAGGAAGGAAGGGGGAAATTAATTCAAAAACTCAAGTAGGAAAGGAAATAAACATAGGGTTTAGAACAGATTACAAACACAAAAGAGAAGACATGAGGGTAATAAATGTAAGAATGAACAACACAAAACAAACAGGAATAGAGGCAAGCCAGGAATGTGAGAACAAATGCAGAAAATAAAAGGGACCGAGAGCATGGAGAAAATTGGGACAGAAAAAGAAAGTAGAAAGGGAAAGAGACAGGAAGAAATCGAGAAAGAAAACTACTAGAGGAATACGAGAACTGATGCAGAGGAGAAGAAGTAAGATAAAAAAGTGAGAAAGAGGAAAGGGAGAAAAAGTGGGGCAGGGAAAATAACAGACAGTGACAAAGTGAGTGGAAGGAGGAAATCGAGAGAGAGAGAGAGAGAGAGAGAGAGAGAGAGAGAGAGAGAGAGAGAGATTGAGTGCAAGAGAAATTCGAGAAGGAATGTATACAAGAGTAAGGGGAAAAAAAAAGGCATATATACTCAACAGGGCAGGAAAAATTCAAGAACTAACGTAGACCATAGTAAGAAAAAATATTTTAAAAGAAGGAGGACGGGAAGTAAAAGTGGAACAGGAATGGGAGCAAACGAAGGCAGAAAGAGTGGGGTAAATACTGTACTAGAGAAAAGAGTGAGGGTTGGAAAACGAAATATAAGAAAAAAAAAAAAACTGTGACAAGACAAGATTATACAGGGAAATTGTATCGGCGACTGCATGGTATGGATGAATGCATCGGAGGATCCAATATTTATTAGCCCCTCCGGTCAAATGACGCTTTTTTACTTTGCAACATTATCTACACCGTCATTTTTTTTCCTTGTCTAAGTTAATGACTTGATCTCAGGTTTCTGTAACTTACAATTAATTTCAGTCGGGAATTCCTCATTTGTCCTTCGAAAATGGGTGTTATTGAATATAGGCTAATAATGAATGGAGAAATACTTACTGTACAGCGTCGCACTATATATAAGAATAACGAAAAAGACAGAGAAATAATCATCATGAAAGACAGTCACATTAGAAATTTTATACAATATTTGATAAGGAGGGAAACCATAAAATCACTACAAGAGCGAAATATCCATTGTAACGGGTATGACTAAATTATGTTAGGTTAGGTCAGATTAGGATAGACTTAAATATGTTAGGCTAAGGCATGGGTTGGCTGGGATTGGCTATTTTGTGGCAGTTGAGTGTTACAGCTGTCTTGTGTTCTTCAGTGTTTAATTTTCATGTGAACACATTTCCACCTAATAAGCCCAGTTACCCATATATATATATATATATATATATATATATATATATATATATATATATATATATATATATATATATATATATATATTCACTGCTAGAAGAAGTTGGAGAAGAACAGGGAACCTTTAGGAAGGGAAGAGGTTGTGTAGATCAGATATTCATTCTTAGATCTTTAGTGGAAAAGTTTCTAAAGAAAGGAAAGAAGCTGTATGCGGCTTTCATGGATTTGGAGAAAGCATGACAGGGTCGATAGACAAGGATTGTGGAAAGTATTAAGAATATATGGTGTAGATGGGAAGTTGTTGAATGCTGTGAAGAGTATGTATGGTGGTGCTAAAGCTGCAGTGCGTTTGGATGGTGAACTGAGTGAATTTTTCTCTTTGAAGGTTGGGTTGAAACAGGGATGTGTCATGTCTCCATGGTTGTTCAATCTGTACATGGATGGGGAAATAAAAGAGGTACAAGGTAGGGTAGTGGATGTTGGAGTGGCCCTGGTGAGAGAGGGTAGTGTTTTGAAACTCCCTGTACTGTTGTTTTCAGATGATACTGTGTTGTTGAGTGAAGACGAAGGGGAGATGCAACGCTTGGTGGATGAGTTTGGGAGAGTGTGTAAGAAACGGAATCTAAAGGTGAATGTAGGGAAGAGTAAAGTGATGGTCTTTGAGAGAGGTGAAGTCAGTGAATGTACAGCTAGGTTGGATGGTGAGGAATTGGAAAATGTGAGTTTGTTTAAGTACTTGGGTAGTGTAATGAGTAAGGATGGAGGTTTGGAGGATGAAGTGCTTGAAAGGGTACAGCAGGGAAGAAAGGTTGCTGATTCCTTGAAAGCAGTGATAAGAAACAGGGGAGTGAGCATGGAAGTGGAAAATTTACTACATGACAGTATTGTGATACCAACTCTAACGTATGGAAGTGAAGCTTGGACATTGTTGGAAGGACACAAGTCAAGAGTGAGAGCAGTGGAAATGAGTTATTTAAGAGGAGCCTGTGGAGTCACATGGAGAGATAGGCTGACGAATGAGGATATAAAGGAGCGTTGTGGTGTAGATGTGGATGTGATAGGAAGCGTTAGGAGGAATACACTGAGGTGGTTTGGCCATGTGGAGAGGATGGAGGGTGAAAGACTGACGAAGAGGGTGTATGTGAGTGAGGTGGAGAGGGGGAGAGGGAGGGGGAGGCCGAGGATGAGATGGAGGGATGGGGTGGAGAGGTATATGAGAGAGAGGGGTGTGAGTTGGGAGCAGGGCATTGAAATGGTGGGGGACAGGGCAACGTGGAGGCGATCTGTTTGTGGCCACCCCGACCGGGATTGAGGCGTCTGGCGATAGATAGATAGATAGAAGAAGGAACCAAAGGCCACGAGCCCGCAATAACTGTTCCTTCAAAGAGAAAAACAACATACAAGAGAGAGCCAAATTCAAGATCCGATCATTTCGATATACCTGGACACGCTGCGTTTGAAAGACCGGAGATCATAATAAGCAGGAAATACAGACAGAGAGAGACAGTTCCAGAGTTCACCTGTTGCATAGATGAAGGACTGGTAGTAACGGTTAACTCTTGCATTAGACAGATGGACAGAAAAGGGATGAGAGTTTGCTGCTAGACGGGGCTACGCGCCCATTGTAGAGGTGGAGGAATGCAAGCAGACAGTTCAGAAGAGCAGTGACCACTGAAGTAGCGATAGAAAAGAGATAAAGAAGCAACAGTGCGGCGAAGAGACAGAGGTTGAAGGGAGCCAGTAAGAGGAGGAGAGTTAATGAGACGAAACGCTTTTGACTCCAGCCTATTGAGAAGAGCTGTATGTGGGGAGCCTCCCCACACATGAGAATTATACTCTACACAGGAGCGGATAAAACCATATCTGACCACATTTACCACTTAGCCTGAGCCTACCTGATCCTCCCCACTTCACTCCACTTCGCCTGACCCCATCCTCATCCCTCCTTACCCCGCCCTCATCCCTCCTTGCCCCCCCCCTCACTCCTCCTTACCCCACCCACCATTTCATCTGACTCCACCTGACCCCACCCACCACCTCGCCTTCCTCCACCCTTCACCCAATCAGAGCCCCATCCATGACGCAGGTGTGAAACGACGTCGCCTAAACAAACAAGAGAAACACAATCTTTATTATGAGTAAACAGGCGCGAACACAGGAATGCGAGAGAGAGAGAGAGAGAGAGAGAGAGAGAGAGAGAGAAACCGGGCAAGCCACACCACAAAAGGCACAAAATTGTGAAAGAGAAGCAGAGATAGAGAAGGACGTAATGTTATTTATGAATATGAATACAATTCAGTGTGGAATGAAAAAGAAGAGGGAGAGGTGACAGGCCAGGAGTAAGAAAAAAATGAGAGAGAGAGAGAGAGAGAGAGAAACTAGGCAGTCCCATCTCTTAGGCTTAAAAAGGAGTGGGTCGAGAGGAAAGGTTTGTTTAGTGTTGCAGTGCTTTTTTTTTTTTTCTGGAGAAAAACAGTCATCAAGGAACGTGAACATAGATGCCATACGATCTGATTACACTATAGATAACGTAAGTTCCCCACATCAGAGAAGAAAATATATCACATCTCTTCTTCTAAATGCGCGCAGTCTCCATATTAAAATTTCTGATTTAGAGGCTCATGTCTTTACTGAAGAGTGTGAAGTAATTGCCTTAATAGAATCGTGACTAAATTCTGAGCAAAGAGATTTTCTCGTGGAGTTTAATTTACTAAGCTACCGCATGTTTGTGGTGAAAGTGAGGGCAGAACAGTGGGCAGTGTGTTGTACAGTACATTAAAGCAGGGTTCCATCCAGTCATAATTACCAAATCTTCTGTTAAAAACATCGACGGTATTTACATTCAGCTTAGAAATTATTTTTGTCAGAAAATCACACTTGGGTTAATTTACCATCGACCAGGATAGTCATCCAATGCTGACAATGAAATCTACAATTAAACTGCCCAACTCTCTTGTTTGGAAAGCACTGTAATGTTTGGTGATTAAAATTTACCAGTTCCGAAATGAGGAGAAACACCATCCATGTACACAAGGTTAGACCTACTGTATATACAGTCTTTCAGGAAAGTTCATTGTATTAGCTGGTAAATTATCCAACATATGGAACTAGCATCATGGATCTTGTCTTTGCCACATCAGAAAATAAGAGTGAGTGTGTTACTGAAGAAGAACTTAGTACATACAATCATCGTATAGTTACATTTCACCATAAATTCAGTGATGACAACACCAAGGCAGTTATATGAAAGTGATCAACCAGAAGAAGACTAATATTCATAAATGAGAAGCAATTATAGGTGCCAGTTGCTATCATCCCATCTTGGAAACGTATCATATAAAAGGTGCATGGCATTTTTTACACAAATTCTCAACAGTACAGTCAAGGATGTACTGTATTCCAATATGCAACAGAAGGCCTACCAAAAATTCTAAAACCCAAATGGTGGAATTCCAGTACTAAGCACTGTCTGTTAGCAAAAAATCTTCCATACAAAAATTATAATGCAACAAACAGTCAGATGAATAAAAACAAATGTGATGCTCTTCGGCGGCAAAAAAAAAAAAAAAACTAATGGAAGTCAGAAGAACCTTGAGGCAAATATCGCCAGTATCAGTAAATCAAATCCCAAACAATATTTCAGATACATCAGGTGTACAATGGTAACAACAATCAGACCCTTAAGCACAGAGCATGTTGAGAATGAAACTAAGATGGCGAACATTCATAATACTTTCTTTGCACAGCATGTACAAAATACAAATAGGATTCCTGCAGTTTCCCCAGCTTCGATAGAAGAAGGCAACATAATCAATAATTTAGCAGTTAGTGGAAGCGATGTACTGCATGCAATTAGTAAACTACAGCAGACTGAAACACGAGAAGAAGATAAAATATCTCCACGTGTTTTAAAGGAACTATTTATCTGTCTCTCTGTAGCCAGACGCCTCAATCCCGTAAGAGGTGACCGCAAACAAATCGCCACTATGTCGCCTTGTCCCCTGCCATTTCACTTGTCTTCCACGCAGCTCACCCACCCACCTTCTCGTATACCACTCCATCCAATCCCTCCATTTCACCCTCGGTCTCCCCCTCCCTCTCCCCCTCTCCACCTCACTCACATACACTCTCCCCATTGGTCTCTCTCTCTCCATCCTCTCCATGTGGCCAAACCACCGCAGTGTAAGTTTCTTTTAACGCTTTCTATAACATCCACATCCACACCACAACGCTCCTTCACTTCCTCATTTGTCAGTCTGCCTCCCCATTTAACTCCACGTGCTCCTCTCAGATAACTCATTTCCACTGCTCTCACCCTTGGCTTGTGCCCTTCCAGTAAGGTCCAAGCTTCGCTTCCATCCGTTAGACTTGTTATCACAATACTGTCATGCAGCAACTTTTTTACTTCCCTGCCCACTACTCTCTTCCTTTTCACTGTTTTCAAAGAACCAGCAGTCTTTCTTCCCTGTTGTACCCTTTCATGGACTTCATCTTCTAAACTTCCATCCATACTCATTACACTACCCAAGCACTTCAATGCACTCACATTTTCCATTTCCTCACTATCCATCCTCACTGTCCGTACTGTGACTTCATTTCTCCCGAAGACAACAACTTTATTCTTCCCCACATTCACCTTTATGATTTGTTTCTTAAACTCTCCCCCGAGCTCATTCACCAAGTCTTGCAGTTTCCTTTCGTCCTCACTTAACAATTCAGTATCATCTGCAAACAACAGAGCAGGAAGTTTCCAAACGTAGCCCTCTCTCATTGGGATCACTCCAACTTCCATTACCCTACGCTGTATCTCCTTTATAACTCCATCCATATACAAATTGAGCAACCATGGAAATAGGATACATCCCTGTTTCAATCCAACATTCAGATAAAAAATATCACACAGTTCACCATCCACGCTCACTGCAACTTTAGCGCCCCCATACATACTCTTCACAGCATTCAGCAGCTTCCCACTTATTTCATATATACTTCTTAATCTTTTCTGCATTCCTTATCTACCCACTCTGTCATATGCATTCTCCATATCCATGAAGGCTGCATACAACTTCTTTCCCCTTCTAAGAAATTTTTCAACCAGAGATCTTAGGATATCTGATGTACACCACCTCTTCCCTTCCTAAAACCTCCATGTTGTTCTCCAACTATTTCCCTTGCTATTTTTCTCAGTCAATAAGTATCCTACCATATACTTTACCTAGTACACTAAAACGACAAATGCCCCTATGATTGCCACATACTTTTTCCCCCTTTCCTTTGTACAGTAAAATAATTATTCCTGACTTCCAAACCTCCGGGACTCTCCTTCCTTGCTTTGGCGCATGCACTTGTATAAAACTTAATTTTATTTGAGTTTGACGGAAAAGGTCATGATTCTTCCACTGTGCTGTTCGATGTTAAATCCTTTGAGCTAGCTCTTCCGAAACAATGACTCCCACTCGGTGATTTTTCTCCCTTCCTTCATTGTAGATTGAGTGATATTTTCCACGTAACACTTTGGTTCCTTTACTAGCAATCAACGTTTCACGTACTTCAGGCACGTCGAGTGATCTTTCTCTCATAAGGTATACTAGCTCTTCTTCTTCTCTGATACTCCTTTATTAGGGCAACAGTATTTAGATATTTTCCTTCAACTGTCCATAAGTCATCGTCCAGACACGTGCCGGCTTGGTTGATCGATATTGTCTACTGCATTTCGAGGCAAAGTTCCCATTACTTGAGCCATTGGTTGCCCGTCGCAAGCTAGCTGGGACTGTCGCAACTTTACCGTCGTCGTTAGTGTAACCCATGGACACCCACGAGGAGGTGACGATCGGATTTTGCCCTCCATAGAGTAGTCCAAGTAACTGCATATGAAAACAGGGTTAACTTGTTTTTAACTTGTTTTTATTCACGTCGAGAGAGAGAGAGAGAGAGTTATAAATTATAAGATCATCGTTTTATTCCATCCGTTGATGAACTTAAACATGATCTCTGTCTTGATCTGATGCTGTTGATGTACGAGTACTACTCTCTCTCTCTCTCTCTCTCTCTCTCTCTCTCTCTCTCTCTCTCTCTCTCTCTCTCTCTCGCTGAGCAGTTTGTGACTCCTGTGTGTGTACTCCTCTCATCATAATTATCATCTCATGTTCATTTCCCTTCATCTCTTTCTTACTTCCCTCTTCCGTCTCCACCTTATCATCCTTCTTATATCTTCCTCCTTTCATTCCTTCTTTTTCTTCGTTTCAGTTCTTTTTCTTCTTCTTTTCTTCCTCCTCCTCCTCCTCCTCCTCCTCTTCCTTCTCTTCGTCTTCTTCCTCCTCCTACCTCAACTTCCTGCTGCCTCCCCATTATCTAAGATGCGGGTGAGCTCCTCGTGGAAAATATATCATAAATTTCCCCTCTACGCCCCCTCCCTGCGCAGCAGCTTTTACTTCCCTTCTCCTACTCACTTCCCTTTCCTTCCTCCTCCTCCTTCTTTTCCTCCTTCTCTTCTTCTTCCTCCTCCACTTCCTTCTCCTTCTCCTCCTCCTCCACTTCCTTCTCCTTCTCCTCCTCCTTCTTCCTTCTCCTCCTCATCATCCTCTTCCTCGTCTTCCTTTTCTCCTTGTCTTCTACTCCTTTACTTCCTCTTTCTCCTCCTCCTCCTCCTTACATTCTTATTCCTCCTCCTTTTCCTCCTCTTCCTTCCTGCCAGTGTCTATAATTTTACGTAAGATGCAAATAGCTCTTTCTTCTCATTCATTCACTTTTACTTCCCTTTCCTTATGCCTCCCGCATTTGTCTTCTCTCCGCGCCTTATTTCTCCTCCTGTCTTTCCTCCTCCACTTCCTGCCAGCGTCTACATTGCCTAAGATGCAGTGAAGGTTTTCTCGATCTTGTTCACTCTCCTTTTTTTTCCTTCTTTCTCCTTCTCTCATATACCATCATCCATTCCTTGTCGTCGTCGTCGTCGTCCTCGTCCTTGTCCTCCTCCTCCTCCTTCTCCTCCTCCTCCTCCTCCTCCTCCTCCTCTCCTCCACCTCCATCTCCTCCTCCTCTTGCCAGCGTTTCCATTGCATAAGTATTAGTCCAGTTTCTTGGGCATCCTTCATTTGTCTCCTTTTTCACTTTTCTTTTACATGTTTCGCCTCATTTTCTCATTTATCATCTTCTTTCTTCCCTTTCCTCCTCCTCATCCTCAACTTCTTTCATCTCTACTTGCCAGCATCTCAATTACGTAGACTGTGTTGAGGATTCTCCTTGTCTAGTTCATTTCTTTCCTCTTCCTCATCCATCACATTTCTCTCGTTCTCATCCTTCTGCCACTTATAATTCTCTCCTCCTCCTCCTCCTCGTTCTCCTCTTCCTCCTCCTCCTCCTCCTCCTCGTTCTCCTCTTCCTCCTCCTCCTCCTCCTCCTTCTCCCTACTTTTCTTCTTCCTCTTCCTCTGCTCGTCAGCGTGCCCATCACCTAAATTTTCTTGTCCAAACTGGACTGGCCTCACGAGTGACCGGTTCCTGGTGGTTCAACGAGGCAGACTGAAGAATGAACCTTGGCTTATCTTGTGTGTGTGTGTGTGTGTGTGTGTGTGTGTGAGAGAGAGAGAGAGAGAGAGAGAGAGAGAGAGAGAGAGAGAGAGAGAGAGAGAGAGAGGTGGTAACTAAAGTAGAGCTCATCCTCATGGCCAATACTAATAAAAACACAGTAGATTTATCGAAACTGAAAGACACAATAGGCAAGCTGCAGATGTCAGCTCTGCCAGTAGAGAGAGACTGAGGTAGGTATTGTTATAGTGACTAGAGGTCTCTTTGCAGACTGGAGGAGGTGGTTAATGGATCCATCTGGCCTATATGTCTATCTGTTTGTCTCATTATCTGTCTTTATCTGTCTACTATCTATTTACCTATTATCTCAGCCTGTCCAGTGATGTAAGACAGATGCTGCTCTAGTGACACTTGCTTTGTCAGTTTGGTGGAGATAATGCTTGATGGATTCATGTATGTCTGTCTGTTTGTCTGTTCATCTGTCTGTCTGTCTATCTATCTATCTTTCTCTCTCTTTCACACTGTCGAAGGAGGTTAAGGTAGGTACTGATAGAGTAACAATCGCTCTCTCTGTGTGATCGTGATGATGCTTCCTGGATTCACCTAGTCTGTCTGCGTATCTAGTTCTCTATCTATCTATCTATCTATCTCTTCTCTCAGACAGTGGAGTGGGATTAAGGCGGTATTGCTATGGTGACAATCCTCTCCCAGCCCAGTCAGGTTCAGATGGAGCGTAATGGATTCAGCTGATCTATGCTACATTTAGATAGGTATACATTTTGTGTGTGTGTGTGTTTGTGTGTGTGTGTGTGTGTGTGTGTGTGTGTGTGTGTGTGTGTGTGTGTGTGTTGCTTTCTTCCTTCTTACCCTTCCCTTTCCGTCTTCCTTATACTCTACTTCAGTATCTTTCTTAATCTCTCCTTCATACTCTCACCAACACCAACCCCTGTCACTGGGTTAAGGTTTTCGTACACTCCCTTCATATATTTACCAAAAGTTTATCGCCTCTCTCTTACTGTTTCAGGCAAAATATTAAACGTTGCACCTAAAGAATGGATAAGGTTTTCTTGAATTAGAGTCCCTCCCTCCCTCTCTCTTTCTCTCTCTCTCTCTCTCGTGGAAAATTAAGTCACGAGTGCAAAATGAGGCACAACGGTGAGGAAATGGGAAGCTTGAGAGACTACAAATATTTCGGTGGTGGTGTGGGAATGAATAGTTATTTAAAGGATGAACTGAGAGGAAGAGCAAGGCAAGGAAGGAAGGCTGCATGTACACTGAGCACAGTTACAAGAAACAGAGTCGAGATGGAAAGCAGAAAAAGAAAAATATTGCCTGACAGTACTGTGATCCCCACTCTAACGTATGGAAGTGAAGTTTGGACTCAGCTGGAAGGACACAGTTAAAAAGTGAGAGGATCGGATATGAGTGTTAGGCTTCTATGGTGTTATGTAGGAGCGACAGATATGCACACGGGGAAGTTCTGGAGCGTTGTGGTGTTGATGTATATGTCCTGGAAAATGATAGAAGTATGTGAGAGGAGCTTGTCATATGGAGCGAATGCAGAATGAGAAGTTGACACGGAAAGAGTATGTGATGGAGTTGAAAGGGAAGAGGGGAAAGGGGAGATCAAGGATGTGATGGTGATGGGGTGGAGAGGTATATGAGTGAAAACTATGCGAGTTGGCAGTAAGACAGCCTGATGGCGAAGAACAACGTGCCATGAAAATAGTTTATTTATGACCATCGCCTACGGCAGTATGGTGATTGATCTCTAGATATATGAATGAATAGATAGATGCAGATAAGTATTTCAGTAATTTCCCTTTTTTTTCTCTCTCTCTTTTTTATATACAGCAGACATTACTTAAGAGTGAATGATGGTTAGTAATTTATCGATAATTCCCCATTATTTTTTTTTTCATAATATCCAATGTCATATATTGAAAATAGAATGAATTACCTAAATTTGATTTGCCACAAACTAATCGCTATTCTCCCATAGTTTTTTTTTTTTTTTTCCAGGCCTTATCCCGAGCTAGGAAGATATTAAGTAGACGTTTATCAATGGCACTAATTTATCAATAATTCCCCTATATTTTCTTTTTATTTTATTATTAATTATTGGGCACAGAAGATAATTTCAGGTGTATCGGTTACAGTATTTAGTAGATCAGTTTAATCACCAGGTTAAACTCTGTAACCATGCGGCCAGACAGGATATTCTCACTCATTGGCAAGATCTGTCTCCACTCAACCCTCTGATGGGTAGGATGTATACGGGTATAGTGGTGTATTCCAGCAAGTGCCAACTGATTATATTCAGGTGGGAATGAGTCATACGTGTCGCCTCTATCTCCACATTCTTGTCGTCTCCTCTTTTCCGGCGTGCTTTCTTTTCATCTCCTTTTTGCCTTCTTTTCCTTGTCCTTCTCATCTCTTCTTTTCCCCTTTCTCACTGTTCTGCTCTTCTGTTTTCTCTTTTTCTCCCTATCAGGGTTGCCAGGCCGATTTTACCACTAAATACCAAACTCCTCTCGAAAATGTGCTGAATCGGGCCAAATTGTCTGAGCCACTACATTATAATTTATATATTACGGAAGTTATAGTGAATGAAAGCACTACTGGCCCCTGCTGATACTTGTTCCCATACTGTTACAACAATACATTTCCATTCTGTAGGGGTGAAAATAATCATACTTTACTGGTACTTACAGAACCACTTTAACTTGACCGATTTTCCCAGTACAAAACAACACCCTCGCATACTATTAACCGGTTGATAAAGGAACTGGTTTACATTACACTGACAACAATAGCAGAAATATACAAAACCCTTCTCAAAAAACTAATGCACCGGTTCCCAAGAGCCTCAGTTTCTCAGAGGTGCCAAAGTAATACTGCACTATGAAATCACAAAACATCCATAGTAAAATATAGGAGGGGGGAGGGGGTATTTCAGTACTGAATAAAAGCTTACAAAGACACATTAAGTAACTCAAGAAATATACTTACCTTTTCTGGTTGTCAGTTAAAAGTGAAACTTCAGCCAAATTATAATAATCATCAGCATCAGTGAGCACCAGAGTGAGCAATGAAATGACGACACATAAACATAAAAATGATGAATTATTTCAATATCGAATTAAGGCTTACAGCACCTTAATAAACACAGTAAGTACAGGGTATACCTGCCTTCCAGAGACAGTGACACCGCCCACCGCGATTGAATTAACAAAATTAAAAACAAAGAAATGAAAGCCATCCATGTGGAGACGGCTACAGTGGAAACACAAATATGAACAATATGAAGCAAAACCCAGTGTTAGGGACACTCATGCAATTGTCATGAAAACTAAAATTTCTCAAGGCCACGTAGCTAGTTTTAGCCAATTTATCCCTAAAAGGACAAATTTGGTCACCCTGTTCCCTACTCACCTCTTCTTTTCTTACATTCTTAAAGAACTGCCTAGCATTGACCAATCGGCCTATCTCACTTATCCTCTCTTCTTATGCCCTTATATTCCTATGTGCTTTTCTCACGTCTCCCTACCCGAAATGTTCCCTCTTTCTTGTTACACGTATCTTTTCCTCTTTCCTCTTATTTTTCTACCATCTATTCCATTCATATTCTCTTCCCTCTCTGTTCTTTACTTTTTCCTCTCCCTTCCTGTCCAACTTTCTCTACTTTTCCCTCTATCTCCCTGTCTGTTTCTCTTCGCCATCCCACTTTATATCTCTTCCATCTGTTCTCTTTTCCCCTTTCCCCATTTCCTTCTCGCCTCATTATTCTTTTTCCTCTTCTTTCTCGTGTTTCTCTCACCTTCATTTCCTGTTATCATTCCCCTCTTTCTGTTCTTTCTTTCCCCATTATTCACTCAAGATTAAGTAGATCAAGTCTGTCTAATTTCGTAGCCGATAAGACATGATTATTGTGCTTTCTATAGAGAGCAATTAACACCAGTCCTTTTGCTGGAGAGAAACGCAGTGATATGACAGGGCGGCTTAGTTGATTGGTTCTACAAAGGTCCTTCATCTACTTCCCTATCCCTAAAAGGAGGATGGTGGATTGCGTAAGGGTGGCAGCTTCAGCCTGTATTCCGCTGGGTTCACATTTCAGACGAGCGTAAAGTGACAACAACAACAACAATAACTACTACTACTACTACTACTACTACCACCACCACCACCACCACTACTACTACTACTACTACTACCAACACCTGTCCAAGGACGTCAACTACTAGCACCTATTCAAAGACATCAGCTGTATTATATTCTTGCTAACTCTAGATGGCGGCATTCATTTGACATCTATCCCGCTGGATGGGTTAGATGTAGGCTTTAATAATGCCATCTTTACTATGGGTCCATCTGCAATCGAATATAATCTTTTGGTGGTAGCAATAAAAATATATGGAAAATATACCGAAGGCATTAAATTAAATGTATGATGAACAAGTTACAGTATAAATACATCAATAATATATATACTCACACACTTTTTTTGAAAATGATATATAAATTGAAAACACTTCCACAAATTCTTACAAATACTGAATTCGATTAGCAAAACTTGATAAGAAGTCTCAGATTATAACGCTTGACCACCGTGTTCAGAAAGGAGAGATCCCTTATAATGAAATCTTCTGCATCTTAATGACGAAAATTTAAGATCTTACGCTAGTTTCTCAGCAACGTCAGTCACTAATACACACACACACACACACACACACACACACACACACACACACACACACACACACACACACACACACACACACACACACACACACACACACACACACAGAGTTAGAGTTTCAACAAATGGGGAAAAACGCTGTAAACCAAAAGGAACGAATAATGGTTATGAACAAGGAAAATGAACAGATGGCAAAAGATACTGGAAAAAATGACGAAGAGATGCTGAGACAGTTACGAAGGAAAATAAGGATTCTGAGGAAAAAGGTTGAATAAATATGATGACAAATATACTAATGAATAATAAGAGATATGCTAAAAAGACTGTCCCACTTTAATGAAAATATAAATGGGAAAGAGGCTGAAAAAAAAAAAAAATAATGCCGAAAAAAGAAAAACAATGCCCCCAAAAAAGTCCAGAGAAAAGGCCAAATGAGACAAGAAAAGCAATTATAAACAGATCAAGGAATTCGAGAGAAAATGAGAACCTGAAATCAAAAGTAAAAGATGCTTACGAATAAAATAGACTGAGAAATGAAAATTATGAATAATGGAATCTAAATCCCGAAGGTGTCCTGGAAAATTATGAGGAGAGCAAAAAATGAATAAATAAATAAATATAAAAATAAATCAGAAAATAAATTAAAATGTTGAGGAAGGGAAAAGATTGTAGGAAGTGAACAAAAATATGGAAGAAAATAGGAGATGAATCCAAAAGTTGCCCAGAAAAGACAACAAATTGAGTGAAAGGAAACGCTAGCAAAACATATAAATAAATGGTGGCAAAAATTATCGAAAAAACCAGCAAGGGTTGAGAAAAAAAAAAAAAAAAAAAAAAAGGCAGTGAGCGAGATGGCCACCTCTTCTGAAACTTGCCACATCTCCCCCCTAGGACCTGGACTGAGAGAGAGAGAGAGAGAGAGAGAGAGAGAGGAACGTTTGCGTTTAAAAGGAACGAGGAACAAAGAACGATAGCAAACAAGAACAAAGTAGAAAAAATTAAGGAGAATGACAATCAGCCACAACGGCGTCTTTCGTTTTCCCTGTTCCTTCCGTATATTTTATTTTGTGATGTGCATCTTGACTTAGAGGGGAAGGGAACTGTGTAAGGGGAGAGAGAGAGAGAGAGAGAGAGAGAGAGAGAGAGAGATTAAACATGGGTATGTTTAATGAGCGATTGGTGAAAAAGATAACTAGATCTGATGTGAGAGGTGTAAGACTGAGAGGAAGACCACGAATAGGATGGATGGACAGTGTGAAGAGAGCGCTGGATGCGAGACGGATGTCTGTTGAGCAAGGAAGAGTGGCTGTGCGTGACAGAAATAAATGGAGAGAAATTGTGAATGAATAAGTGATGACGCAGCCCTGAGGGGATATTCTCCCGCATTTGGTCTGATCAGCTAGTCAGGTCAGGTGCGGGTAAGGGGATGGGTCTGTTATGATGTGGCAGGGGTAAACCAGTTCTGCTGTCGGGCCCTGCTGTGGATGTCACTGCTTGCATTGCGCAGTTGACCCTTGTGCGGTGTGATGCGGTGAGGATCTGTCCGTTCTCCCCTTTGGGGCTCAGATGCGAATGAATGTGTTTGAATGGATGAGTAAATGGAGAGTGAGTCGTCCTGTCTCGGCTACCTCCCTTTCCTTGGGGGAAGCAGCCTAGGTATATAGATAGATAGATAGATGTTTGTGTGTATAGGTATATGTGTGTGTCAGTGTGTCTGACGCACACACACACACACACACACACACACACACACACACACACACACACACACACACACACACACACACACACATATATATACATACAAAGAAAATGAGAGAGAGAGAGAGAGAGAGAGGTGGTAACTACTGTAGAGCTTATCCTTATGGCCAGCACTTATAAAACACAGTAGATTTATTGAAGCTGAAGGACACAATAGGCAAGTTGCAGAACTCTGCCAGTAGAGTGAGATTCATGTTGGAATAGTTACAGTGACAAGAGGTCTCTATGTAGTCTGGAGATGGTAAATGGATTCATCTGGTCTACATGTCTATCTATCTGTCCATTATGTCCTTTTATCTATCAGTCACTTATCTATCTATTATCTCGGGCCGTCCAGTGATGTAAGACAGGTACTTCTCCAGTGACAATTGCTTTCTCTGTTTGGTGGAGATAATGCTTAGTGGATTCATCTAGAGTCTACTCCATGTATGTTTGTCTATTTGTCTATCCATCTGTCAATCCATCTATCTATCTATCTATCTATCTTTCTATCAATTTCAGACCGTCGAGTGAGGTTACGGTAGGTACTGATAGAGTAACAATCGTTCTCTCAGTATGGTGGCGATTGTGCTTCATGGATTCATCTAGTCTGTCTATCTATCTCTTATCTCAGACTGTGGAGTGGGATTAAGGCAGGTATTGCTATAGTGACAATACCTCTCCCATTAAGGCTGAAATGGAGCGTGATGGATTCAGCTGATCTATGCTACGTTGAGGTATGCTGTTGAATACTAATATATTTGTGTGTGTGTGTGTGTGTGTGTGTGTGTGTGTGTGTGTGTGTGTGTGTGTGTGTGTGTTGCATTCTTTCTTCTTCCCTTTCCTTTTCCCTCTTCCTCATATTCTCCTTCAGTCTCTTTCTTAATCTCTCCTTCATACTCTCACCACTACCAACCCCTGTCACTGGGTTAAGGTTTTAGTACACTCCTGCCATATATTATTCAGAAGTTTATCGCCTCTCTCTTACTGTTTCAGGCAAAAATTAAACGTTACACCTAAAGAATGGATGAAGTTCTCTTAAATGCGTCTCTCTCTCTCTCTCTCTCTCTCTCTCTCTCTCTCTCTCTCGTGGGAAATTAAGTCACGAGTGCAAAATGAGGCACAACGGTGAGGAAGCGGGAAACTTCAGAGCCTACAAATATTTCTGTAGTGTTGTGAGAATAAATAGTTATTTAGAGGATGAACTGAGAGGAAGAGCACGGCAACGAAAGAAGGCTGCAGGTAGTGTACACTGAGCACAGTAACAAAAAACAGAGTCGAGCAGTGAAAGCAGAAAAAAAAAAAAAATGCATGACTGTACTGTGATCCCCACTTTAAAGTATAGAAGTGAATCTTGGACTCAGCTGGAATGACACAGTTAAAGAGTGAGAGGATCCCTGACGAGTGTTAGGTGTGTATGGTGTTAGGTAAGACAGACAGACAGGCACATGGGGAAGTTCTGGAGCGTTGTGGTGTTGATGTATATGTCCTGGAAAATGATAGAAGTATGTGAGAGGAGCTTGTCATATGGAGCGAATGCAGAATGAGAAGTTGACACGGAAAGCGAATGTGATGGAGTTGAAAGGGAAGAGGGGAAAGGGGAGATCAAGGATGTGATGGTGATGGGTTGGAGAGGTATATGAGTGAAAACTATGCGAGTTGGCAGTAAGACGGCCTGATGGCGAAGAACAACGTGACATGAAAATAGTTTATTTATGACCATCGCCTACGGCAGTATGGCGATTGATCTCTAGATATATGAATGAATAGATAGATGCAGATAAGTATTTCAGTAATTTCCCTATTTTTTTCTCTCTCTTTTTTATATACAGCAGACATTACTTAAGAGTGAATCATGGTTAGTAATTTATCGATAATTTCCCATTATTTTTTTTTCATAATATCCAATGCCATATATTGAAAATAGAATGAATTACCTAAATTTGATTTGCCACTAACTAATCGCTATTCTTCCATAGTTTTTTTTTTTTTTTCCAGGCCCTTATCCCGAGCTAGGAAGATATTAAGTAGACGTTTATCAATGGCACTAATTTATCAATAATTCCCCGACATTTTCTTTTTATTTTATTACTAATTACTGGGCACAGAAGATAATTTCAGGTGTATCGGTTACAATATTTAGTAGATCAGTTTAATCACCAGGTTAAACTCTGTAACCATGCGGCCAGACAGGATATTCTCACTCATTGCCAAGATCTGTCTCCACTCAACCCTCTGATGGGTAGGATGTATACGAGTATAGTGGTCTATTCCAGCAAGTGCCAACTGATTATATTCAGGTGGGAATGAGTCATACGTGTCGCCTCTATCTCCACATTCTTGTCGTCTCCTCTTTTCCGGCGTGCTTTCTTTTCATCTCATGTTTTCCCTCCTTTCCTTGTCCTTCTCATCTCTTCTTTTCCCCTTTCTCACTGTTCTGCTCTCCTTTTGTTTCCTCTTTTTCTCCCAGTCAGGGTTGCCAGGTCGACTTCACCACTAAATGCCAAACTCCTCTCGAAAATGGGCCAAATTAGGCCAAACTCTCTAAGCCACTACATTACATTACTGAAGATAGAGTGAATAAAAGCATTACTGGCGTCTGCTGATATTTGTTACCATACTACATTACCATCCTCTACGGTAAAAAAAAAAAAATCAAACTGGTACGTACAGAACCATTTTAACCTGATCGACTATCACACCACAAAACAACACCCTCGCATACTATTAAATGGTTGTTAAAGGAACCTGGTTTACATTATACCGATAAAAATATCAAAAATATACAAAAACCCTTCCTCAAAAAAACTAATGCACCGGTTCCCAAGAGCCTCAGTTTCTCAAAGGTGTCAATATAATACTGTACGATGAAATCACAAAACATCCACATTATAATATGGGTGGGGGGGGGGAGGGAATATTTCGGTACCGACTACTTGGATTTCACCATGTGGTAAATATTGTAACCAGACTGACCACATTGCAATTAGCAGAAGGCATAGGAGTTATCTGCAAGATCTTTGCGTAAGGAGGGGGGGGGGCAGATATAGGTAGTGACCATCAACTTGTAGTGTCAAAGATTAAAATAAAACTTAAGAGAAACGTTAATAGTAATTGTACAGGAGGTAATAATTATGATTTTGATGAGCTGAGAAGTGATGAGAACACGAAGGAAAAGTTTCGGTGGGAATGTAGGAACAGGTTTCTAGTCCTGCAGACTTTGATGGAATCTGAAGACAATGATACTAATGAAATGTGGAGAGAGGTAAAAAAGGTTTTGCATCAGAGTGCTATGGTTAATATTAAGAAAACGGGAAAAGCGAGAACGAAAAAGTGGATGTCAGATGAAACATGGAATGCAATTCAGAAACGGAAAGAGACGAAGTTCAGAAGAGAAGAACATGTTAATGGCCAGGTAGCTGAAGTACTTAGAGCAAAGTACTGGAGTATACATGCTGAAGTAAACAGACTCGTTAGACGTGATAAGATGAGGCTATATGATGAAAAGGGAACAGAGACAGAAATTAAATTAAGTAAAAATAACGGTCAGAGCACAAGAGCAACGTATCAGGCCATAAAGGAGTTAATTGGGACTGAAAAGAGAAGGAAGGAAATACCTGTGTGAGATAGAAATGGTAATTTGATGACTAAAGATTTGGATATAAAATGAAGGTGGAAAGAGCATTTTGAATCTGTTCTAAATAGACCAACCCCAGCTGAAGAGGACATGTTGCCAGCCGAGAAAGATTTGCAGACAGAAACAGGGGATATAACCTTGGAATAGGTAGCAAAATCTATAAAAGAGTTAAAGAATTTTAAGGCCCCAGGAGAGGATGGAATATTTCCTGAAATGCTTAAGGTGGAAAATGATGAGTTGATGAATGCGCTTTAGAAACTTTTTAATGTGGCTTGGGATAATGGAGGAATTCCAGAAGAGTGGTAAATTGGAGTGATTATAAAAATACCCAAAAAGGGATATTTAAATGTGTGTGGCAATTGTAGGGGGATAACTTTGACACCTGTAGTTGCAAACGTCTTTTCCAAAATCTTGTTGAACAGAATAGAGCCAGTAATTGATAAAATTTTAAAAGAAGAACAAGCGGGATTTAGAAAGGGTCGAGGTTGTAATGATCAGATTATTGTAAGGTGTCTAATGCAACAAGCTTATGAGATGAAAATGCCACTTAGTATGTGTTTTGTGGATTTTGAAAAGGCGTTTGATAGTGTTTCACGTGGAGCTATATTGAAAATTATGTGATTCTATGGTATACCAGGAAAGTTTGTACATATTATTAAAGCCAGCTTGAAGGTACTTTTTGTTAGGTAATGGTCGGTGGTTCTTTGAGTGATCCATTTCAAGTTAGGTCAGGAGTGATTCAAGAAGGAGTTCTTTCACCATTGCTGTTTGTTTTGGTTATGGATTATGTTATGAGAAAGGTTGTAGGGAGAACAGGTGCAGGAATTAACTGGAAAGAAAATATGAAGCTGATGGATTTGGACTATGCTGATGATATTGTACTGATTTGAAGAAGTATTTACGAGATGCAGAGGGTGCTTGATTGTCTGGTGGGGGAAGGAGAAAAAGTGGGCTTGGTAATAAATTGTGGAAAGACTGAAATTATTAATATGAACGTGGAGAACCAAATCGATTGTGTAATTGGGAATAATGTGGTGAAGAATGTAGAAAACTTTAAATATCTGGGAACGATTGTATCATCTAATGGATCATTAAACAATGAAGCTGAGGAGAGGATTAGACAGGCTTGGCGAGCTGTTGGAATGTTGAAATCTGTTTGGAATAATAATATGCTTTCGGTACATACTAAAGTGAAAATTTACAAGTCTATGGTTAGACCAATTTTGATTTACGGGCATGAGTCATGGTACAGTACAATTGCAACAGATCAGAAAGTATTAGGATTTGAGAATAAAATACTGAGAGGGATTCTCGGGGTAAAGTGGCAAGACAGAGTTACAAATGAAAGACTAAGGGATATTACGAGAGTGGAACCAGTTAATGAATATGTGGGACTGTCTCGCTGGAAGTGGCTGGGGCACATATACAGAAAACAAGGCAGTTTAATACAAGATGTGCCAGAGTTGACTGCTAGAGGAAGAAGAGGTAGAGGTAGGCCGAGGGAAACCTGGTTGAGGACAATGAAAACAGATGTAGGAAAGGAGTGTTGGTGGGACTTGAAGGAGATGGCAAGAGACAAATATTGGTGGAGTGAGTTCATTGAGGCCTTATGCATCCCATGGGGTGCCACAGGAAATGATTGATTGATTGATTGACTAAAAGCTTACAAAGACACATTAAGTAACTTAAGAAATATATTTACCTTTTCTGGTTGTCAGTCAAAAGTGAAACTTCAAAGTACAATAAACATCAGGATCAATGAGCAAGAGAGAGCAATGAAAGACAACAAATAAACATAAAAATGGTGAATTAAATCAATGTCGAATTAAGGCATACAATACCTTATTGAAAGCAGTAAGTACAGGGTATACCTGCCTTCCTGAGACAATGACACCGCCCGCCCCGATTGAAAATACTATCTACCTTAGCGTCGAGAACTAACAAAATTAAAAAGAGATATGGAAACGATTGCAGTGGTAACACAAATATAATATTAAGCAAAACCCAGTATTAAGGACACTCACGCATTTGGCATTAAGATTAAAATTTCTTTAGGCCACCTAGCTTCTTGTTGCCAATTTATCATTAAAATGACAAATCTGGTCACTCTGCTCCCTACCCACCTCTACTCTTTTTACACTCTTAAGGTACTGCCTAGAATTGGCCAATCGGCCTACTACACTTATCCTCTTTTCTGATGTTCTTATATTCCTATGTTCTTTTCTCTCTTTATGTATTGCAAGGAGTTTTAGTCCATCTCTAATGCCAAGTGTAACGCTCAGAATTTTGGTCATCAATAACCGACACCAGTGTAATAACGAAAAATTTTATGCCACCAATGTAATGTAAGAAATTTGAATACTGCCACCAATATGATGCTGAAGATTTATCACCAGTGTAATGATCAGAATTTAGATACCTTCAGTGTAACGCCGAGAATTATAGAAATTATGAGGAATAGGGTAGCGTGATCTTATTTAAGAATATATGGCTTTATGAGAGATGAGGTAGCGTGATCTTATTTGAGAATATATGAGGGAATGAGGTAGCGTGATCTTATTAGAGAGGGCGTGAGTAGTTAGATATTAAGCACACTTTGCGGGCCACTCAACCTCGTCTGTACCACTCCTTGGAGGATAGCAATATACACTCACAATAACTTAGCCTAAGATTTATTATGTATTAAGAACTGAGATACAGATATCTCTTCAAACTGGGAATGACACTAAACAAAATATAATGAGGATCTACAGTATAACAACAGAAATAGGAATCTTCTCAAACTGATTATGCAAAGAACACTATTACTCTTCAGAAATATGAATCTTCACGAACTAAATTAATATTTAGTGATGAGGACTTACAGTATAACTCCAGAAATATGTATCTTTACACACCAGATCAACATCCCAAGAACACCGATATGCATGGATATAGTCCCGTGGTCTCTGACGGACTCGTCGGGAAGGAACTTAAAGATTATCACCAAAGAATATTCTCTAAGTGCACGATAATTGAAGAATCTTATATAAACTAGACACAATAATCAAAAGAACCAGTAATCACATGGACCGTAATCAAATGGACAAATGGACCAGCCGATATTCACTTTGATTCCATGAACTAAAGGGGGGGGGGGGTTAGTGTGCCAGCGGCTAGGCCGCGGCTAGAACGCCCGAGTCCTTGGGTTGCGAGCCACGGCCTTCCACAACTCTCGTCTGCAACGATGAAAAGGAGCGATGATCTCATTATTCAGCACAAGAAGGACCAGGGGAAAATATCACTGATTTAACCCACGAACGTATATGATGACTTAATACACGAGGGAGAGAAAAAGGGGGAAGGGAGGTGAGAGCTTGGGCACTAACCTGCAACGATGAAAAGGAGTGATGATCTGAATTGTTTTTTTTTTTTTTTTTTTCATTTTTCTGGTCGATCGACCACTGGGGCCAAAGCCTCTGGTCATTAAGGCCGTATATATATATATATATATATATATATATATATATATATATATATATATATATATATATATATATATATACACACACACACACACACACACACACTTTAATGCATATATACAAACACTTTCATGCACACGTACATATATATATAATAATTTTTATTTTATTTGTTTTTTGTATTTTTATTTTTATTTTATTTATTTTTTTTTTTGACCTTACATTATTCATTAACATAAATACCTAATCTAAAGACCCTAAAACTAATCACCTAACAGACAAATCGCTAACCTACACTAAATCCTACAGAGACAAATAGCTAGGCTTAAACTAATGGTAAAAATACCTCGACTAACAGAACACCATCGACTGCAGATATGTAATGCCTTTCTACATTACATACCTGCACTTATTACCTGGTGACTCTGAGTCGAGGCACAACCTAATATAGGGGACATAAATATATGAAAGGGAACCAGACGAGTCAGGAACATTCCCAGATACGTCAGTTGTCTGCCCTAATTAGGACACCTTAATCAAGATGGTATAATATATTTACCTAATATGTACAAAAAGTGAAGAACCTCGCCCAACAGACCACCATCGACTGCAAGTGCCCAATACCTCTCTATATTGCACACTTGCATTCATCAACTGGTGACTGTCAGGCGAGGAACGGGGTTTAATGTAGGGGACATCAGTATTAGAAATAGATCAGTGGGAGGAGGAACTATTTCAAATATGTCAACTGTCAACCCTAATTAATAGTACAATATTTACATATTTACAGTTGATAAAAACCAAAACCATATAGGAAAAAAGTCACATCACTCTGATCAGTCCGGTCTCTCTCAAGAAAGCCATCAATTTATCAGTCATAACAATGTCCCCATCACCCAAGATGGTGGAAAGGGTGAAGGGGACATCTGCTGCGCCACAGTAATTTATAAGTGAAGCGCATTCACGAATAAATCGCCAACAGCGCAGGATGATATGACTGATAGATAACACTGCATCACAGATGTCACAGTGCGGTGGGAATCGTCTTTCCATATAGGGTTTCATATGAGTTAACATGGTGGCATTAAGCCGTAGACGAGCCAACACTTTTTCTTCCAGGCGACTGGGACGGTTGGCAGTGTCCCAGTCGCCCAGGTACGGCTTACACGTTCGAATATTTAGTCTGGTCCACTGACCTTGCCACAGAAGATTTATTGATTTCTTTCCAAGAGAGAGACTCGACCGTGGATCACGAGGAACGTCCCAAGTCTCCTGGAGCTCCACAGCCGACTATGCAAGTAAGTCAGCCTGCTCATTGCCGTATATACAACAATGACCAGGCACCCAGATCAGCGTGAATGACTTGTTGCATGAATGCAACTTATTAACGATGCGGCCCTGGATCTCGTGAGAATCCTTAGTACAAGATGCAATTGCCTGAAGGGCTGATTTTGAATCTGACAATACAACAAATGAGTCATGCCTAGAACTGAGAGCATAGTCTATGGCTTTGTCAATAGCAAAAAGTTCGGAGGGTAAACATAGATGTATGAGTCGGCAACCGATACCTGAGGGCACATTCGGTCGATCATACACTTGCACCCACACATTCACTTGACTTGGAACCATCGGTGTACAATTGGTGGGACCCCAAGTGACGCACGATGATATTACGAAACACTTGGTGGACCTCCACCTCCGGCGCCTTGGCCTTTGGTGCTGGGAGCCATGATACGACAACGGTAAAGCCGGGTGGCTCCCAAGGCGCAATATTTTTTAACACCAACTTGTCAGTCACTGAGGTCCACACCAAGCTCCTGAGTCAGTAAGTGGAGGCGAACGGCAAGTGGCCGATGCACCCCCCGCAAAAGGTGGTGGTATTGACGCAGGGGGGTATAGGCCACATTGCCGATATTACTTTTCCTAAATGTTCGTAGTCCATAGGACAAGGCCAGGTGGTCACGACGAATACAGAGGGGAGGCACATTCGCCTCCACTTCCATACGAGCTACACGGGTACACCGGACGGCTCCAAGACACATTCGCAAACATTTATTCTGCTACAAATCCAATCCTTTCAGCGTGGCATCAGATGCCAGGCCATACACCTGTGCGCCATAGTCTTGCTTTGATCGAATAAGGGACTTATACACCATTAATAAAGATTTTCTGTCGGTACCCCATGTAGTACCCACTAGGTACTTGAGGACATTTACTGATTTATCACAACGAACAAGCAAATTATTAACATGAATTTTGAAGTTCATCTGATGATCAAAATGTAATCCCAAAAACTTTACAGAATTATGAAAAGGTACCGCCTGATTATCCAAAGTTAAACACAAATTAGGTATGTTACGAGTCGTAAAAACTACAGCGGCACACTTAGGGATGGAAAACTTAAATCCCCACTGCAAGGCCCCTTGGTGGACGGAGTCAAGGGCTGCTTGAATCTGCCCAGCCGAAAATTGTGCATTATGGGAAGAGTGCCATATTGCACAATTGTCAGCATAGAGCGAGTATTTAAGATTCCTCGGGATGGGAGCTGATGACAGAATATCATTGATCGTAATGCTAAATAGAGTAGGACTAAGCACACTTCCCTGCAGCACCCCGTTTTCCTGGATAAATATATCCAATGTTACGTTACGGGGCAATTTGACAGAGAAAGTCCTGTCTGTTAAGAAATTTGAAATAAAAATAGGCAAATTTCCTCTTAAACCATAAGCATAGAGCTTCATTGGTATACCGTGTCGCCATATCATGTCATAGGCTTTATGGATGTCCAAAAACACCCCTATCATGAATTCTTTATTGGCAAATGCCTCTGCAATACAATGCTCAAAATTCATTAAATGATCTAGTGAACTTCTGTATTTACGGAAGCAACGTTGATGATCATTTAACAAGTTCTTCGACTCTAAAACAAAAAGAAGTCTATTATTAACCATTCGTTCCATGACCTTATATAGACAAGAAGTCAACACAATAGGACGAAAAGAAGTGGGATTCATAAGACGACCAGCCTCTTTGGGTATCGGTATGACGTGCGCAAAGTGCCATGAGTTTAGGAACGTTTGAGGTGCCCAAATCTCATTGTACAATGCTAACATCTTAATCAGGTTGGCCTGATTAAGATGCTGGATCATACCGTACGTGATGGTGTCTGGTCCAGGGCTGGTGTCTTTACAGGATTTAAGGGCAAGGAGCAATATATCTAGCGTACTCTCTTGGTTGTACGGGGAGTCTACGTCTTCTGTGGCAAAGTCAATTAACTGTAGCTCAGCCGTGCGTTTATGATGTTGAAAACGCGGATCATAATTGGCTGAGCTACTTACATGAGAAAAACTCCTGGCGAGGATGTTAGCAACGTCCACGGGCTCGTCATAGATGGTGTTATTCACCTGCAGGGTGGTCACAGGGAAATATGGGCCTTTATTATTTAATATTCTTATTGTGGACCAGACTTTACTTAATGGTGTTGTACGAGTCACCGTGGACACAAAGGACCGCCAGGAGTCACGTTTGGCCCTTCTTATTATTCTCCTTGCCTCAGCCTGTGCTTGTTTGTATGCAATAAAATTTGTCTCAGTTGGCTGACTGTCAAAAATCCTGTATCTCCTATTGCATTTTGTTAATGCTTGTCGGCAATCCGGTGTCCACCAATGTGCTCCATGCTTCGCATGAACTGTAGAAGTCTTGGGAATAGCAGCCTCAGCTGTGTGTAATATGGAAGTAGTTATATTTTCGACCTTAACATCTATGGTCTCCCCAGATATATCTAAATTGCGATCCTTGAGAAGGATCCCCAATCTGCTTTCTTATAGTTAAATTTTGGAGGTGGAGGGTCCGAAACAATGTCGCATGTATAAGAAAGACAGATGGGTAAATGATCACTTCCCAAGGAGTCGTCATAAGGGTCCCATGAGAAATCTTGATGTATACCAGGGGAGGCCAGAGATAAGTCAATGGCCGAAAAGTTACCAGTATGATCATCTACACGAGTTGCTCTACCATCGTTCAGAAGACAGAGGTTGGACTGTAGTATTAGGTCGGCTACTTGCTACCCACGACCATCAGTCCTCAAGCTACACCACTGATAGTGATGGGCATTAAAGTCGCCCAACACTATAGTCGTTCTATTTTATCAAGGCAGTTTGGGTCGGGCCCTCTGGGACCTCACTCTGTTAGCTCTGTTGCCACATCGTCGCCACACACGTGCTCTCTCTCTCTCTCTCTCTCTCTCTCTCTCTCTCTCTCATATTATATATTAACTACTACTAATTGTATTTTCTTAATTTTTTCTCTTGTTTTCGACTTTTTTTCCACACCACCCCTGAGGTAAAAGTCTATAGGTGCTTTTTTTTTTTTTTTTTTTTTTTTAAATAGCTTCCATGGCGGGAGACTGACCGAGTATGACCCGCTCACGCAGGGCTGTCCCTCGTGTCACCACCTGACAACGTCTCAAAGGCAACGCTGACGAGTCTTATGAGATGTATACTATACTACAGCTTTTTTATTGAATTACATCTATACAGAGTGTTTAAAATTCATTTATAAGTAGTTACTAGCTTAAAATAGGAGAGTGAGAGAGAGAGGTGAACACAAATAATTACACGTGTATCGGCGGCGATGTGACAACAGAGCTAACAGTGTGAAGTCCCAGAGCGTCCCACCCAAACTGCCTTCATAAAATAGAACGACTGTAACTTATTCCCAGGTAGATGCTCAACTAGTGAATTTAAAGCATCACTATCAATGGGGCCGTGTGGAGGACAGTACAGAGAGCAAATAGACAGATACGTGTTATTAAATTTTACTCTGCACGCGACAGCTTCCAGAGTAGAATTTTGAATCACTTCCGTTTGTGGGTGTGATTTGTGAGTGTATATGGCAACTCCGTGACCTTCATATCTTCTATATGAGTGATAGTGTTTGAACTGTGGAGGATCAAGATGATCCTCCAGGTGTGTCTCCTGTAAACAAACAATGTCTGGCCTGTGTATTGACAGCAAGATTGCTATATTTGGTAACTTATTCCCGACACCTCTACAATTCCACTGTAACAGAGTGAATGCGGTGGTTTAAGATTTACGAGGGTGGCCAGAATGCTTAGTTTTTTTATGCCCCCCGCGTCCAGGCGAGTGGCTACCGGGGGACCTTTCCCGGTTCTTGTTCATGGAGACCTCCATATTTTCATCAATGACAAGGCTCCCAGACTCCATCGAGGAAGAGCTAT
This sequence comes from Coenobita brevimanus, assembly GCF_032717465.1. Taxonomy (NCBI): domain Eukaryota; kingdom Metazoa; phylum Arthropoda; class Malacostraca; order Decapoda; family Coenobitidae; genus Coenobita; species Coenobita brevimanus. Next base: position 15,661,973 of record NC_137041.1, read on the forward strand.
TCTTTCTCTCCCTCGCTGGACCAGGAAAGGGAAGGACATGAGGACGTGCTGGCTTGGTGAGGGTGGTCGGATTAATCTTATCAGACTTGTCGGACTTCGATTTTGGCCGCACCGACTGCGAAGGAGCAGCGGCAGCCTGAGAGTAAGAAGTAGCGACAGGGATGTCTGTAAGAGAATTGGAACGTACAGGGGGTCTAGACTGAGAGGTAGGGCGAGTGGCATGAGGAGCGAAGGTTAGGTCAGTCTGTGTCTCCACGGTGCACATCACGGGATGGGACAACCGCCGATGCATAGGAAACATTAGGTTTGGGAGTTGCAACAACAACAATAACTACTGCTACTGCTGCTACTACACTACTACTGCTACAACTACTGCTACTACTACTGTTACTACCACTACTACTACAACTACTACTACTACTACTACTACTACTACTACTACTACCACCACTACTACTACTACCACCACTACTACTACTACTACTACTACCAACACCTGTCCAAGGACGTCAACTACTAGCACCTGTTCAAAGACATCAGCTGTATTATATTCTTGCTAACTCTAGATGGCGGCATTCATTTGACATCTATCCCGCTGGATGGGTTAGATGTAGGCTTTAATAATGCCATCTTTACTATGGGTCCATCTGCAATCGAATATAATCTTTTGGTGGTAGCAATAAAAATATATGGAAAATATACCGAAGGCATTAAATTAAATGTATGATGAACAAGTTACAGTATAAATTCACCATAATATTATACTCACACACTTTTTTTGAAAATGAGATATAAATTGAAAACACTTCCACAAACTCTTACAAATACTGAATTCGATTAGGAAAACTTGATAAGAAGTTTCAGATTATAATGCTTGACCACCGTGTTCAGAAAGGAGAGATCCCTTATAATGAAATCTTCTGCATCTTAATGACGAAAATTTTAGATCTTACGCTAGTTTCTCAGCAACGTCAGTCACACACACACACACACACACACACACACACACACACACACACACACACACACACACACACACACACACACACACACACACACACAAAGTTAATTCTGGAGGAAAAAGCGGTACCGAAAAAACATGACAAAGATGATGAGACCTAAATTACAACACACACACACGCACACACACACTTATCAGTCACATCATTACTATATAAAGTTTAAACGCCATCTTTTCTCTAACATTTCTCATTCTGATTCCCCCATCTTCATATTCCTTCTTTCATTATTTTCCACCTGTCGATATTTTGAGCCCCAATACCTCTTTCTTTACTCATTGTCACCACTTTTTGTTCAGTCTCCACTTTCCGTCCCCTCTTTCCTTTCGGCTGAACAGAAACTCGCAATTTCTCCTTTTAGTCCAGGAGACGGGTGGCGTTTTTTTTTAGCTGAACCTTGCTTTAGGGTATATACAAGGTTTTTTGGTTGTTTATTGCTCTCCCACATGTCCTGAACAAGAATCCGACGGATGCCACTCTGGCACCCTTGGGCAAAATTTTTTATTGGGGCAAATAAATACCCCCTCCTTTATAAGCGATTTGGTCAGCCGTTGTAATATTCAGACACCGCTCCCAGTTTCATCTTGAAATTAAGTCATTGAAGATGTCAAGGTATTATATCTTGTCTTTGTATGTCTAAATGTATATGAGCTTTCACCCATCCCATTCAGTCTATTCGATGAATATGGTGATATGAGGAAAGGCAACAAATCCTCTCATGTCATCCATCTTGCAGTATTGAAGCATTCAACCATTCAGCCCGAGGTTGAAATCATTGGTGGTAATGCAGTGCTGCACCACGTCTCCTGGCCAAAGAATGCAACAATGGAACAGCTGGCAGCTAACTTCAGCAAATCAGTATCTCGAAGTCATGAGGTGTACGTTGTCTTTGACCGGTACCAGGAGGGATACATTAAGTCCCATGAACATGAGAGACGTACGGTACATCTGGAGCTCTGCCCCTGACATCAAAATGACAATGGCCACTCCTCTGCCAGCTAGGAATGTGCTCATGAAGAATGTCAAGAACAAAAAGCAACTCATTGGCCTTCTTACTTCAGCACATGATGATGATGATGATGATGTGAATGTGAAGATGATTGGTCAGGAGGATGAAGAATTTGGACATGAAGAAACCGATATCAACATCATCAGCTACACTCTTCTTTTGGCAAGAGAGGAAAGCAAGGAACACATTCAGGTACTGAGTGAGGACACAGATGTGTTTGTGCTGCTGGTGTACTTTTGTTGGAAACGCCACCTCTCCCAGGAGGTCACAATGAGGAAATTTGATGGAACAGTTATCGATATAACTGCTACAGCTAGAAAGCTTGGAAATAAAAGCTTGCAGCTTTTGCCCTTGCCTGTGGTTACCGGGTGTGACACAGTCTCATACCCCTTTGGGAAAGGTAAAGTATCTGCCATTAATGTCCTGATGAAGCATGACAACCTTGATCTTACTCCAGTGGGTCAACCAAACACTTCTGAAGAAGTCTTGATGGAGACTGGTCGTCGTCTGTTTTGCCTCTTGTATGGTGCCAAGATCTGCACAACCATGGCTGAAGTTCGTCACATGCTCTTCACCACAAAGAGAGAAAAATGCTCCAATCTCCGCTCTCTTCCGCCAACAGACGAGGCACTCACTCACCACATGAAGCGAGCTCACCTTCAGGCAATGTTGTGGAAAGCTGCTGATGAGCAGCAACCCCCAGATGTGAATGCAGAAGACTATGGGTGGCATAACAGAGATGCTGTCCCCTATCCAGTAACAATGTATAGGCCTGCAGCACCTTCAGACATGAAAATTATCGCATGTGGATGCACAAGCAACACACCATGTAGTCGTAAGCAGTGCAGCTGTAAGAGTGCAAAGATGTCTTGCACTACATTCCGCAGCTGCCAAACAGAGGACAAGTGCAACAATGAACATACAGTTAAGCAGATGTTCGATGATCCTCTTGAATCAGACAGTGAGGATGATTTGGATGAATAGATCTCTGTTTTGAGCTATGGATGTAAATGTTTAAAGCTTACATATTGTAGTGAAGTGTAGAGAGCTTTATTTTAAATATTTTGGTGAAGGGTAGTCTAGAGAACTTACTGATGAATGTTAGTCACTGCTGGCATCATACATTTTGTTGCTGTTATATGCTATTTTTATACCTTTGGTAGCTTTTTGCCCATACTATGTCCATGTATTGTCATGATGAATGTGTATGATGTTAAATAAAACTCATAGACTTTATTATAATAGCAGTGACAGCTTGTACATAGTATTTAAAGCAGATATCCTTTTGATCTTCTGCACAGTACCACAGTGATAAATATGGTCCGGCTGCCATTTTGAATTTCTGTTAATAAAAACAAATGCCCAAGGGTGCCAGAGTGGCATCCGTCAGATTCTTCATTAGGACACCCAGGAGGACTAGAAACAGCAAAAAAAACCTTGTATATACCCTACTGCAAGTTTCACCTCACTGTCTCCTGGACTATTTCTCCCATCTTCATAATGTGTCCCTTATTTTCTTGCTCGCCATCGCACCACAGCTGGCCACTGGGTGTGTTGAAGTAATAAATTTCAAATGAAACTGGACCATCTAATTTTATGATTTAATAGATTTTTTGCTGATACTATGTTGATGTCAGATTTTTTTTATTGTTAGTACAGTAAGCGTAAATCACACATTTTGCATATATTTTTGTTGACATATAAAGCATTCGCATTTTTAAAAGTTTTGCAGTACATTAAATTCTGTAGTATGTTTCTGGGAAATGGTTTCAGATACTAAGTATGACCAGTAAGGCTAATAAATGCTGGATCCTCCGATGCATCCATCCATACCATGCAGTTCATCACAACAGTTATTAATTTCACTCTCTACAGGAGGACCATTCTCCTCATTACCGTCAGATGGAATATTCGACACCATAATGAGATCAAAATACTCCTAGGTACTCTTTCTCCCTCCCTTTGAAAAATGGAGAAATGAATTCCCCGAGCTAGACCTTGATCTATCTTATTACCCTGCTAAGTGACGGGAGACGCTATATCTCCCAGCAAGGCAACTACCCAGGCGGGGTGCGAACTCTCGACCCTTCGGTCTTGAGTCAGGTGCTCTACCAACTCCTTTTGAAAGCCTGACTCTTGAGGAGGGGTGGAGTTAGGGGCGGGGCAGGGGGAGGGAGAGTAGGGTTGCCAAAAGTCAGTAGTTAAAACAAGTCTCCCACAGGAAACACAAATACAGGATTGGTCCAGAAGCTGAGCCATAAAGATGCTTGAATAAGCTGTTGGTGAAAGCTTACAACGTTTCAATATATACTAATGATGATCTTAGCGTCAGAGTCATCACAGGTGTTGATGCCAAAACAAAAGCCCCATTTCATCATACAAGTTTGGATTTTAGGATTCGAAGCACCGCTTGAGTCATTTTGCTTCTGCTCGCAAAAACGTCTGGGTTCGAACAACTGAAAAATGACAGCCGCCGACCATACTAACTAAACTAGGTATACGTAAAAGTACTGACAACGCATCTGTTTTACAGCCATGATCGACTCAAACTCAGATCTTGGGGAACCTGTGTAAATACAAGTATAAACCAATTAGGCATCCCATGCAAGTACAGACAACACAGAAAGTAGCCCATGTAAATATAGGAAAATTAATAAGTTAGTTCATATAAATACAGGAAAAATTAAACAGGTACTCCAAGTAATTATTGGGAAATCAGTCAGACAGCCCATGCAAATACAAGAAAATCAATCACCTAACTACCAGAGGCTAAATATGGGGAAATCAACCCCACTGGGGCAGGGAACAGTTTAACGTTTTGAATTCCATAGAGCAGACTTTACCCGACTACCAGAAGACCCGCCGACATGTAAAAATACTCTCACTAATACCACTACACCAGTCCTGTATGAGACAGCCCTAGCATGTATTCAATATGGACGGTAGGTGTTAGAGCCGAGGTGGTGACGCGTGGAGGTATAGGAGGACTGTTGGGCCTTGGAGATATGCCCTGGGGATAGGCCCTGAAGCCTTTGCCCGGAGTCGAAAACATAAAAAAAAAAAAAAAAAAAAAAAAAAAAAGTAAAGACTGTAGCACCAGTCGAGCAGGGCAGTACTCCCAAGGTGGTTGGAAAGCTGATGACAGGGAGAGCTGGAGCTCCTGTTTCATCAGCCCTCGGGACTAGTTCCTGACCGTCCCCTTTGCTAAACTTTTTCAGTGTCTCAGTAACACAGAGAGTAGGCTAGCATGCTCTCCAGTACAAGTTTTTCTACTTATCAACACCAAACTACATGCACAGTACACATTACACTTCCTTTTCCAAAATTCAAAAATCATAGCAGAGCAACACGTGGACTCGGAGTCCCGGGGGGGGGGGGCATAAATGCCCCCACCTTCCACCGCTCTCCTGGTGATGACTCGAGCTGCCTGGAGCCACTGTCTGACTCTCTTCTTCTTCATTTCTGCAACATTTGCAGCCTTTCCTCTAACTTTCGCTCTGTTGAGCACCACCTCTCCTCTAAACCTTGCCTTCTTTTTCTAAATGAGATTCACCTGTCTGAGGCAACTGACAGCAGACCTTTTTCTGTATCCTCCTACTTTCTCTATACTCATTTCAAAGCCAAAGGTGGCTCTTGTGTATATATACGCAATGACTTATCTTGCTCTCATGTTCCTGAACTCGATTCGTCTGAATTCTCTACACTCTGACTTTGGCTTTCCAGTCATTCTCTGACTAAATATATCTGCACTGTTTACTTATCCCCTAATTCTACTGACTATCAAACATTCTTCAATTATCGTACTTCTAAGATATGGGTGAGAGCTAGGAGGGTCAGGTGTGGCAGGGAGGTTTTGAAAGTGAGTTGGAAAAAAGAGAGAAAGTGATAGAGTATCAGGAGAAATTGAAAGATGAGTGGAACGCAGTGAAAGATCAGGAAAATGGCAGTGTGGAGGAGGAATGGCAGTTATTTAAGTGTGCTGTGGTGGGGCATGCGGAAAAGGTGCGTGGTGTGAGACGTGTGGGTGGTGGTGGTGTAAGAAAAGGAAGTGAATGGTGGTGTGAGGAAGTAAGTATGGCTGTGGCTGAAAAGAGACGTGCATATGAAGTGTGGCTGCAGAGGAAGGATGAGGTGTCATATAAGAGGTATAAGGAAAGGGGGAATAGGGCGAGAAGGGCTGTGCGTGATGCTAAAATGGCAGCAGATGAAAGGTGGGGTAGGCGGCTGACTGAGAATTTTCAACAGAATAAGAAAATGTTCTGGAAGGAGGTGAAAAGGGTGTGAAAGGGAGAGTCTGGGAGGGAAGAGCGAGTAAAAGTGGAAGATGGGAGGATGTTAATTGAGATGGATGCAGTAAGGAAGAGATGGGCAGAGTAATTTGAAAGACTGTTAAATGTAGAGGAGGAAAGAGTGGCTGAGATTGTGGCGGATGGAAGGGCACAAGGAATAAATGTGTTGGGAGAGTTGAATGATTCTTTGATCATGAAGGAGGAAGTGCAAAAGGCAGTAAAGGAGATGAAAAAAGGGAAAGCTGCAGGTATGGATGGGTGTCCTGTGGAATGCCTGGAGGGTGGTGGAGCAACTATTGTTGACTGGTTAGTAAGATTGTTGAATCTGTGCTTTGTGAAAGGTATGGTGCCAGTAGACTGGGCAAGTGCTTGTGTGGTCCCGTTGTATAAAGGCAAGGGTGATAAGTATGAATGTACTAGCTTTAGGGGTATAAGTCTGTTGAGTGTTGTAGGTAAAGTGTATGGTAGAGTGCTAATTAAGAGAGTTAGAGAGGGTACAGAGGGAATGATTGGTGATGAGCATTGAGGCTTTAGGAGAGGGATGGGATGCTTGTGTCACGAATTCGCGCAAGCGTAATTATAAATTCGTGACATTTTACATCAGTGAGAAAACCACGAATTCTAGTGGAATTCCCACTGTGCATCACTCAGTTCAACCGTCCTCATATTCACTCTGATCGGGATGGTTTTCAGAATATTTCTCAATGTTTCACAAGTGATCATTCTTATGCATGACATTAGTACCTCCACTGAGTGATTTATTGTGAGCATATATCGCTCACTTTCTTTCCGTTGATCGTTGAAGTTAGAACACGGCCATCCCTTGCCCTCTTTCATAGTTTGAAGTTAGTCAGGTTTGGATCGTCGTGAGTGAAGAATCGTTTGTGCCCAGTGTAAGGCAGCACCGCTGTTGTACAGCGAGTTCCTGAATCTCCACCTAGACGGTGAATTGGTGAAGAGGGTTTAGCGAATTGCAGCATCTGATGTCCTGCACAGGTGCCCAGTTCATTTTGCTCAGCTCCCCTCCACTGACCAGTATTTCTTTTCGTTTTTTCTAGGTTTAAGTGCTAGCTTTTGAATGAGTGAGTGAGTGTATTCTCCCTGTTATTTTGAATTCATTTTTGAAACTCATGTAACGTAAATTTATTTAGTTGTAATTAATAAATTTACAGTTCTTTTTCTTTGAGCTTAATGTAGTTAAACTCGTGTTTTATTTCTCCACATTAAGCTTATTTTAGTTACCGCTCCAAGTTGCACAAACGCTTTACATTATTCATAACTGGCACTTAGGCCAATTCTTTTATATCAAGCTTAAATCCGTTGTGCCAGCCAGGAGTTAATGCACCGGCAAGAACCTGTTTATTATTAGCATTAGTTATTGATTGTCAGGGGTGGAGTCACTTTCTCGAGAGGCTACCAGTACTACAAACAGCACTCGTGAGTAATTAGTCTCTGCTGTGTACTATTGAGAAAGTTTATAAATTCTCGTCTTTAGAGAATCGGCGAAGCAAGCCGGCATAAAGTAAAACTTACTGTTTGATTTTCACAAGTCAATTCCTTGTCTATTTTCAAGCAACATCTACGCATTATTAATATATAAATTCACATCCCCCCGTGACATCTGGCGACCTCATTCCGGGATATTAACTCCTAACTCTGAAGTCATTAACGAGATAATATTCACTCACTCACTCACACCTAGGTATTTATCATTAAAGTCTATAGGCACTATCTTACTGGTGGTTATTGATTCATTTCTATTAATTTTATGTAATAGTTTTCACAGTCAGTTGTTTTTACTTAATTTTCTTTCTTTACCAGTTTAACCAGATAAAACTGGTAACCACCAACCTGTGCCTATTTTCTTTACTCTTGATTATTGGCATTTCTCTGCAAAATAGCAGTCAGTACTCAGTCATTAGCCCACTCAGCCTTAATTGAGTTAGCATCATGACTGCTAATGTATATGTACAGGAAGCCAAAGATGTGGGGCTTGGCGACCCCGAACAGATCAAGGACTACGTCCTCTCTCGGTTTAGTTACGAGCAGCAACGTGAGAATGATGCTCGTGAAGAGCGTAGAATTCAACGCGAATACGAGTGAGAACAACGTGAACACGAGCAAAAACTACGCAAACTCGAGCAAAAACAAAATGAACTTGAGTTAGAACAATGCAAGAGAGAACGTGTAATATGAGCGAGAACAACGCAAGAGAGAACGTTAATATGAGCGAGAACAAGGAGAGAGAACGAGAACACGAACGTGCAGAGCGCGAGGCACGTGAGAAACATGAACTTGAGATGCTGAAGCACAAGCGAGACTCCTTGGCTTCAGACACATCTGGTGCAGCTAACCCAAGCTCCACGAGTGCTCTCCCTGCACATGTTCTGGCGACCCCACACATCAAGCTTCCTCCATACAAAGAAGGCGAGCGAATTGAGCCATTTATAGCTCGTTTTGAAGACATGGCTCAGCTGTACCAGCCGGATGAGGCAGTTAAGCGGCTCCAGTTTCTTAGCTTGTTTGAGGGCCCTGCCCTCGATATTCTCCACGGAATTCGTGGAGACAATCTCACGTATGCGATGATGAAGGCTGCACTCATCAAAGCGTACAGTCTCACAGTTGACGATGCCAAGAGTCAGTTTATGAGGGCACATTTACAAGAAAAAGAGACTGCTGTTCAGTTTCTTGATCGGCTTACTGCTTACTTAGATGAGTGGATGGAGCAAGATGAAACTCCTTCCACGTGCGAGGGGATAACTGACCTTATGCTGCACATGCAGCAAGAAAAGTCGTGGCCTGCTGAGCTTACGGCACAGCTTAAGATCTGCCAGGTAAGGGATGCCAGCCAAATGGTGGCGAAGGCTGATGTATTCTTCACTGTGTATGGGTATCAAACTTGTAAGCAACACACCTGGAACAGGAAAGCTGACTAATCTGGGAAATCATCTCAGACTGAACCCCAGCAACAAGGCCATTCTGAGAATAATGGCCAAGGTCCAAACAGACCGCAGAAGAAGGACCAGAGGCAAAATACCCAGAAACCTGAGTGGAAGTGGTACGACAAGTACCCTAACCAGCAGCAGTATCACCTAAGCAGTCAAAGATCGGGACTATCCTTTTCTGCAATAGCCCCAGTGTATCGGAGGCAGGAGATGAATGCAGCCTTCATTCCTCAACAGCAGTACGGCGGTGTCGTCCCTAGCAGTACGGGCACTCCCCCACAGTTCACTAGTCCCCCAGTGACAGTGAATGCTCTGCCACAGGAGGTCAACGCTCCATCTCCTCAGACGGTGAGTACGACCCTTCAGGTATCTCTTGTTCAGCCAGGGTTTGTGGAAGGCATTCCTGTGAAGGTCCTGAGAGACAATGGTTCCTCAGGTTGCTCTGTCAGGCAGAGTCTAGTTCGGCCTGAGGAATACGCAGGTCGACAGATCCAAGCTCAGCTTATTGATGGATCAGTGAGATTGTTCCCTGAGGCACATATCCAGGTGGCATCTCCATTTTACACTGGTACAACAGTCACAGTTGTTATGCCAGAACTTTTATTTGACACTATCATAGGCAATATTCCAGGTGCCAAGTATAGTTGCACCATAGATGACGCTACTCAGACTTCGGTTATAGTAACATGAGCCATGGCCGAGGCTCCGAACTGTGTCACCCCGGTGACCATTGCATCGCTGCAAGATCTGATTTGTAGCCCAGATGTTGTTCAAGAACAACATTCTGACCCGACACTTGTTGTCGTGTGGAAGAAACAGAAGGGTAGAGTGATTAAGTATTCACGGGGAGGTCAAGCCAAGTTCCTTCGTAAACAAGGATGGTTGTACCGTGAGTCACGAACATCCCATGGCGAGGTTCAACTGCAGTTTGTCGTTCCCGCTAAGTATCGCCTGGCAGTGTTAGAATGGGGTCATTGTTCAGCCTCAGCAGGTCACATGGGCAAAAGGAAGACCTAGGGCCATATCCGTGCTGACTTATTCTGGCCAGGAATGGGACCGGAAATAGATAGTTTTGTGCGTTCCTGCAATGTGTGTCAATGCATCATCAATCAGGGACATGTCCTTCCTGTGCCATTTGAACCCACACCCATGATCTCTGAGTCAGTCGAAAGAGAGGGCAGTGGTAATGTGGGTGCAGATCTGATGTCTCGCCCGTTGGCCCCACAGGACACATTATGTCCAGGGCCTGTACGTACATATGTACCGTAGGTTAAGAGGAAGTTTGAGAACCTCGCAGGGGCAATCCGAGGCTGTTTGAATTACCTTGTGGAGTATCATGAGCTGTGGGCCTCTCTGAGGATTCCCGGAAAATGCACATTATCCACATGAGTGTTCACACCCATGGTGGGTGTTAAAATGTGACCTGCCCGAGATTGCATAGGGATTCTTAGCTTGCCAATGTTAATAATAGTGTAGGTTTAGGGTTTAACCAGTAAACTGGGTCCTTTTGCTTAGCGAATTGCAGCGTTTGATGTCCTGCCCAGGCGCCCAGTCTTTTTGCTCAGTTTGACCACGTTTCCTGGTTAATAATAATGTAGGTTTAGGGTTTAAGCAGTAAACTGAGTCCTTTGACTTAGCGAATTGCAGCCTTTGATGTCCTGCACAGGCGCCCAGTTTTTTCGCTTAGTTTGACCACGTTTCCTGGTTAATAATAATGTAGGTTTAGGGTTTAACCAGTAAACTGGGCCCTTTGGCTTAGCGAATGGTAGCGTTTGATGTCCTGCACAGACGTCCAGTCTTTTCGCTCAGCTCCCTGTCCTGGGACCACGTTTCCTGGTTAATAATGTATCTAATACGAAAATAATGGCGACCTCGAATATACAAAGCTTGGCTGTCACTTATAATTTTCGGCTAGGGCGTACTTTTTGTAGCGTACATACTGACTGCTAGGCAGAGAAGTTGTAAATTAATAATGATTGTTTGTCGCACTGACACTTTTGATGCTCCACCTTGATTGCTTTTACAGGTGCAGCTGGCAGGTGTAGCATTGTCGTGCAGATCAGCTGATCATCTCTGCTGCATGCTGCCGCCTCTTCTCTTCTGACTCATCTTCATTATTTACTATTAACTTGTATTACATAGTATTACATGTAGGCACAGTTACACCACAACTGTCACACCTACACCGTGTATTACATATATCACGCTACATAACAATTAGTTGTTAATGTAAATGTAGCGAACTTATTGGTCAGTTTGACCTAATCTCAGGATTTTTCACCGTCGTCACAGAGTTTTTTCCTCAAGCATGCTTCTATTTAATGTAAATATGAGGTTTTTATGCTCATGGCCGACTGTGATTTTCACCTGTAGCAGGGTAGTATACACACCACAATGTGAATCTTGTGTGACTGAGTTAGGATTTATATGTATGTATATCGAAAAATTTTTAAAGAAAAATGTGATTTTGATGGGGCGTAATGTCACGAATTCACGCAAGTGTATTTATAAATCGTGACATTTTACATCAGTGAGAAAACCACGAATTCTAGTGGAATTCCCACTGCGCATCACTCAGTTCAACCATCCTCATGTTCACTCTGATCGGGATGGTTGTCAGAACATTTCTCATTGTTTCACAAGTGATCATTCCTATGCACAACATTAGTGCCTCCACTGAGTGATTTATTGTGAGCATATATTGCTCACTTTCTTTCCGTTGACCATTGAAGTTCAAACATGGCCATCCCTCGCCCTCTTTCATAGTTTGAAGTTAGTCAGGTTTGGATCGTCACGAGTGAAGGATCGTTTGTGCCCAGCGTAAGGCAGCGTCGCCATTGTACAGCGAGTTCCTGAATCACCACCTAGATGGTGAATTGGCGAAGAGGGTTAGTGAATTGCAGCATCTGATGTCCTGCACAGGTGCCCAGTTCATTTTGCTTAGCTCCCCTCCACTGACCAGTATTTCTTTTCGTTTTTTCTAGATTTAAGTGTTAGCTTTTGAATGAGCGAGTGAGTGTATTCTCATTGTTATTTTGAATTCATTTTTGAGACTCATGTAATGTAAATTTATTTCATTGTAATTAATAAATTTACAGTTCTTTTTCTTTGAGCTTAATGTAGTTAAACTCGTGTTTTAGTTCTCCACATTAAGCTTATTTTAGTTGCCGTTCCGGGTTGCACAAACGCTTTACATTATTCATAACTGGCACTTAGGCCAGTTCTTTTGTATCACGCGTAAATCCGTTGTGCCAGCCAGGAGTTAATGCACCAGCAAGAACCTGTTTATTATTATTAGCATTAGTTATTGATTGTCAGGGGTGGAGTCACTTTCTCGAGAGGCTACCAGTACAACAAACAGCACTCGTGAGTAATTAGTCTCTGCTGTGTACTGTTGAGAAAGTTTATAAATTCTCGTCTTTAGAGAATTGGTGAAGTAATCCGGCATAAAGTAAAACTTACTGTTTGATTTTCACAAGTCAATTCCTTGTCTCTATTTTCAAGCAACATCTAAACATTTTTAATATATAAACTCACATCCCCCCATGACAGCATGGATCAGGTGTTTGCTGTGAGACAAGTGTGTGAAAAGTATTTAGCGAAAGGCAAGGATGTGTTTTGGGCATTCATGGATTTAGAGAAGGCGTATGATAGAATTGATAGGGAGGCTTTGTGGACTGTTTTAAGATTGTATGGACTTGATGGTAGGTTACTAAAATGGGTAAAAAGTTTTTATGTAAATAGTAGAGCGTGCGTAAGAATGGGAAATACTGTCAGTGATTGATTTCCCATGAGAGTGGGGCTGTGGCAGGGATGTGTGATGTCACTTTGGTTGTTTAATATTTATATGGATGGTGTTTTTAAGGAAGGTGAATGCAAGAGTTTTAGGTGGAGGTCTGAGTCTGGTGAATGTTGATGGTAGAGAGTGGAATCTGAAGCAGCTGCTGTTTGCAGATGATACTGCACAGGTGGTTGATTCAGAGAAGAGATTGAGACAGTTGGTAGAGGAGTTTGGAAGGGTGTGTGAAAGGAGGAAATTGAAAGTAAATGAGAATAAGAATAAAGTGATGAAAGTGTACGAGGTCGGTAGATGGTAGGGGGATGAATATAGTTTTGAAAGGTGAATTGCTTGAGGAGTGTTTTAAGTATTTAGGGTTACATGTTGCTGTGATGGAAGAACAGATGCAGAAGTGAAGTTTAGATTGAATGAAGTAGGAAAGGTGCTGGGAGGAAAGAAAAAAGTGTTTAGATGTCGTTTGCTTAGAATGGATGTAAAAAGAATGCTGTATGAGGGTGTTGTGGTACCGACTGCATTATATGGGGCTGAAACATGGAATATGGGTGTAGCAGAGAGGAAAAGTTTGAAAATAATGGAGATGAGGCGTCTGAGGAGTATGTGTGGAGTGACGCGTATGGATCGAGTGAGAAATGAAGTGCAAAGGAGAACTGGAGATGTTTGGGAGATGGTTGGTCGAGTTGAGCAGAGGCTGTTGCGATGGTTTGGGCATATGAAGAGAATGGATAATGAGCGATTGGTGAAAAACATAACTAGATCTGATGTGAGAGGTGTAAGGATGAGAGGGAGACCACGAATAGGATGGATGGACAGTGTGAAGAGTTCGTTGGATGCGAGAGGGATGTCTGTTGAGCAAGGAAGAGTGGCTGTGCATGACAGAAATGAATGGAGAGAAATTGTAAATGAATAAATGATGACGCAACCCTGGGGGGATATTCTTCTGCATTGGTCTGATCAGCTAATCAGGTCAGATGTGGGTAAGGAGATTGGTCTATTATGATGTGGCAGGGGTAAACCAGCTCTGCTGCCAGGCCCTGCTGCGGATGCCACTGATTGTACTGCACAGTTGACCCTCCTGCGATGTGGTGTGGTGAGGATCTGTCTCTTCTCCCCTTTGGGGCTAAGATGAGAGTGAAAGTGTTTGAATGGATGAGTAAATGGGGAGTGTGTCGTCCTGTCTCGGCTACCTCCCTTTCCTTGGGAGAAGCAGCCTAGGTATATAGATATAGATAGATCTTACTTCTACAATGGAACACATTCTATCCATTTCTCCTTTCTCTGAAATCTCCATTCTAGGAGATTTCAATGTTCACCACCACCTTTCGCTCTCCTCTCCTTTCACTGATCCACCTGGTGAACAAGCCTACATCTTTTCTGTCCTTAATGACCTAGAGCAGCTTGTACAGCACCCTACCCGTATCCCTGACTGCCTTGGAGAGAGCTCCAACATACTTGACCTCTTCCTTACAACTAATCCTTCTGCTTACACTGTTAATCCTTTCTCTTCGTTGGGCTCCTCTGATCATAACCTTATTACCTAAACCTGTCCTATCGTTCTGGTGCGGCCTGTGGACCCTCCAAAGAAATGTCATCTGTGGCACTTTGGAGCTGCGGATTGGGAGGCCCTCAGGCAGTACTTCTTTGATTTTCACTGGAATGATTATTGCTTCCATGGCCAGGAGCCATCTGAGTGTGCCTTGCACATTACGGAGGTTATTCTCTCGGGCATGGAAGCATACATTCCTTTCTCATATCCTCTGACTAATGCAAGAAAGCCTTCGTTTAATCATGCTTGTTCTAATGCTGTCCGCAACAAGGAGAGGGCCTATAAAAGGTACTGGAGCCAACCCACCCCTGAATCACATCCTTTTTATCTTATGCCCAGAATCGAGCTAAAGCTGTTCTTTGCTCTACTGAAAAGAATTTTATCCGTACTAAATGCTCTCAACTCTCCAATTTGAATTCTTCCCGCTCCTTCTGGCACCTTGCCAAAAACCTTTCTAACAACTTTACCTCATCATCCTTCCCTCCTCTTTTCTACTCTGATGGTTCTGTAGCTATTTCTTCAACTGATAAAGCAGATCTCTTCGCACAGACTTTCTCCTCCAGTTCCACCTTAGACGATTCCGGTGCTGTTCCTCCGTCACTTCCCCCCTCTGACTTCCTCATGCCTGACATTAAAATTTCTTCAGCTGACGTATTTTCTGCCATCACTGGCCTCAGTACTAACAAGTCATATGGGCCTGATGGAGTCCCTCCTGTTGTCCTCAAGAACTGTGCTTCTGTGCTTACACCCTGCCTAGGCAAACTCTTTTGCCTTTCCACTTGTACCTTTCCTTCTTTCTGGAAGTTTGCTCTCATTCAGCCAGTCCCAAAGAAGGGTGACCATTCCCAGTCCTCTAACTATCGTCCAGCTGCTTTAACATCGTGTATCTCAAAAGTTTTCGAGTCAATTCTTAATAGAAAAATTTTAAAGCATCTTTCCTATCACAACCTTCTTTCTGATCGCCAGTATGGGTTTCGTCAGGGACGCTCCACTGGCGATCTTCTCATCTACTTTTCAGACTCCTGGTCGTCCTCGTTTGGGGACTTTGGCAAAAGCTTTGCTATCACACTTGACATCTCAAAGGCTTTCGATCGAGACTGGCATAATCTTTAATTTACAAACTGCCCTCTTACGGATTCTGTCCTTCTATCTGTGCCTTCATCTATAGCTTCCTTTCTGGTCTTTCTACAGCTGCTGTTGTAGACGGCCATCGTTCTTCTCCTAGATCTATCAACAGTGGTGTTTCTCGGGGCACTGTCCTATCACCAACTCTCTTCCTTTTATTCATCATTGATCTTCTAAGCTGTACATCTAACCCTATCCACTCATATGCTGATGACTCCATCCTTCACCTTTCCATTTGGTTCCCACAACGTCCATCTCAGCAGTTACTTCAACAAAAAAAAGGGATGAGGCTATGGCACATCTAATGTCTGACTTGGCTCGTATCTCTGACTGGAGTAAAAATAATCTTGTTGTTTTTAATGCATCAAAAACTCAGTTCTTACACCTATCAACCCGACAAAATCTTCCATAGGTGTACCCACTAATGTTTAATAATACTCAGGTTAATCCAGCATCATCCTTGAACATGCTTGGGGTTTCATTCACTCGGGACCTGTCTTGGAAAGATCATATTACATCTCTTTTAAAATCTGCTTCTATGAGATTGGGTGTGCTCAGCCGAGTCCATTCCTTCTTTACCCCTGCACGATTGTTGACTCTATACACGGGTTTTTTCTGCCCCTGTGTGGTGTACAACTCTCATGTGTGGGGAGGCTCCCCACGTACAGCTCTTCTCAATAGGGTGGAATCAAAGGCTTTTCATTTCATCAGCTCTCTTCCTCTTACTGGCTTCCTTCAACCTTTGTCTCTTCGCCGCACTGTTACATCTTTATCTCTGTACTATCGCTACTTCAGTGGTCACTGCTTCTCTGAACTGTCTGCTTGCATTCCTTCACTTCTACGACGGGCGCGTTGCACCTGTCTAGCTGCAAATTCCCGTCCATTTTCTGTCCAACTCTCTAATGCAAGAGTTAACCGTTACTCCCAGGCCTTCATGCAACAAGTCAACTCCGGAACTGTATCCCTCAGTCTGTATTTCCTACTAGCTATGATCTCCAGTCTTTCAAACGCAGTGTGACCAGGCATCTCCAAATGATCGGATCTTGAATTTGGCTTTCTCTTGTATTTTGTTTTTCTCTTGAGAAGGAATGGTTAATGCAGGCTCATGGCTTTTGGTTCCTTCTTCGTAGCATAAAAAAAAAAAAAAAAAAAAAAAAACTGGCTGGTGCACACCATAAGACACTTTGCCATAACTGTGTGTTCCTTAGGACTCCCGTGCAAGTAACTGTTGGAGCATGTTTACGAAGCATGGTATCGATTCTGTCCTCGGAAAGTGACCGTAAACATGGTTCATTATGCTCTGGCACTAACTGACCCAACATTACTTAACACGGTACGACATGATCTAACCCAGTACATACTAACCTAGCCTGAGCTAACCTCTCGCACCCTGAAAATTAAATAACCTAACCTAGTCATGTCTGAGCTAAGCCACTCTAACTTATTCTAATATAACCTAGCCCGACTTACATGTCCTAACTAAACCTGATTATCCTTTCCTAACATAACGGGACCGAAAAGATGACATTAGACTAGCCCAACCTATCCTAGCCTTCCCTAAACTAACCCAGTATCATCTAACCTAACAGCCCAATATAATCAAACCTAACTTAAACTAAGCTAGCATAACCTTGCGTATCCTAATCAGCTCTAATATAACCTAGCCTAACCAAATCATAGCAACCTTGATCATATCCAAAGCTCATTTGCACTTAATCTGACTCATCAAAATCTAACACAAACTAGCCTAAAATAGCCTGACCTAAATCTAATCTAAAGAAAAGCTAACGTACCTGACCAAACCAGACTTAAGAGAAGTTATCCATACCTGAGAGAAAAAGAAATTGATAACAGCATCCATTCCGTTCATCGTTCTGATCCCTTGGCCAAGCGGTGCTTATAATTTAGCAACTTAACGAGAAACTGTGTGCTACAATGTTACAGTCCAATGTTCAAATATACACAAGTTTTCCTGGCAATGCCTGTGCCTTTGCATATCCCACGAACGGATATATCATTATTAATCTCTCTTTTTTTTTTTTAATTCTCATCGTTATGTCCAAACTTCTCAGCCTCCCCCCCCCCTCCGTGCATTCTCAGTCTATAGCCTAATTCACCTCCACTCACTCACTTTCTCATTTACCCTCATCCTTTCTCACCCACTTTCATCACCTCCACCTAAACCACCCCATCTATAGCCAAATTCACCCCCACCCAGTCACACTCTTATTTATCCTCACAATTCCTTACCCTCCCCCACTCACCTCCACACTCGTCCACCCCTACCCTCTCCCACTCTTAATCATTCCAATCTCCACCCACCCTCATCCTCCCGCTATTCTCTTCTCTCCCACCCACACCCACCCACACCGTCCATCCTCACCCACCCTCATTCACTCCACCTTCACCATCACCCCATCGTCTTCACCTCCATCTGTCCTCACCTTCCCTCGCCAGTTACCCATCCTCACCTGCCACCACCCCTATTCTCACTTAGCCCCCATCCTCACTCTCCTCTTCTCCAACACCACTCTTACTCCCTCCCCTCCTCACATTCACCCTCCCCCACCCCATCCTCACCTTCTTTCAACCCATCCTCACCCTTGTGCACCCCATTCTCAACCTCCTGTATTCATCATTACCCCTCCGCTACCCAACCCTCACCCTCTTCCAACCCACCTTCACCCTCCCACACTCAATCTTACTCCTCTCCCACCCCATTCTCACCCATCTTCCACATCCTCACTTACACCCACCCGTCACACTCTAACCATTTCCGTACCTGCAGCTGACAGGCATCAGTTTATGTGCTACTAGAGGTACACCCAAGTTGAAGAGAAACGCCGGGTTATAGCAAAGTTAAAGGTAAACTCTCCAGCCCTAGGACGTCATTATCTCTAATGATTTCTTTCTCCTGATGATTTATCCACTTCCGTATACACTTTTTTTCGGGCAGGAATGGTTTAATGTAGCTTTCAGTAACTCATGTAGCATAAGAGGTAATACAGACTCTTTTGGAGGCAGCAAGATTAAACTAAACTAATCAGTCTTAGTAGAAAAGGCTCAAGCTCAAGTAAATTCTTAAATACGACCCTAGAAGGAGTAGTTATGCCATCCGTGGAAAAACTTTGTTCCCTGATTCTGCTTATCTGTGACATTCCAGGAAAATCGGTGGACATGTCACCTCTGGGACTTGTGCTGTTGTCTGGGAATTGACTCTAAAATTAAACACACACACACACACACACACACACACACACACACACACACACACACACACACACACACACACACACACACACACACACACACACCAATTACCAACACTCGATCCGAAAAAAAAAAAAAAGGATTGTTCC
Source organism: Coenobita brevimanus (assembly GCF_032717465.1). Classification (NCBI taxonomy): domain Eukaryota; kingdom Metazoa; phylum Arthropoda; class Malacostraca; order Decapoda; family Coenobitidae; genus Coenobita; species Coenobita brevimanus. The sequence goes on from NC_137041.1 coordinate 15,681,061, forward strand.
TCAAGAAAAACTCGCTGCAACTTTTCCTCTAGCAAATCTTTTTTCAGATTACACCGGAGGACACGCTTTTAATTTCATTTTTACCACCAAGAGACACACTTTTTCAGTAATATTATTTATCTCTCCATTTCGAATTGTCTCTCGCAACTCCTAAGTTAGAACTTGATCGACACACGGATGATGTATTTTTCTTTTATACAGATAAGGGCATTTTACTCTTAATAATGTTACTCTCTTTACCGGAAGCCCCCTCTTTCACATGAATCTGTCACCATAAACTGGAACGACCTGAAATGTTTGCTCTATAGAACGGTGCCATCTCATATTATTCCAACACCTGACATCATTGATATGTACTACACTAATCTACCCCAATTCTAATCTAAACAATCCAAGCCAAACCAAATCAAACCAAGACAAGCCTACCTTATCCTAATCCTATCCAAACGAATCCTAATCAATCAAAATCAAACGAGCTACACAAACTTAACCAAACCAAACGTAACCTTTCCAAGCTCAACAACAACTACCATTACCCATCCTCACTTAACGTAAAACAAACGAAATCAAACTGAAGCACACAGTTCTTACTTATTGGAAAACAAAATCTAGCCAGACATATCCCAACTTAGCACAGTCTAAGCTATGCAAATATAAACGTACGTAACTTAGTCAAACAAAAATAAACGAAAATGAACCAAACCAAGCCAGAACAATCCTAACCAAACCAAGCCAGAACAATCCTAACCAAACCAAGCCAGAACAATCCTAACAAAACCGAGCCAGACCTGTCCTAACCATACCAAGCCAGACCTGTCCTAACCATACCAAGCCAGACCTGTCCTAACCATACCAAGCCAGACCTATCCTAACCATACCAAGCCAGACCCAACCTAACCAAACCAAGCCAGACCTATCCTAACCATACCAAGCCAAACCTATCCTAACCATACCAAGCCAGACCGAACCTAACCAAACCAAGCCAGACCTATCCTAACCAAACCAAGCCAGACCCATCCTAACCAAACCATGCCAGACCTATCCTAACCAAACCAAGCTAAACCTAACCTAAATTGACGTCACGTAACCTACCCTAACCAAATCTAACAAAGCCAGACCGACTGCAATCCAACTCTTCGAAAGTGGTGTTGTCAAAGAGCAGAAATTCTTACCTCGGCACAAGAAATTGAGAAAATATGAAGCAGAGACAATTCAAACACTGACACAATCTGGAAGTTCAGCCTAACGATAAAACTGGTTGAGTAGGAATTTGTTTTTCAGTGTAAGGATAAAACTAGGAAAAAAGCGTTAACTTTCTTGAAGACGATCACGTTGGGTCGAGTTCCGGTACTGTGTGTGTGTGCGTGTGTGTGTGTGTGTGTGTGTGTGAGAGAGAGAGGGGGGGGGAGAGGAGACTCAAATGACTCGTTTTTCTTCCCAAACCCTTAATATCTCTCAGTCTCTCTTCGTCCAAGTACTACCGCTGCCTTTTTCCTTTCCAAAATACCCATTTTCCGCAAACGTTCTTTCCCTGAACCCCTGTGCACTCACACTACAGGGATAATTTCAGTGTGTGATAGGTATGATCATAGGACGGAAAATATAACATAACGTTGTTTCGGGAATACCAGGAGAGTATACGTCGTAATATTAAGGAGATGCAAGAAGGAGGGATTTTAAAAAAGATTAAAAATCCTTTCTGTACCTTTTTCTCGTGTAGAGTTAAAATGTGCAAGGACGGGATACTGCATACTAGACTAACACACGACAGTAATACTATATTATGGCTGACTTAACACTGATTATTTTCATATGAGGTGAAGGTATAATGAATGGTGAACAAGAAGGATGAGATTACACCATTCAAGATGGTTCACTCATTTACGTAGTACATCCTAACGTGTGAATTAATGGTAAGTAATTTAGTACTTGACACTACAACACGCTATTACGTGACACACACACTATATTTTTAGTTCAATACAGTATGGAGGAGTATACTATATAATCCCAGAATTATAATTTTCAATAAGCAATGATAAGACTATTGAAACTAAAATCATTTCAGTAACATATAATAATCTGCAAGAAGTTGCTTGGAGAGAATTACCCGCTCAAAGAAAGAAGAGACAAAAAGAAAAGAAAAAAATGTTTCATCATTAGCGTCTCCGAGGATAAAAGCGACATTATCCAGCTCAAATATTAATCCAAAGAAAGAAGGCACTTCTGATGAACGGCTCACCAGGCAGCGGGAAAAGAAAAACTGAAATGTGTGAAGTGGTGGACGGAGGAGAGAGCAGGGAGGAGAGAATAGCATGTACAATATAGGAGGAGGAATGGGGCGGAAGTGAGAACTACCAGGAACATATGGGAAGGTGGGTGAAAAGGACTAGATTATGGATGGGAGAGAGAGAGAGAGAGAGGGAGAGAGCGAGCTATATATATATATATATATATATATATATATATATATATATATATATATATATATATATATAATAAACAGTTATGAAATAGCAAGTTAGCGTAAAGCTAGTAGAAAAATCAATACATACCTAAAGTTAGAAAACACTGAGAGAGCGCATGACTCCGTCAATGCCATTCCCATTAAAAAGGATCAGGATCAGGACCCGTGGAGATATTGAGTGCAATACCAAGGATCCTGATCCACCCCCAAATTTAATAAATTGTTCTTTCGATTCATGCAAGCAAAACATAGGTGAATACATAACCTCCCCCAACTTCTTTGGCTGAGGTAATATTCTGTGCTAATTCTTAACCCTTAATGGTCATAGATAAAACAAAAGATAAAGAAATGACCTACGCCATCACCACAGACAGCAGCCCAGCATTGTGGTGCTTTCATTGCCTCTTCCAACGGAGGTGAAGGAGGCTAAGTTTCATTGTCCAGGAGATATCACCCGTGTCACTGCTGGAATAGGAAAACTGAGAATAACTCAGGAGCATTAACCCGCGGCGTCCCGTCGACGTACTTCCACGTCCTCATGTTATGTCACTGCCAATCCCGTTGACGTACTTCAACGTCCTGCAATTGCAAGGTTCATAATTTCCACAATTTTCAAAATTCGCGCGAGATTTTCGATTCGCCCACGTACCCAAGCCTCCCCTACCTGCCCCCAGGCGGGCAGCTTCCCAGACCCCGCGTGACCTGCGCTCCCCCTTGTCTCGGTCACTCACCTGTTAGCAGTGACCCAGGTCAGACATGGCGCGTAAAGGTCTCTCAAACGACGAAATACAATCCGCCATGGATGCCTTCACTGGAGATAGTGATTCTCCACTTGATGATGATGTGGTGGATCGAGATTATGTGCAGCCTGAGAAGGAAATAACAAGCAGTGATGAGGAGGTCCCTTCGCCGACGGAAAAAGCGGTATGTCACGTATCGTAAGGCAAGGGAAGGCCAGCCTGCACCCAAACCACCTGCATGGACCTCTCTCCATCCCCTAGAGAGAGATTCTGATGAGGATGAGGATGAGGACGATGACGATGACGGCGGCTTAGGACGTGATGTTGCCTCGTGGTTGGGGAAGGAAAAAATCTCACCCCGAGGATCAGAAGGTGGGGCGAGAAGGCAAATAAAGTATGGCCTAGTGTTTTGTCTGGGGAAGGCGAAAGTGGTGTGGTGGGAGTGCGGGGTGAAAGGGAAGTGGTGTGAGGGAGGCAGCACGAGCACGTGGTGCACGTAGGCCTAGGGGAGAGGAGGTGGAGCCACTCCCCAGCACATCTTTCGCCATACAATATTCCCAAACTTCCTCCACACAACCCCAGGATGTGGGGAAAGGAAGGAAAGGGAAGGGAAAGGGTAAAGGAAAAGGGAGAGGGAAGAGAAGTGCGAGTGATGAAAGGCGCCGCTCTCCACCTCCCCCACCACCACCAATGTTGCGTTGTGCCTTCAGCCATATTTCAGAGAGTACCATAACTTCCTACACTACTGAAACTGTGTGGGATGGCGATATGACGCTCAGTATAATGGTAAGGCCAGTCAGTATGTGCCAAGTCTTATATAAACTTGAAACGGGTGTAATGTTTGCAGGAAAGTAATGTATAAGTTGAGAAATAGTGTAAGTTGAACGAAGTGATATGAAAACTACACCCACTGTATAAATCTGCGAAAATATGACGCTCAGTATAACACTCTGGTCAGTATATATGTGATAGCAATAATATAAAGTGGAAACGGGTGTAATGTTAGCATGAATAAAACGTATAAGTTGAAAAATAGTGTAAGTTGTAATAATTGATGTCATGAGTACACCTATTGTGTAAATCTGCGAAAATATTATGCTCAGTAGAACATTCTGGTCAGTAAGTATGTGATAGGAATTATATAAAGTGGAATTTGTTGTAATGTTAGTAGTAAGGTAATTTATAAGTTGAATACTAGTGTAAGATGAAACAAATGATATCGCGATAACACTCACTGTGTAAGTACGCGCTAATATGACGCTCAGTTGAATCGTAAGGTCTGAAATTATGTGATATCAATTATATCAAGTGTAAACATGTGCAATGTTAGTGAAGAATTATTATATAAGTACAAAAATAGGTTGTAAATTGAAATAGTAGTCATAGCGACTTCACCGTGTGTTATTATGCGCTATTATTACGCTAAATATTTACGCAAGGCCTGAAATTATCTCAAAACAGTTCTATAAAGTTGAAAAGTGTATAATGTTATTAGGGAAGTATTATGTAAGTAGAAAAAACACAATACGAGTTGAAACAACAGTCACAGCGAGTTCACTCACTATGTAAATAAGCGCTAACATTACGCTAAATGTTATCGAAAGGCCTGTGAATACGTAAAAACAGTTCAATAAAATGTAAAATGGTATAATGTTATTGTAGAAGTATTATGTAAGTAAAAAAAATTATATGTATCATGATTTTAGAATGTTAGCGATTCATCGTGACCAAGTTGCCCGATTTTGCTCGTTTCGCATGATGGTACAATGCTTATTTCTGCTCTATTTTTGTATAAAATCCAATACACTCTTTTATCACATGTTTTTATGTTTGTAATAAATACATATCTACTTACTTTCATTGGTTTCCCAGACTTATAATACCATAGAAAACGTTAGAGGCTCAGACCACCTACGGAGAACACGGGGCCAGGTGGGACCAAGGCATACCTGGTTAGGGTAATTATGGACCCCGGGGAACAATATCTTTGCAACTGACCATTGTTTCTGACCAAAAGCAAAAGTTTTAGCAAAAAAAAAAAGGGTCGAAAAATGGTCGGGATTGGGGGGTACCAGTGGTCAAAAAGTGGTTGGGACGGGGCGGGTTAACCCGCCACTTGCCGGCTATTTTTAGCCCTATGGGACACCCCAATGCCGGCCATTTTTCGACCTTTTTTTTTCTTCTAAAATGATAGATTTTGATGTGGAAACAACGAATTTTGCCATTAAAATGCTCACTGAGGGTCGGAAATGAGTTTTATTGAGTCCTGCATACTCATGTACAGGTATATCCGCTGTCTCACGCTCACTACGTACGTGAGAGAAAGCCGTTTTCTATATAAGGTATACTCACGTATTTATGCTGGGAAGGTATAGCAATGTTCAGTACACTTTTCTGATTACTTATTACTTCAGCATCTATCACAATTTGCGTGTCTTTCTCACTGTGAATGCATTATCTTACACTTACTTGAAGATAGGTACAACCTGACATCATTAGGTACAGTCCTGGCACTTACAAGAAGGTATTAACGACTTGACTTCACTATATAGTCCTTACACGTACAAGAAAATATTTACAACTTACACTTACATGAAAATATTTACAAAATGCCTTCACTATGTACAGCACTGGGTGAGGCACACAGGCAGAGTGACACAGAGCAAGCGTGAGGGGGAGGAGCGAGTGAGTGTATGGCCTTGACAGCCTGAGGGATGGTAGAGGAACAGTTACCTTACATGACTGCCAATTTTTACCCGTGAATCTTGAAAAATGCGGTCACGTGAAGTTTTTTATTTTAGACCGTTTTAAAAAAGCACTGGCACTGGTCACGACATTATGTCAGACTGTTTTAAAACGGCACTGGCACGCGGCGGGTTAAGGATACACTTGGAAAATAATTCGAGAAAGCTGATTTTTTTTCATGAAAGCTCCAAAGAAGCCTCCTAAGTCAAAATCAACAAACATTCTAAACATTCCACATAAGCTAACAGTGTGCTACGAAAGATTCAAGATGACCACCATTGGCATGGGTAGCATCTTTAGCAACTAAAATTCACACTTGGTCATGTAATACCTCCTTTTATGGGTTTTAAGGAGTGATAAATCCATTTCTGCTATTGTTCTAAGAATTCTGTCACTGAAATACACAGAGAACGTGCAGCAAACACGAAAAATCGGATATCTGTATTTATAATTTTGCTATAAATTAATAAACTAGAGTAGGCTATACTACATCAGATGTTTTATTTTTCTGGCTTAACACAGAATAAAGTATAGAGGCAGAAGTACATACTGTCGATGGACAGAAGACAGTGTAAGTGGAAGGGATGGTGGTACAAGAACAGTGTGATATTCGTGATTATTGTGATGAGCCAGTCGCCCCTGACTGAAGTACTGTCACAGAAAGAGGCCTACCTATCATATTGAACATTAGTGCTGATCTGAGGGATGGACTTAATGAAAAGCTAAAGTCCAAAGTGTTGCCAGTTCTGGCTCATAAATGATGCAAAGTAAATTACATCATGCCATCATACATAAAAAAACGAAAAAGGGGGTCAGAAGAATCGGAGACAATGCATTAGATAATCACCTGCCGTTCACAGGCCATTATCTTTAATATATGAGGTGCAGCATGTCAAAAGGGGGCTAAGTGCCATTTTTTACTTTTCGAAAAAATCGAGTCCAAAGTTTGGCAGTGTTTTGAACAAGTGCCATTTCCAAACCCGAGAGAGTTTAATGTTCATATTTGCACTGAAGCTCAAGGACTACTCTTTCATCCTACATGCAGTAATTGAAGGTATCAGTCATGTTTTTTGTACAGAACCAATTTTTCCAAAATTTTCCAGGTTCAGTAGTGTAAGATGAGTTAAAAAAAGTGACATCGCCAGCACTTGTGATGCGATTTTCTCATTTCACTCACTATAGAAAAGAATAAAGGGGATTGTGCATGATTCCCACACATCCGTCACCCCACGTCATATTCCAGGAAAGTCAGGTAAGTACACAATCAACAGGTAAGTATCTGGAAACCGGCAAGTACAAAACAATGACCTCGAACACACTGAATATATGTATAAAAAACTCATAAAACATAACCAATCACTTTAGGTAGGAGATAGAGTAGATATGAGGTACATAAGGTAGATGGGAGGTAGAGTAGGTAGACAGGAGGTAGATTAGGTATAGTACTAACAGTACCAGTAACTGGGCACAAGTATGGATTTACTATTGAAGATAAAAAGGTTAAGAGGGTAAATAGTAGGTAGAACACTGTATCAAACTCACTCTGCAGGTAAGGTTGATCCAGGACATCGGCAGGTGACTGTGAAGTAAGTAAAAGACGAAATCCTTAGTAATCCAGGGCAGATGGATCCAGACATAGGACAACAGAGTGGTGGATGGCGTGTAGTATAAGTTAGTGTACTAGAAATCCTTATGGCTAATCCATTTGGACGAGTCCCAAGTAGCCAATGGGAATGCGGGGATGGCAAGCCAGATGCTCCCGCCAGTTTTCATTGCCCCGTGCACCAGTGGGGCACAATAATAGAGAAAAAACGTGCGACCCTGCTTATAGTGTGATATTATCCCTTTATGATTTGTCCGGCTTTCTCATAGCCTCTGAGCTGCGGGTGGAAAAGAAAAGTTACTCTCACCAACAGGACTCTCAACCTTACGATTCGTGCCGGATGGGTATCATATCACTACCAGAGTAAAGAAGAAAGGTGAATAAAGTGATATACGCAGAAAAACCACCAAAGAACTAACGTGAGGCGACTCAAGAAGCAGCAACAACTGAATTATTATCATCTGTTGCATCCAAAGCGATGGAGCAAGCTGATAGTTGGGAAGAGTCTGTATATACACGCATTCAAAATGTTGGTGATCTTGTGGCAGCTGAGGCCAAGTACCACCATGACTGTCAAATCCGTTTTCATAATGGGCGAGGGCTTCAGAAGAAAGCGAGAGGGAGGCCTTCAGAGTCAGTCAACACCATAAAACAACATGCATTCCTGAAACTCTGTCAGCACATAGATGAGGGTAATGAACATCAATTCTCCATAACAGAACTAGAGTCATTGATAAGAAAGTACCCTGATGATAGATGGTGAATGCTACACTACCAAGCGCTTGAAAGATAAGTTACAAGACCATTGCAGAGAAAGCATGATAATGACATGTGGCAATGGAATTGACATCATATACTCATTTCTAGATGAAAGTAAGAGCAAACTAAGGGAGAATTACAAGGCAACTGGTTTGACACCAGAGGATGTTGTAGACATGGCTGCGTGACTTACTGATGACCAAATGAGGACCATCGTGTATGACACATCTAAATATCGAAATTTTCTGACATGGACAACAGTGAACATATGGTGTCAAAACTTCTGGCATGTTTACTATCTCGGCTGATCAAAAGTATGCGTCGTCAGACAGGAATAACACACAGCATAACAAGTACAGCATGTCCCAGCTGTTTCAGATCACCAATTCTATTTGCGATATCTGTATACATCAATTCTAGGTTAGAATCTCGTGAACTAGTAGATTTGCTTAGTAGCCTAGGATTTGCAGACGACTATCGAGAGGTACTACGCCTGTATGATGCAATGATACCAACTGGGGAGAAACAGTGTGACTAGGAAGGGGCACTTGTTAATTTTGTATTAACAATGCAGACATTAACATTCGCACACCAACTGGACATGGAACATGGCTTGCTGGTATCACTATGCTGAACCACAACTCCCTCGTTGAACCACAGTACGGTCAGCTACTACTGCTGGTCGATGTTCTGAGATACCACTCAAGAAATACAGAAAACCAGCAGTTCCAGGTCTCAGACATGTACTCGTTGGCCCTCCGGAACCACCAAACCTCAACCCGGGAAGTCTGAAGTTAGCAACTGTGCTCAATAATATGAGGCTGGCTAGCCATTTTATGTCCGATTCAAAACAGTGTCCATGCTGGGGTGAGTTCAATTAGACGGCAGTCAGACAGGGAGAGTTTGATATGAGCTGAACTGAGATTATTCCATTCCTGAACCATAAACCTAATCAACTACACATTACTTACTCGGCTCTTGCTTACACACAAATAATAACTGAAAAAAGTAAGTTGGATTTGTCTCCAGTAACATTTGATCAGCCTCTCTACATTAAAATTGTGAAAATAGTCCAATCTTCTCCAGACCTCACGAACCTCATTGATAGAATAGGTGGATTCCATCTGATTAAGTCTTACATAGGAACAATGGGTAACATCATGAGTGGCAATGGTTTGCAAGGGCAGTGGAAAACTGTCTATGCACCTCACTCAGTAAACCAAATGCATACGCTCGTGCTGTACATACACACATGTTATCTGCCACCTTGGCTATGTCTGAGGTGCTTGATACACCAAACTGTTTGAATGGAGTGAACTTGAACGAACTCAGAACTCTACATGAGATGCTCCTACAAAAGGAAGGCCCACAAAACAATATTCTCCATACATGTGTTGTCATTCATCTTACTCAGATCTTACATGATCTTGAACAGGAATTATCTCTAAACTGTAGAACCTTGAAACTATGGACTGAGTACATGAAAATGGTGCACTCTTTGCTGCTGTCCATCTGTGCTGAACGCACTGGTGATTGGAACTACATATGTTTTGCATCTCAAAGATGATCTCTGTCCTTCATTCTGGGGACATACTGCATACACAAAGTGTACTAGACTTTATCCACACCAGATGAAGCAGCTATCTAACCTGATGGACGATGAGCAGTATGAGAGCTACACAATCTGTGAGTACTGGATCATCAGAAGAACCCACAGGTTCTGGTCTAGAGGCTTCGCTGACCAGACAATTGAGCAGATATTGATGCGAACGCTGAAGACACATGGAGGTCTAGCACATGGTTGTGGAATTATTGGCAGTGCACGGTCCATAATGGTCCATGTCCTGCCACAAACAGTTCCTGTTTGTGAGTCACTAGAAGTTTTTTGTGGTCTACAGTATATTCTCAGACAGTCGACCACACACAGACCTCAGGGCTAATTCATGCCCAACTGATGGAGAAGATACCCCCATGTTATAATTGTGATCATAATTAGTTATGATACAAAAACAAAAATATTTAGAAATAGTTCAATAACTGCTGCCGGCAAAAGTTAGTGCTAGTTGTTGACTTCAAATGTGTTGAATTTACCATTTTGTTTAAAATGGTACATTACCTTGACCATATTTTGAACATACGTCAATAAATCATTGAAATAATGGTGGAAATGGTTTTCTTATACCCAGATACCCTTAAGAGATATATTACATGACCATCTGTGCCTTCTGATTCCAGAGCTATATAAGCTTCCCATGCCATTGGTGGTCATCTTGGATTTTCGTCCCACACGGCTAGCTCATGTGCAATGTTTAGAAAGTTTTTTGTGGATTTCGACTTAGCATGCTTCCAAGTACCTTGCCTGAAAAAATCAGCTTTCTTGATTTTTTTTCTTTCCAGGTTCCCTTCGAATTGAACCAATGCTCCTGGCCTAGAAGCGGCTGGGAGGAAAAGGCGAGGATTGAGAGAGGACTGGTGGGAGGGGGCACCTGAAGTCTGCAGCCCATGCCATGTACTGAAAAGTCACATTTGTGGCACAACATTTTTATCACACATTAAATGAAAAAAAAAAAAAAAAAGTGGAGTAGCGGGAGGGCAAGAAAATCGATTTAGAACAAAAAAAAAAATAAATAAATAAATAACACTGAATTTGAAAAGTAACTAGGATAAAATTAAGTAACCTGTAATTAATGTACTCAATTAAGAATGAAGTTAGAATAAACCGTCAGGAATATTTGTAGTGAAACGAACAATTGGAATTTGTATAATGATTGCCACGGCAGCCATGTTATATAATGGGCGCCAAGAACCCAATGTGGGTGTCAAACTGAGCACAGTTCTTTATGTCTGCCGTAAAATTCTGTGTACTGTGAATAATGTTTAGTAAAGAAGCCACTTTAATTTGCATCTCATTATCTGCCTTACTGAAATTGAAAATGCTAACTACATGCCGATATTTCATAAGATAAAAGAGCCAAGAACTAGAATTTTGTGTCAATAGAAATGAAGCGTCCCGGGATGTGACAGGTGGGCTGCGTGTCATGCCAGCTACCAGCCAGTGAGCGCCGCACCTGAAAACAGTGTGTTTATCACTTCTCTGCTGCATGTCTTCTATAATCCATTATGTGTGATATCTTGTTGTGGGGAGATTACTGAAGGCTGCTACAAACACTCTAGTTCGAAAATCTTTTCATAGCTAAATAACACCATCCGGAAATAGCAATGACAGCACAAAAAAGTCGTTCCCACACTCAACTGGTTAGAGAAAATACTGGAATGTCATAAATATACTATTGATGGTGTAGTGGTTAGAACGCCTCAGTCAGGGTGACAGCATTGTGTAGCTGCGATCACCAGGAGGCGAATGGAAGCTGTTGATCTGTAGTGCCTGTATGGAAGTAGTCTGTATGGAAGTAGGCATCTTTCCTATCACAACCTTCTTTCTGATCGTCAGTACGGGTTCAGTCAGGGACGCTCCACTGGCGATCATCTCACCTACCTTTCAGACTCCTGGTCATCCTCCTTTCGGGATTTTGGCTAAAGCTTTGCCATTGCACTTGATATCTCAAAGGCTTTCGTTCGAGTCTGGCATAAATCTTTAATTTCCAAACTGCCCTCTTACGGTTTCTATCCTTCTATCTGTGCCTTCATCGCTAGCTTCCTTTCTGGTCGTTCTATAGGAATTGTTGTAGACGTCCATCATTCTTGTCCTAGATCTATCAACAGTGGTGTTCTTCAGGGCTCTGTCATATCACCAACTCTCTTCCTTTTAATCATCAGTGACCTTCTAAGCTGTACATCTAACCCTATCCACTCATACTCTGATGACTCCACCCTTCACCTTTCCATTCAGTTCCCGCAACGCCCATCTCAGCAGTTACATTAACAAACAAGAGATGAGGCTATGGCACACCTAATGTCTAACTTGGCTTGTATCTCTGACTGGGGTAAAAATAATCTTGTTGTTTTTAATGCATCTAAGACTCAGTTCTTACACCTATCAATCCATCAAAATCATCCACAGGTATACCCACTAATGTTTAATAATATTCAGCTTAATCCTGCATCATCCTTGAACATGCTTGGGGTTTCATTTACTCAGGATTTATCTTGGAAAGATCATATTACATCTCTTGTAAAATCTGCTTCCAAGAGATTGGGTGTGCTAAGCCGACTCCGTTCTTTCTTTACCCTGCACAATTGTTGACTCTATACAGGGGTTTTATCGGCCCCTGTGTGGAGTACAACTCTCATGTGTGGGGAGGCTCCCAACATACAGCTCTTCTCAATAGGGTGGAGTCAAAGGCTTTTCGTCTCATTATCTCTCCTCCTCTTACTGACTCCCTTCAACCTCTATCTCTTCACTGCACTGTTGCATCTTTATCTCTTTTCTATCACTACTTTAATGGTCACTGCTCCTCTGAACTGTCTGCATGCATTCCTCCACCTCTACAACGGGCGCATAGCACCAGTCTAGCAGCAAACTCTCATCCCTTTTCTGTCCAACTCTCTAATGCAAGAGTTAACCGTTACTCCCAGTCCTTCATTTATGCAACAGGTCAACTCTGGAACTGTCTCCATCTGTCTGTATTTCCTGCTGACTGTGATCTCCAGTCTTTCAAACACAGTGTGTCCAGGCATCTCGAAATGAATGGATCTTGAATTTGGCTCTCTCTTGTATTTTGTTTTTCTCTTGGAGGGAACTCTTATTGCGGGCTCATGGCCTTTGGTTCCTTCTTCCTCGCATAAAAAAAAAATGTACCCCAGAGTGTACTGACCCATGGTAACCTAGCCTCGGACTTCTACATATCGAGGAGTGTAATATGGCAGTGACTGTTATCGCTGTAATTTTTGCGACTTTCAATGAAATAATGTTATCATTTTTTTTACGAGACTAAATTAATCCAGCCAACTCTTTCAGTCCGATGACATCTTGTTCCACTGTATTCGTGTTATTTACAGACGATTTTAGTATGGTTAAGATATCTCGAGTTCAAGCCTCAACAGATCGAAAACCTTCTTTTGATGAACAGAATACTTTGTAAATAGTAACAATGACGTGATAAATCATCGTAGCAGAGAGTCAATACAATCTATATTTATCATCCATTAATTCTATTTTCACTACCGAGAGCGTAAGGGCCCGGGTCTAGGCTACTCCGTCTCCACATTTAAGGCGAGTATCACCAGCTTCGTTTACCCCGTGTGACATTATGGAAAAATATCTCTCCATCCAGTTCAAGCGCCTCAGTCCAATAGACCACCAGGCGTCTTTTGCTTATGTAGTCACTGTCCAACGTAGTGAATTTTTTCATGGGTTACAGGAAACCATTTGGCTTGTCGATTAGTGTAAAGTAGATGGTGTTGGCCCTACTTATTACAATACTACACACACACACACACACACACACACACACACACACACACACACCACGTCCTCCATTTTCGCGGCTGCCTACCCTGTCCCCTATAAAACTGTACATCGCTCTTTTCCCGCACTAAGAAAATCCAATTAATTTCATGGGAAAGCAGTCACAGGATTTACGCAACAGAATAACGCCATCTCTCAGTTTACTCCATTTTTCATGGTATTTTTTCTTTTTTTCTTTGCTTCTCTCTCTCTCTCTCTCTCTCTCTCTCTCTCTCTCTCTCTCTCTCTCTCTCTCTCATCACTATGTTGTGTTTCACTTTAGCGCACATACACCAAGCGTGATTAATGTAACCACTTCTGTTTGTGTCTCGAGTAGAATGTTTACACTTGAAATTGGCCTTCACATATACAACTCAGTAAACGTAGTGAGGATGGCTAGATTGTTTATGCGTAGTCATCATCATCATCAACATCATCATCAACAGCAGCAACAGCAGCATCCAGACTTCTCATCCCACCCTTGGATAGGGTGGAGTGGAACCAGAAAGAAAGAAAAGAAGTGATAAAATAAGAATCTAATAAAAATCTACCCAACTGAAGAGACCACACTCTCATTCACTCCACATTCAAGCTTCCGGATTCCTAACCCTACTTCACAGGTACCAGCATCCGCACTTAAGCGCATCCCATCACCTGACAGACTCGTGGGCGTAAATACTGTCTCTGTTCGTGGTGATAGATTATGAGACAGTGTATGATGACTTCTGAAACCCACTGATGAGATGTCGGACACCAACACACTTTTTCTGAATAATACAGGTGGTTCTTGTATAGAACCCATCTTCCACTGTGCTGGCTTGTTTTTTGTGTTACGGGGTCCTGCATCATTCCTTCCTTTCCTGCTCTCACTGCCACACCCACGCCCACACCAGCAGCCTGTGCCGTCCCCAGATCACATAAGACAGCATCAGGCGAGTTCTAGGGGAGTATTTTTTACGGATTACTTTGATAGACTAATAACCTGAACGATACTACCGTCTGCGCCTGTTCATTGATACTGAGCGCCTCTGTCAATCCTTCGTTCCTCGAACTGCTCTTGAACATCAAGTAAATTTGAGGAAGACTCGCAAGCAAGTAAATTTGATCAAAATAATAACTTGCCATTATTATCCCAGCCTTTATTTGACCCTTAAAAAATGAGTGTTAACCTTTTACTTTACATTACTGTAAAATTTACTCTTGATTTCGACCGAAGAGTTTTACTGAGATAATGAGTGTCTCATTATGTAGAAAGGAAACCAAGGTCTGGCTACCTGCAATTTATCCTTTCTGTTTATTACACATAAAAGAAACGTAGGTGGTATGTATCAACAACACGATGAGAATATGGCGGATGTGAAATAGCCGTACTGAATCAAACCGAGCTCCTTCAGCCTTCAGAAAAACCCGGAAAGAGAATGGCATAACAGTGCGGAAATCGTAATCTTACTAACATAACAACGGCTGTGCCTGGATTAAGCATTTTTGTTATTACGAAAACTACCTGGTAAGTCAGAGACAAAGGCGAAAAAAGCGAACGGATTATTATATCTGCCAGTACATTCCCAAGCACTGACTTGTCTTGGCTCGTCGATGATATTTCATTAACTGTAGCCTCTTTATACTACCTCGTTGAACTGGGCAAACTTTGGCTGTCTGAACGTTGCTACTCCTCACCCTGCCCTAGCATGGGAAAGGCGGTCCAGATGATGATGATGATGATGATGGTGATGATGATGTTACTGGGGAACTGAAAGTAATGATTAGAACAGGAGTTTCTGTGCGTGTGTGCGTTGGTGGGAGGTTGTCTATGTGTGTGTGTTGAGGGGAGGTCTTGTGTATGGGGCGGGGGGTAGAAGTCGCGCGTGTGTGTGTGTGTGTGTGTGTGTTGGGTGGGGGGCGCGTCCGCGAGTGTGCGTGCGTGTGCGTGTGTATGAGCTCGATATGAGTAGGTAGAGGAGTTTAAATAGTTTAGCCTCTGTTTCCAGGAATCCCAACCAACATATTTAGAGCTCGCTCCCTCCTCTCACTGCCGTAAAATGCGATATATAGCGTTCGACCTCTGGAGTTCTACTGTATGACAGCTTCAGTCCTGTCAACTGTGAAAAAAAATACGGAAATATACACTTGATACTCAATTCTCTCACATTCCCTCCACCCAGAGTCATTTCAGTGACCTGTCTCGAGATACTTGAAAGGGCACCGATATACCCAGGCTGCTTCAGTGGTGGTTATACAGATGTCCCTCGACTATTTCCCTATCCCCCAAAAGCTGGATGGTGGACTGCAGGAGGGCATATTAAATCTGAAGTCCACCGGGTTCACGTTTTGGATAATTATAAGGCCACAACAACAACCTACATCAAACTTCATCTCATCAAGAAGTGTTTGAAAGGGGAATAATTTCTCCCCCAAAGCGAGAGTTTTGCTGTTGTTGTTGTTTTTAGAATTAGAGAGAAAAATGTGAGGGGAAATAAGAAAGTGAAGTGAGGAGTGATAACAAATTATAATAAAGACAAGAGAAATGGAGACATTACACTGCAAAGCGATGAAATTTAATGCTGATGATCGAGGGGCAGTGGTGGAAAGACCTGGATGCGTGACGTAGACTTTGATGACGATGGAGTCACTGGACGTGATAGGAATGGAAAGCAGGAGGAACAAATTAGAAGGAATTATACTCGGATATCCCAATAGGGTTTACTTGTTGCCATTTCTGCATGGGACGTTTGTATTATACTGTACATGAATAACACCACAGTTCTCGTAACTGTGATGACACACGTGGGTTTTGAGCTTTAGTGAGGAACCAGAGACGACAAGGACGACCTCCACTGCCACCACTACCACATCACCAATTATTGTAGTATGTGTGTACATATTCTCACACTTTAGTGACGCCGAAGCACACCGAGGGCGAAGGGCCATGAAGCTCGAGCATGTGTATTTTTTATTATTATTTCAAGGACTCTGGGCATAAGTTTTACGGCTCGTTCCCTCAAGCCCAGCAGTCTTTCAACTTGCCATGCACCTCCACATGTCACCAGTTTGGCACTAATACCCACCGTCTGTAATGAATATGTACTAAGTCTGCCCCATTTAGGACTGATGCATTTTTTTTTTTATGACGTCTTAAGTAAATGAAGGTATTATGAGTGCTGATGTTGAAAAACAAGTGCGAAAAGCACTACGATAAGGAGGGGCATGGAAATTTAATTTTTATGGGTTTGGTGAAGGCGTCTGACAGTACTAACGGAGAAGCTTTTTGGCATGTGTTGCAGATATAAGAGGAAGGAGGCAAATTTTTGTTCTGTGAAAAGAGTAGTCAGGTACGTAGGTCGTGTGTGCGAGTGGATAGCAAGGGAGGTGAGTGATATGATGTGAAGCTTGCATTAAGGGTGTGTGATGTACCCATTGCTATTCAGTCGGTTCATGGATTTGTCCCTGGCAGGTAAACGAAAAGGTATTGCGGAAATGGGCATGTTACAAGAATGCACACACACACACACACACACACACACACACACACACACACACACACACACACACACACACACAGTGACGGCGATCAAAACATAACGTCCACTTTCGCGAAGCGAGAGCGGTAAAAAAAAAAAATGAATTGTGTTGGTCGATCACAGGCCGGAACGAGGATAAGGTGGGTGGCGGAATGGTCGTGTATCACAGCAACTATTGGACAGGGATAATGCATCCCGCCCCCCCATAATACATTTTACTGCTCTAATATTTCATTAACTGGCCATATATTTCGTGTGTGAAAGTTACAGGGCGGGAAGGACATAAAAGGGAGGGTGGTGTGTAAGTCTGGGAATTAGCATCAGATGGAATAAAAACATGTTAGGAATGAAGGCGTTTGTTTTGGGGTGATTGAAGAGATATTCACGTTGTTAATGCGATTCACTGGCACTCAGTGCTGGACAATAAGATTTGGTATTTGTAGCACATGCTGTAAAAACGTGTAATAAATGAAGGCATCTGTTTGTTTAGTGGTTACCGAAGAGTTATTTACGTTGTGAGTGTGATTCATTGGCAATCAGTGCTGGACCGTGTACCGGTAGTCTTTATACGTGTATATCATTGAAATTTTAAGTAATAGGCGGGAAACTTCAGCTGTGCGTTGATGGTGGCTGTGATAGATGTTTGTTTCTTTAAGTTATTCCTACTCATTGGGAATCTTGACTGTCGTGAGGATGATGGTAGTTATTTCTCAATGAGAAATGTGGCCTACAAAGAATGCATCTTTTATGTATTACTCTGATGCTGGTATGAAGAGGGATGTCAGCATGTAGAGCCACCAGTACAACCTGGCTGCTCCACTGTGTGTTCATAAAAAAGTTCCTCGGTTACTCTCCTGTCCCCCCGAAAAATGGATATTGGATTGTAGGAGGAGGACAGTTTAATTCTGCAGCCTAAAGACCTTACGTTTAGATGAGTTTGAGGGCAGAACTACTCCAACTACTGTTACTCTGATAGTGTGTTAAGACTTCCTCTTACACTTTAATACCTGGATTTTGCCTAGTTTTCATGCCATACTTGGTGGAAATTTTGTGTGACTAAGAGAAACACTTGATAATTCATTCACGAGGATATTTGTGTAATTTGAAGTATCGAAGTCTCTAGTAACGATATTCAAGTCATGAGACTATTTCCTTTCTCGCCGTGAAATTGTACTTGGGTCCGTTTAGACCAGAGATCATCCCTCAAACCACATGGCTACCATCACACTACGGCGGCTGGTTACCGCCTGGGGGCGGACGAGGTGGTTCATGACAGTAAAGCAATTTAACATCAAGGAACAAGCCGGTCAAGTTTTGTTATGAAAAAGAAAAAAATATCCAAATGAGGGGGGGGGGGTGAGTTGGGGGGAGGGGAGTCAAATGGTGGGTGACAGAGTGACTTGGAGGCGTTTTGTCTGCGGCCACCCTTTGCGGGATTAGGGCGTCGGGCTATAGATAGATAGATAGATAGATAGATAGTTAATGAACGCACAGAACCAGTGCAGTAGTGGCAAGCGAAAAGCTTACATGAATTTGGCAGAAGACAGACTGACAGAAAGGTACAGATTAATTAATATTACTGGAAATTGGGAAACTTGTTTTAAAAATAGTTTCTCCAGAGTCTCCATTTTTGCAGGTGAATGAATGACATGCGTTAGGCAAAAATGTGTTGAGTTTTTCTTCCCATTTGCACTCTTATTCAGGTGTTTTGAGCAGAATTAAGTCAATTCTCGGCTACTAATACTTCACTCGGGTTTGTTTCGTCCAGAGAAGCCAAGGTAATTCCTCTTCAGTTTAGATCATTCCTTACTAGAGAGAGCTTTTAAAAAATTGCTACCTCATAATAGTTTTGCTCGTACTGACAATTTAATAAACTCTCTCTCTCTCTACACACACACACACACACACACACACACATATATATATATATATATATATATATATATATATATATCATCTAATCCTACGTTGCCCCATGAGAAGCGTAGGATCCCGGGGTTAGGAAAGTGGGTCCTGGCATTTAAATTGAGAGTGACCAGCCTCACTCATCCCTGAGTGGCATTACATGAGCAATAAACCCCAACCATCCCTTGGATATAAACCTTCACCGGCTCAATCCGATTGGAGCACCTTTACTACCCACTAAACCACCAGGAGCAAATATATATATATATATATATATATATATATATATATATATATATATATATATATATATATATATAGATAGATAGATAGATAGATAGATAGATAGTAGATAGATAGATATACCAGGTTTTCCCGGCAAATGTCTCTATCTCATTTTTCTGCTTCTTGTCTGTCCTTTTTCTGCTACGCTTCATGTCTCTTAGAGTCCAGTCAGTCAGCCTCTTCCTCCATCGTTTATCCCTTATTTGACCTACCCACCTTCGTTACTGTTCTTTTATAACTTCTATCTATCTCTTTATCTATTGCCATACTCCTTAATCCCGTGAGGGGAGGCCACAAACAAATCGCCTCCATGTCGCCCTGTCCCCCACCATTTCACTGCCCTGCTCCCAGCTCACACCCCCCTCTCTCATTTACCTCTTCACTCCATCCCTCCATCTCATCTTTCTATAATATCTTTAAATTTTGTCCACTCTCTCACCCATGTTGATAGGTTCCTGTTTCTCAAAGATATTCCTAACACTGACCTTTACTTTCGTCTTTGAGAGCGGATTAGTTAGTTTTCCATTGATGTTGTCAGTGTCCTGGTCTCACAAGCGGATGTCATAGTTGGGACTATGCTTTCGTTATTATATACTTTTCGTTCCATACAGACTGGCGAGGTAGGCTGCTTTTCATGATGTCTCTATATTTATATAACGAAAGCTTTGCATCCAATTATAATGTATCTTTTTATTTCGTTTTCATGGCTTTTGGTTAGTTTTATTATTTGCCCTAAGTAACTTGATTCATCACCCTCATGTATTTCTTCGTTTTGTTGACCCTCTTTGGTGGGGTTAGATTAAACGTTACTTTAGGATTACTTCAGTTCGTCTTTTGCCTTACACTGTGACTTTCTCTACCCACATCATTTAACATTTCTTGTAATGTCCGTGATGTTTCTGAGATTAGGACAATTTCATCTGCAAATCATAAATAAATTAGCTTTACTCCACGTGCGAAGTCTTTCCTTCTCCTATTCTAGCTTTCTGAAAATACTTTCAAGTCATGCTGTAGATGATATTGGTAAAATTATATTTTCCTGATACACGCCTTTCTCAGTCTTCTTTTTCTCTGATTTCTCTTCCCTCTTTGTATATATTTTCGAGCAGCTTTACAATGTTCTCGTTTACTCCTTGGTCCTGCAGTGAAGTAATCTTTTCTCTCCACTGGGCTCCTCTGATCAAAACCTTATCACCTAACCTGTCCTGTCACTCTAGTAAGGCCTGTGGACCCACCCAAGAAGCGGCGACTGTGGCACTTTGGAGGTATTGATTTTAAGGCCATCAGGCAGTACTTCTTTGATTTCCCCTGGAATGATTAATGTCTCCATGCCTAAGACCCATCTGAGTGTGCCTCGCGCTGTGCGGAAGTTATTCGATCGGGCATGGATACATACATTCCTTTCTCATATCCTGTGACATTTACAAAATAACTTGGTTTAATCACGCTTGTTCTTATGCTGTCCACAACAAAGAGAAGGCCCACAAAAGCTACCATAGTCAACCCATCCCTGAACAACATCTCTCTTGTGTCTGTGCTCGAAATTCTGCTAAAATCAATTTCATATGTACTAAATGCTCTGAACTCTCTGACTCAAATTCTTCCCACTGTTTTTGGCATCTTGCCAAACACCTTTGAAACAACTTTTTTTCATCATCCTTCCCTCCTCTTTTCCACTCTGATGGCTCTGTAACTGTATCTTCTACTGTTAAAGAAAATCTCTTCGCTCAGACTTTCTACTCCATTACCACCTTAGACAATTCCCGTGCTGTTCCTCCATCACTTCCCCCCTCTGACCTCCTCATGGCTGACATTAAAATCCTTCAATCAGTGTGTTTTCTGCCTTCATTACCCTCAATACTAACAAGGCATATGGGCTTGATGGAGTCCCTCCTGCTGTCCTCAAGAACTGTGCTTCTGTGCTTAAACCCCGCCCATGTAAACTCTTTCGCCTTTGTCAGCGTGTACCTTTTCTAATTGCCGGAAGTTTGCTCTTATTCAGCCTGCCTCAAAGAAAGGTGACCATTCCCAGCCCTCTAACTATCGCCCTATTGCTTTAACTTCCTGTGTTTCAAAAGTTTTCGAGTCTATTCTTATTATAAAAAAAATAAAGCATCTTTCCTATCACAACCTTCATTACGATCGTCAGTATGGATTTCGTCATGGACGCTTCACTGGCGATATTCTCACCTACTTTCAGACTACTGGTCATCCTCCTTTCGGGACATTGCCGAAAGCTTCGCCATTGCACTTGACATCTCAAAGGCTTTCAGTCGAGTCTGGCATAAATCTTTAATTGGGGGAAGCGGTGGCTGAATCGGTAGAGAGGCGGCCTGCAGTCCTAATGGACCCAGGATCGAATCCCGGCTGGGGCAGGGAACAGTTTAAGGATTTGAATCTCCTAAAAGCAGACTTTCCTGATCTACCAGATGACCCGCCGACATGTCGTAAAAACATCCCCGCTAATACCAATACACCAGTCCTGTATGAGACATCCCTAGCATGTATTCAATATGGAAGGTGGGTGTTAGCGCCGAAGTGGTGACATGTGGAGGTGTAGGAGGACTACTGGGCCTCGGAATGGGTCACTGCCCCCGAGAAATAGGCCCTGCAGCCTTTGCCCAGAGTCGAACACATAAAAAAAAAAAAAAAAAAAAATCCAAACTGCCCTCTTATGTTTTCCTACGTCCTATCTGTGCCTTTATCTCTAGCTTCCTTTCTGGTCCTTCTATAGCTGCTGTTGTAGACGATCACCGTTCTTCTCCCAGAACTATCAATAGGGCTCTGTCCTTACACCAACTGTCTTCCTTCTCTTCATCAGTTACCTTCTAAGCTGTACATCTAACCCTATCCACTCATATGCTGATGACTCCACCCTTCACCCTTCCATCCGTTTCTCGCAGTATCCATCTCAGCAGTTGCTTCTAAAACAAGGGATGAGGCACTGACACACCTAATGCCTGATTTGGCTATCATATCTCTGATTTGAGTGAGAGTAAACTTGTTTTTAGTGTATCAAAAACTTAACTCTTACATATTTCGACCCGTCAAATCTTCTGCAAGATTATCCTCTAATTTTTAACAATATCCAACTCAATCCCACATCAACTTTGAACATTCTTAGGGTTCCATTCTCTCTGGAATTATCTTGGAAAGATCTTATCACCTCTCCTGTAAAATCTGCCCCCAAGAGGTTAAGTGTGCTACGCCGACTCCGTGCCGTCTTTACCCGTACACACTTGTTTACTTTATACAGGAATATTATTTGCTCCTGTGAAGAGTAAAGCTCTCAAATGTGTGGGGAGGTTCCCCACATACAGCCCTTCTTTACAAAATGCAGTTCAAGGCATTTCGTCTCAATATTCTCCTCCTCTTACAAGCTCCCTTCAACCTCTGTCTCTTCGCCGCACTGTTGAATCTTTTCTCTTTTCTCTCACTACTTCAATGGTCACTGCTTCTTTGAACTCTCTTCTTGCATCCCTCCACCACTACAGCCGGCGCGTAGCATCGTCTAGCAACAAACTCTCATCCCTTTTCTGTCCAACTCACTAATGCAAGAGTTAGCTGTTGCTTCCAGTTCTTCATGTATACAACATGTCATCTCCAGATCTGGCTTTCTCTGTCTGTATATCCTACTTCTTATGAACTCCGGTCTTTTAAATTCAGTGTGTCCAAGAATCTCGAAAGAACAGATCTTGAATCTGGCTCTCTGATATCTTTTTATTTTTCTCTTGCAGGTAAGAAGCTTGCGGAGAGACACTCACACACACACACACACACACACACACACACACACACACACACACACACACACACACACACACACACACACATCCTCTTGCATCATATTACTCCTATACTTTTCTCTACATCCCATCGACACTTTATGCAGTTTGTTTTACTTTTTCATCCTTTGTGTGCATTTTTTTCATTTCCCTACCCCATCTCATTCCTATTTTCCTGTAACCCAATCGCCCTTCCTTTTTATCCCTTATGTCCCATTTCCACCTGTATATGTCCACACCAGTTCTCCTATAATAGTATGTTCTGTATATATATGTATCTGTCACTAGACACCTTAATTCCGTAAGGGATGACCACATACGAGTGACTTCCACGTCTGATGCTGCCATCAAACTGCCCTGCCGCCAACTCACACTCCTCTCCTACTCTCCTAAATCTCTCCATCTCACCCTCGGTCTCCCGTCCCTCTCCCTTTCTCTTTCCACAGGTTCCTATACATTGTCTTAGCCAGTCGCTCATTCTTCATCTCCAAACCCCATTAAAAAGAAAAGAAAAATCATCAGGACTTATTTAAGTAACCCAGTAAAAGAACTTTTGGTGTTCAGTGAAAGTATGATGAATCAGTGATATTTGCCTAGTATTCCCAATCTCACGTTTTTCACTAGATATTTGCCGCCATTTAGCAGTAATATTTTAAAGTCATGCAGCAAGAAATCTAGAGCTTAGAGATTATTTCAAAGTACTGGGAATATCCTAGAGATTTTGTGCATTGTGTTATCTGTTTTCTTTCTGTTCTTTTTTTTTTTTTGGGGGGGGGGGGTAGGAGGATTTTGCTACTATCTGGCTATTTTCGAGAGGAAGTTTAACAATATGTGTGGTTCTGGATTTAGCACCCCTATTATTATATGCCATCATGCTGAGGCCAAATCAAGTGGTCCATTGGTCAGTACCTACGACCTCCAGCTGAAAGAATTCGAGTTCGATTCTCCACCCACCCAGTCTCTTGGAAAGGGTTGGTTCCCCTTGTCCCTGCCCTCCCAGTAGTACAGTGGGAACCCGGGTGTAAACTGACTACTGTGATTCATTTTCATAAGAAAGACTGCGATTAAACACACTGTTACATTCGATAACCATAAACCCTAAGCCTTCGTATTCTGCTTTCTACATCCAGGTGACTTCACCCGAGCCCTCACGTTAACCTTACCTACAATATTTGATCCGTCTACTTGTGTATCTATAGCCAGCCAGTGGTTCCCAGCCTGCTGGTCGCAGCCCTTATAGAGCCCATTCTCTGTTTCTCAGGTGCCTGTGAGATTAATTTGGGGATCTTGGGTCACAAATTATCTATCATATTCCTGAGGCAATTTTTCAATGAATCCTTATTCTGAAAACCTTCTCTTGGAAAGCATATCTGGAGGAAAAGCTAGACAAAATTATGGTGTTTTGGAAGTAATTCATTTGCTACAGATATATTCGTATACTGCATCTTGATAGATTTTTCATTGAACTTTGGTTGTTACTGAGTTAGCGGCAAACTGGCTATCCAAGTTCTTTTCCGGTTCTCGTGCATCAATATACAGTACCAGGAAGCAGAGTTTATGTCGAACAACATACTGATGCAGCTTAGGTTGCTTTGTATGACATTCCTATGACTCATTAATTGACTAAAACCACAGAAGATTCCAAAAATGTGATTCAAAACTTACCGCTGAGTTCTCAGATAATTTTTTAAGTGTTTAATTATGTATATGAAAGCATTATAACTTTGGATTTCCCTTGTTACCAAAAATTCGTAGCCATCATCCTCATTCGAGCGACAATCCACTATATGCCGCTTCAAAGAGAAACCTGTTAAAATAGAAGGGGACCCCGGGGGCTCTTGTGCTTTGCCTGGGAGGCCACGGAACGGAAAAGGTTGGAATCCGCCACCATTTAGGGTAATGTATTCTCTGGCCATCCTTGATGATGGCCGTGTGGCCGACAGCTAATAAAGTTCATTAGTGGGGGTTCTTCAATCAGAGCACCATTCGGAGTCCAGAATCTGGTCGATATCATGCAGAGCAGTAGCTGAGGTGTAGCTTTCCTTTGTATGAGTCAACAGTACGCTTCTCTGTGTACTGCACTGCAGAGTACAATACACACATTTTATTGGCATGGCATGTACTTGTACTCTCTTTGCTTGAAATATACAGATATATCTTTCTTGCAGTTTATACTTCACATTTCAGTGGCAGAATAACACAAAGTTACAGCTCTACCTCCTTTCTGTAGCACTCCTTTGTGACTAGCACCAAACTCTGGCATTAATTTCTTGCTGCAGCTCAGCATTCACGATGGAAAGGTGGCAATTATACGCCTAGTTAAAGTGAACTTAGTATAGTAATGATGAAGATCTTCCTTGTGTCACTGACAGTTAAGATGACAGTGACATTGATGTTTTGGTCACACGAAACCAATAATTCACAACTTTTACTTTACTAATATTAATCAAAAGAATTCAGACTCTACACATAAGAAGTAGTGAATTAAGAGAGAGGCCATTTTCGTCCACCAGATCGTAAGTGACTGTAGTAAAGTAACGGCTAAGATATAGATCCATATTGATACTGCATTTTTACCCAGTATATGCTGAGGAATAACTTCCTGAATATTCTCATTTCTTGAGGAATATATATCTTACAGTATATAATTACGTATTGTAATTAATTTCGGTTTAAAGTACGATGACGTGAAGACTTTACTTAAATTATTAATAATAACACCGTGATCCCATAAATTCCCATAAACCAAAATATGTTGCAGTGATGGCCCGAACCTTAACAGACTAATCACTGTCCTGACCAGGATTCGGTCCCAGACCGAGTGGTCTAGTAGCATACAATGTTAATTCCCAAGGCAAAAAGAGTATTGTTTTTTTCTCCCAGGCTGCACATATTTTCGTACACCCTGTTACAGTGTGTGCCATGACACACTAAACGTTAATCTGTATGTGGTGTAACTTGCCACATGACTAGACACCCTACCAGCAACAGCGTAATCAGCTAAGAAGGATAATCAGGTGTTAGGACGAATCATGTGAGGATAAACTTGTTCAATCCTCACACGAACTTGATTACAGTGCAGGAAGAAAGTTTATTCCCAAGTTGATCTCGCCTGATAAAGAATGCCAAGCAATAAGTGTGAATACAGATCATAAGTGAACATCTTAAATAAGCAATATTCAGCACACCACTCCTACCAATACAGTTGATTTTCCTGGAGTCGAGGTGATATCGCCTGCCTGGCGAGGCGATAATGTAATTACCTGTGTGTGTGTGTGTGTGTGTGTGTGTGTGTGTGTGTGTGTGTGTGTGTTACCAAAATTTCAAAATCAAGTGAGCAAATTGTATCCAATTTTTGTGGGCAGCATCCCGGGATATGTGGCTTGAACTGATTCTATCTTGGCAAAGCTGCGATGATACCTCTCTGATTGCCATAGGGTTATTGATTTTTTTTTCTTTTTTTTAGTGATAGCGGACGACAGGCAGTCGTGGGCGAATGCTTTGGCTGTCCTTAGCGTTTGCATCTACCTGCGATCCTGACAAGTCCACCTGGGGTTTATATTTAAGAGAGTACAGTTATGCTGCGTGTGCCACATATAACGCTCTTCTTCCATTTCATTGGGTGATTTCTCGTTTCTTCCTTGAATGACAGTCAGCATTATCAGTTTCCTAGCTTCATCGTTTTTCCATATCTTTCTCCCACTGCCACACAAACGCCCACATCAGCAGACTGAGTCGTTTCCGAAAAGTACAGCCGACAGTAGAAGTTCGTCCCTCTTAGCGTGCGTGATACGAGCCTGTTGATCTGGTAACACTGTATGGGATAGAGTAGAACGGTACGCTTTAAATGAGTAATATTAAAGAAATGTGTTCGGAGATAAGAACACATTCCCTAATGATAATATTAATTTGTAGCAGGTGAGATAATGTTATTGTGAAATGTTTGACACTGGTGTATGAAGAATCTTCGTTACGGACACAGACGCCTAGGATTATTTGGACTGGACTGATGTTGCCAGCAAGTATTATATGAAATATTATAGAACGATTGCAGTCTTAAAGGTGAGGTTGCAAGAAAACACTAATTACGATGTCAGTTACACACTAAACAAACACAGAAACTGACAGTTCGTGTTTCGCCAGTATGCGATTTTGTTTTATAAGTTAAGTCACTTCCCTTTCCGACCTCTCTCCCCACCCGTCTCTTCTCTTCCAAGTCATGCTCTGCCATCATCCACGTTTTATCGTTAATGCTGAATACCGTATGTCTGTAGATAAACTGTGGGAAACAATATAAAACTGTCAAATGAGCTTCATTTCCTCCTCCATCGCTTGAAATGTTATCCATGACTTGAATATAAATGTTAGTAACATAAATAAATCGTCACTGTGGTGGTTAGGAGACATTACTCGTCACATTATATAACATTTATATAACCATCGTTAATACAGTGCTCCAAATACACTCCCTCTCGACCCCCTCGCCGTCTCCTCCCCTCCGCCTTCCACTGTCTCCATCAATTCTCCCCCTCCCTTCCCCCTCTACCAGTACCCCTTGTTTCTCTCCCTCAACACCCCCAACCCTTCCCAACGATTTCATTTAACTGACTCTGCTTCTGTTTACCTCCCTAACTAGATCGGTTCTTCATAATTTGAATACAGTTATTACCATTTACAGGACTTTGAGTCTTAATTGTAATGACATTATAAACACAATACTCGTGCATGTTATATTGCCAACTGTATTACACACAAGTAACCAAATTATATACATAACAGTATGTCCATCGTAACTATCAGTGTTCAATACCATCCCCCCCTTGTGGATTCCTTCCCTCCTCGTCTCCTTCCCGCTTTCTGTATCCCTCACTCCTCCCTTCACGTTATAACATATTTATCTGTGTCCCAGCTTGTAATATATGTAATCCCTTCCCTCACCCAAAGTATTCCTGCTTCCATAATCCCCTCCCCCCCACACATTGTGTTCCCCACTAAAGTGAGACCTATGAGATACGTCTACTTATATATAATTTAAAACAATATGCCATCGACATACTTTGATCTGAACTCCCTCAACGCATGATCTTACAAGGTCAGAGAATGCAGTCAGCAAGATTATCCCTATCATTCCATTCCCATAGCTGCATTGCATGGTTAGAACAAAAGGTAACGGCATGGCTGTCCGTCAGCGCCCTGAACATCTGTTCTGCAACTGCCGATATTATCGATACAGCAGTGACAAGGACTCGGATGGATAGGAAGCGAACCTTTACCATAATTAACCCTTACACCGCGACAATCTCATACTTCCACTTACATCTGCCTGCTGTCCGGGCTCATGACAAGCATATTCCGATAAGGGCTTAATCTACTCATCCAGAGGGGTATAATCCCCCTCCATCGTATATTACGATGATTATGGTCGCCAAATGTATGAGGATACAGCTTTTGTGACTATCATCTATTTTGCTATATTTAATCGTAACTGAAGATCTACAAATTATCACCAAGAATACTGACAGTACTTTTAAGAAAATATTTTCTGGATGCGTGTAGATCATACAACATCTATCTATCTATCTATCTATATCCCGACGCCCTAATCCCGAAAGGGTTGTCGCAGACAAAACGCCTCCAAGTCGCTCTGTCACCCACCATTTGACTCCCCTCCCCCCAACTCAACCCCCCCTCCCCCATATATTCCTCTCAACTCCATCCCTCCACCTCATCCTCGGTCTACCCCTCCCTCTCCCTCCCTCCACCTCACCTACATACACCCTCTTAGTCAGTCTTTCATTCTCCATTCTCTCCACATGTCCAAACCACCTCAGTCATACAACATACGCAATGATTATTTTTCATTTTATACTTTCTTTGGTGAAAAGAAGGATGTTTGTGCTTCATATTTTATGTATGTTGGGATTTATAAAACAAGTGTAAGCAAGATATTAATGGCTAGAGGAGGAGAAATAAAATGATCATTAAACTGAGGCACTGACTGCCGTCCTTTGAACAGTTAATGCCTCTTGATTACCATTGTCACGGTCATTATAATATTACACATTATTAAAGGATACTATACAAAAACATGACCCAAACATCGTTATGTTGTTCGATTCCCGAGACAAAAATGAAAAAGGGAGAGAAAAAGACATTTGAAATGACAAGGGAGAGAAGTTGGGCAGGGTCAATACAATAACACGGTGGGGAGGGATTCGGAGTGTTGCAGGCTAGAAACAAAGGTTACTAGAAATGGGGGCGGAGGGAGGGGGAGTGATGGAAACAGTGGAAGGGGGAGGGGAGGAGACGGCGAGGGGGTGGAGAGGGAGTGTATTTTGGGCACTGTAAGAACGATAGTTAGGTAAATGTTACATAAATGATGATGAGAAATGTCTCCTAACCACGACAGTGACTATTTATTCATGTTACTAACATTTATATTCAAGTCATTGATAACACTTCAAGCGATGGAGGAAAAGAAGCTCATTGACACTTTTATATTATTTCCGACAGTTTACCTACGGACATACGATTTTCAACATTAACGATAAAACGTGGATGATGGCAGAGCATGACTTGGAAGAGGAGAGACGGGTGGGGAGAGAGGTCGGAAAGGGAAGTGACTTAACTTATAAAACAAAATCGCATACTGGCGAAACACGAACTGTCAGTTTCTGTGTTTGTTTAGTGTGTAACTGACATCGTAATTAGTGTTTTCTTGCAACCTCACCTTTAAGACTGCAATCGTTCTATAATATTTCATATAATACTTGCTGGCAACATCAGTCCAGTCCAAGTAATCCTAGGCGTCTGTGTCCGTAACGAAGAATCTTCATACACCAATGTCAAACATTTCACAATAACTTTATTATCCCACCTGCTGCAAATTAATATTATCATTAGAGAATGTGTTCTTATCTCCGAACACATTTCTTTAATATTAGCCATTTAAAGCGTACCTGTCAACTCTATCTCATACAGTGTTACCAGATCAACAGGCTCGTATCACGCACGCTAAGAGGGACGAACTTCTGCTGTCGGCTGTACAATACAGTGCCAATTCATTTCCTCGTGAGGAGCTATTTATGGGCCACCCTGTATGCTGTTTCACGTGTTAAGTTGGTGGTGGAGAGGGACTCCGTTCGTTGGTGGCACTGATATAGCCAGTCGGCTCTGGTGCCCGGCTATGCAAACTTCCTTTACCTCCCTCCCTATTCCCCGAAAGGAGGATGGTGAATTGCGGGAAGTGAGCAACTTAAACCTGCAGTCCACTGGACTTTTTGTTATTACTGTTTCTGTTGTTTACTACTACTACTACTACTACTTTTACCGCTACTACTACAAATAATAATAATAATAATAATAATAATAATAATAATGATTATAATAATAATACATTGTACTGATGCACTACCATATTTTGTCAAATATGCTACAGCAATGTCCCCGAATAATATTCACTTTCTTGTTGGCAGTAAGAACTGCGGGTCGTGTGTTTCAATGACTCTGGAAAGGTGTTTACCCAGTCAACCCACGGATGTTGTTTTCGTTTTATTCCTGCTATTTCTGATAATTCTATTGAGCATAGGATGGATATAGCTTTAATAAGTTTCCTTCATATGGGATAGTTCTAAAATGAATAAGAATGTTCTGACAGCAGCAAAAATACACTACAATGGGCGTCGCCTTGATAGGTGATTCCCGTCTGAAGCTGATCAGTCGTGACTGATGATGATCTGTCGCTGTGCTTGCTGTCGTAGCTGAGCTGGCGCCGAGTGTAATGGTGTTTGGACGTTGATTGATTGAGGAAACTAGTACAACAGAAGCAAGGCAATATCTATTCATACCTGATCTGACGCTGTGTTTGCCTTTGTAGCTGAACTGGCGCTGTGTTTGATATTTTTTGGATGGTGACGTGATTAATTGGTGAAAATAACCCCTCATATGTAAGGCCATACCTACCTGACAGTTTACATTGTGTGTGTGTGTGTGTGTGTGTGTGTGTGTGTGTGTGTGTGTGTGTGTGTGTGTTAACTCACGGGGTCGGTCAGGATCACGTGATGGTCGTGATCGTCAGCTTTTACCCTCCTGGAAGAGAGCTGAGAGCTCATATAGTCCGATCTAAGGGCAAGGCCAAGACCTTCACACACACACACACACACACACACACACACACACACACACACACACACACACACACACACACACACACACACACACACACACACACACACACACACACACACACACACACACACACACACACACACACACACACACACACACACACACACACACACACACACACACACACACACACACACACACACACACACACACACACACACACACACACACATCCCTTTGCTCGAGGGGGACAGTAACCACCCGCTTCATCAGTGAAACTTTCCGCACCCCGAGCAAGGCGCGAAGCCCCTTCTAAACAGATGTCAGGCAAGAACGTTACCACTGAGCCAGTGTGTGTGTGTGTGTGTGTGTGTGTGTGTGTGTGTGTGTGTGTGTGTGTGTGTGTGTGTGTGTGTGTGTGTGTGTGTGTGTGTGTGTGTGTGTGTGTGTGTGTGTGTGTGTGTGTGTGTGTAACACATTTGTTGGTCTATCGGTCTATCGGTCTATCGCGGCTCTGAGCAATACTTGTGCTTTACACCTAAATAACAGTTGGGTATGGCCTCTTTGGTTTCTAGAAGTCGCTCGTAGTTAAATATTATCATCCGGCGATAGTTATAATAAAGGTACTCGAAGCACGACCGCATGAGAATTAAAGGTTGTTATGTTAATTTTAGATCCCTGTGACTCGATTTCGGCGATAGAAAAGCGTCCAGCGATAACTGAAATAACATACCATAGATGTCCCGATTATGAGATGCTCAAGAGGAGATTATCAGTTTGCTATGTTGGCCCAAACCATGTAGTCAATCAGTATCAACTCCCTGCACTGAATTTATAGTATGCGTCTCAATACTAAGTGTTTATTTTATAACTCACAGAAGGAACGATAGGCATAAAGAGAATTACAGGCAATAAACGACTGAAAAGAGGGACACGGCAATATCCAGAAGTGGCGTCAACAGAAAGAGAGGAGAATGTCTGGAATGGAAGCTGTCAATTTCGGGGCTCTGCATTCCCTCTCCACGTCCTCTGATTAATCCAGGGAATTTCATATGGGGCACTATGGCGCATTACACGAGGATCCGGAGAAAAGAGACCATATCACACTATACTTAATTATCTTTTTATAGCATGAATTTTGAGCAACATCAAGACGCAACCGTCAGACAATACTTCATCCTCAAAACTGTGCATGAGAGTTGTGTGAAGAAGAAGAAGAAGAATGAAAGAGGATGAAATAAATCAAAAAGGTAAAAAAAAAAAAAAAAA
Source organism: Coenobita brevimanus (assembly GCF_032717465.1). Classification (NCBI taxonomy): domain Eukaryota; kingdom Metazoa; phylum Arthropoda; class Malacostraca; order Decapoda; family Coenobitidae; genus Coenobita; species Coenobita brevimanus. Next base: position 15,713,671 of record NC_137041.1, read on the forward strand.
GTGCATTAAATAATACCAGTGAAGTATAGTACAGGACAGTCCCTTTTCAGTGTATAATGAATATTTACAATACACCCTGTCGTCCACTGTTGTCTTGAATTGCACTAGTTTATCCGCTGAAATGTGATGCGAATTTCTGCCGAAGACTTAGAACTGGTGTCAACACTTATCGTCCCAATGTGTATAAAATTATTATTTGGTGTAAGATCTACAGAGACATGAAATAGTCATTTCCTAATCCAATCTAATGGAGCTATTCCTATAACAATGTCATTAATCATTACGTATTCCAAGGAGGTTATGTTGTACCCCGCGTTGGTTGGTTTGTCTGTTTGTCTGACTGTTAGCAAGATTACACAAAAGATTTTGAACAGATCTTGATGAAATTTTGTGAAGCGTGGGCCATGGGCCAAGGAAGAAACGATTAAATATTGGGCCGAATCCGGTTCCGGAGTATCCCACACAACATCTCCAAATGTTCTCAATGAATTTCAATGAAATTTTATGGAAAGGTGGGCCATGGACCATGAAAGATTTTTTTTTTTTTATTTTTAAGGCGGGTCCGGATCCGGATCCTTTTTAATGGCAGTGGCATTGGTGGAGGTATGAGCTTTCTGAGCGCTTTCTAGTTATTCCTGTTTTACTATTACCTGTCGGAACTGGGTCACTCTTACAAATTACAAGTATGTACCAAGTCGTGCTTGCCAGAAATTTGATGTCATAGTTAAGATGTATTAATGGGTCTTTGTTTTTTAGTCAAATCTACCCTCATTCTGACCACACTTGGCCATCAAGTGGGATGAAAAGGACTGAGTATCTTCACCAGCTCTTAAAGAAAAAAAAATGCCGTGGTCACTAATATTTTAGGCGACATCACATGTTTTAAAAACTTCCTTGTGTGGATAGATATATATCAGATAATTCATATTTACGTTCATATTTCAAAGTCATTAGTTCTTTTTCGTTATGTCACATAAAATTACTAATCCCTACACTACTACCACGGCAGGTTTGGAATCTCTGTGCGAGCAGCTGGCGTCAAATGACTCGGGTAATTGTGTTAAGCTGGAATATACAGTGGTCTTTTACTCCTATGTGTTGGGTGAGCAATGCACCATAGGCTGTAAGGCCTATGCAACGGGGACACACACACACACACACACACACACACACACACTATATATATATATATATATATATATATATATATATATATATATATAAATATATATATATATATATAAATATATATATAGATAGATAGATAGATAGATAGATAGATAGATAGATAGATTGACAGATAGATAGATAGACAGATAGATAGACAGATAGATAGATAGATAGATATTAAATAACAGAACAGAGGAAGGAAAAACAAATGAGTAAAATAATTAACCCATACACCAGATTGCTGGTGTCCTTCATTTATAATTTATCTGTAACAGTTGGGCTTGAACAGCTGTAGGTTGAAGTTTGGAGGAAACAACTCTGGGGAAGCGAGTTCCAGACAGATGCAGTTCGGGAAATGAAAGAATTCTGACAGGCAGAAGTTCTGCAATATGGCTGAGCGACGTTCCAGTCATGAGCGCTGCCAGATGCCCGTGTAGCACGGGGGAAGGTATCGAGAGGTGGCACAATGGATGCAACTTTGTCTGAGCATTTGCCATAAAAATATCTGTAAAATAATGCAAGGGAGGCAACATTCCTTCTTACCTGTAGGGGAGGTAGTTTATTTATACTAGCAAGGTTATTAATAATTCCAGCAGCTTTGTTCTGAATTTTGTCCAGTTGTTTTAATGCAACTTCTCCACATCCACTCCACAAGGGTGAGCAATATTCAAGCTAAGGGCGCACATGACTCTAATAAGTTATAGTTAACTGCTCATCAGTGAAGAAGTTATGGACTCCGTGTAATAATCCAAGTTTCTTTGAGGCAGTTTTAGCAAGTTATCTGACATGAAAGGTCCAGCTGAGGACATTGTTAAGTGAGACACCGAGAATTTCAATACTTTTGGAGATAGGAATATTAGTAACATTGAAGGTAATATAAGAACCTGGTAATATCTGTCTATTAGTAAACTGTATATATTTGGTTTTACTTGCATTATATGAGACTAGGTTGTTTTGTCCCCATTCATTGATCGTATATAAGTCTTGATATATGGAGATGGCTGTAAGGAGTTTAGAATTAGAGATATTAAACTTTGTAAATGGGTGTGTGAGTGTGAATGAACCATGAAATGGTGAGTCATCTGCATATGAATGGATGGGATTGTGGGTGACAGATAAGAGATCATTAATATGAACCAGGAACAGGGTTGGTGCCAGGATTGATCCCTGTGGTACGCCGGCATTAATCTAGTGGAAATTGAAACTTACATCATCTACTTTTACTCCCATTTTTCTGTCGCTGAGATATGAGGGAAGTAGACGAACAAGAGACCTTAGTCCATAAAAAAAGGAGTTTGGACAGCAGAGAACGGTGCCATACTCTGTCGAAAGCTTTAGAAATATCAACGGCTACTGCATGAGCTTCTCCATGTAGGTCGATTTCGCCCATAATGTCCTCATTACTTCACCACAGCTGAACTACGCTAAATAATGATCTCATAATTGTTTTTCCTATACTTTTCCATACACTCTTTCATTTCATATGAGCAAAAATTATTACTGAGAAAAAAAAAATCTCCATTTTCTTACACATGAGGGGTTATCAGGAATGTCCTCATTCCTTCATCACGACTAAACTAAGGTAAATAATGAACTCATATAATTTTGTTTTTCCTATATATTTCCATGCACTCTTTCATTTCATATGAGCAAAAATCATTTTTGTGAAAAAAAAAAATCCCGTTTCTTTTCCCATGGGGGATAGACCAGGAAACCTAATGCTGCAGTTGTCAGGTTAATTAGCATGTGATTATGAGGTGATAAAACATATTTAGTAACATCATAACAATGCTGGTCTGGTACCTATAGATAACAGCTGCGTACTCCTCGGTCTGGGTCACACTGTGATGGCTGGGTAATACCATAACACTGCTGGTCTGGAGGGTATAATTAACCCTCCTCAGGTACGCCTGGGTCTGACAGACCCGGGCAATTTTTTCGATGGTATAATTCAGTAACTTACAGATGCCTGGGATCCCTGTCCTTCTCAGTAGCTTCCTAACTTTTGTGCCCATGCAGGGTGTAAGAGGGTTACTTTCGTGTCTATGTTTTTGCAATATATCGCTCGGAATTGCATGTTGGGCCTGTGAGATCCAGGTGTACCTGAGGAGGGGAGAGAATTTTTCACTATGAGTCTGCAAGTTGATTTTATGTTGTGTGGGATCCACTACGCCCATAACGAAGGTCCTCCATCCCTCAAGTTGTGACACAAGTGCTGGGCTCATAACGTTCTTTGTTTTCGTGTATGGTGATTAAAAAAAAAAAACTTTTAGTTTGGCATCTTTTTCATGATATTAAAAAAAAATATGTGAAGTTCAATTAACTAAAACTTATTCACATAGTTTTGTAACTGGTAAGACCTAATACACTGTAGGATATTCAGGAAGTCATTATATAAAACATGTGTGGCACTACAGCATATTTTAAAAGCTGGGTCTGACAGACCCAGGTGTACCTTAGTCGTACGCGAGACTGTAGGTCTATCTGAGGAGGGTTAACAGTTACAAACACGTTGATGTCGGCCAGTTTGCGGTGGGTGAAATGAGAGGCTTTCGCTTGCCATGCAGCTAACGTCGGTTCGAGTCTTTGCAGCCCCCCTTGCCTGGAAGAGGACGCAGCACAGGACCAGCACCGACTGACCCCGTAACTGGCTTTCACCACAACCGTGGCCACAACAGAGACAGCGCTAAATGATGCCACAGGGACAGCTAGACTGCTCCGGGAGACTGTGCTTGGGGCTGACAGTTTTCAAAACCGTACCCCTTATGTGGTGTCAGCAGCCATGTCTGATTAGTCGCCATGACCGTGTAAAGTCTTCGTAAATACTTTATGCTGGTTTTTGCAAATTTTTTTTAGCCTTTTTTTTTTCCAGTAATCATAGTGAATCACGATATTCACAATAAATACTTCTCTGGGCTAAGGAATCTTTGAGAAAAGGCAAATAGCTACCTAACCTAATGTTGAAAAATACAGTAAATGTAATGTGTGTGTGTGTGTGTGTGTGTGTGTCTACCTATCTATCTATTGCCAGACGCCTCAATCCCGTTTGGGGTGGCCACAAACAAATCGCCTCGAAGTCGCCCTGTCCCCCGCTATCTCACTGCCCTGCTCCCAACTTACACCTCCCTCTCTCATATACCTCTCCACCCCATCCCTCCATCTCATCCTCGGCCTCCCCATCCCTCTTCCCCCCCTCCACCTCACTCACATACACTCTCTTCGTCAGTCTTTCACCCTCCATCCTCTCCACATGGCCAAACCACCTCAGTGTGTTCCTCATAACGCTTCCTATCACATCCACATCCACATCACAACGCTCCTTTATATCCTCATTCGTCAACCTGTCTCTCCATGTGACTCCACAGGCTCCTCTTAAATAACTCATTTCCACTGCTCTCACTCTTGACTTGTGTCCTTCCAACAACGTCCAAGCTTCACTTCCGTACGTTAGAGTTGGTATCACAATACTGTCGTGTAGTAACTTTTTCACTTCCATGCTCACTTCCCTGTTTCTTATCACTGCTTTCAAAGAACCAGCAAACTTTCTTCCCTGCTGTACCCTTTCACGCACTTCACCCTCCAAACCTCCATCCTTACTCATCACACTACCCAAGTACTTAAACGTACTCACATTTTCCAATTCCTCACCATCCAACCTCGCTGTACATTCACTGATTTCACCTCTCTCAAAGACCATCACTTTACTCTTCGCTACATTCACCTTTAGATTCCGTTTCTTACACACTCCCCCAAACTCATCCACCAAGCCTTGCAGCTCCCCTTCGTCTTCACTCAACAACACAGTATCATCTGCAAACAACAGTACAGGGAGTTTCCAAACACTATCCTCTCTCACCAGGGCCACTCCAACATCCACTACCCTACCTTGTACCTCTTTTATTACCCCATCCATGTACAGATTGAACAACCATGGAGACATGACACATCCCTGTTTCAAACCAACTTTCAAAGAGAAAAATTCACTTAGTTCACCATCCACACGCACTGCGGCCTTCTCACCATCGTACATACTCTTCACAGCATTCAACAACTTCCCATCTACTCCATATATTCTTAACACTTTCCACAATCCTTGTCTATCCACCCTGTCATATGCTTTCTCCAAATCCATGAAAGCCGCATACAACTTCTTTCCCTTCTCTAGAAACTTTTCCACTAAAGATCTAAGAATGAATATCTGATCTACACAACCTCTTCCCTTCCTAAAGCCTCCCTGTTCTTCTCCAACTAATTTCTCTGTTCTTTCTCTAACTCTGTCAATAAGTATCCTACCATACACTTTTCCTATTATACTAAGAAGACAAATGCCCCTATGATTACCACACACTTCTTTTTCCCCATTTCCTTTGTACAAGGGAATAATTATACCTGACTTCCAATCCTCCAAGACTTTACCTTCCTCCCAGGCCAATCTGCACATCTTCCACATCCATTCTACTACTATCTCTCCTCCATGCTTCATCATTTTACCACACACTCCATCAATTCCTGGGGCTTTCCCCGATTTAACTTTCTTCGTTGCTTCCACAACTTCTATCCTACTGATTTCTTCCTGTCTTCTCACCTCCCTCCTTCTCCCAGCCATTCCCCAGCGACTTATACTCGCATTACTTCCATCCTCTATGTTCAACAATTCCTTAAAGTGTTCTCTCCATCTGCTCACTTTTTCTCCCTTCTCCACTAGTAATTTACCATTTTTATCTTTCACTCTCCTGCTAACTTCACTTCCACCCTGTCTTTCTCTTTTCACCTCTTTCTAGAACATTTTCTTACAGTCCCTCCACTTTACACTCAAATTCCTTCCAAATTCTTCATCCACTCTCTTCTTACTCTCTCTTACTAATCTTTTCACCTCTCTCTTTCTTTCTACATATAACTTTCTCTTCTGCCTCTCAACTTCTTCCACGCCCCTATTTCTCATCCATTCATTGTATGCTTTCTTCTTTTGTGCCACAGCCTGTCTCACCTCGTCAGTCCACCACGCTGTTCCTTGCACCCCCCTCCGTCTTCTCTTCCTTCCACACACCACATCACATACTGCGCATATTTCTTCTGTAAAAATCCTACACACACCTTCCACGTCTCCCATCTGCTCCAATTCATATTTGCCCAATCGTTCCTCCACTTCTCTCTTATACTCTGCCTTTTTCTCATCCTCTTGTAACCTTTCCACTCTCCTTGCAACTACTCCTTCCTCTCGTCTTTCCCTTCTTCTATTCCTGCATCTTACTTGAATTCTAATTCTGACCACCACCAAGTAGTGGTCAGAAAGTCCACTCCCCCAACCTCTATGAGCTCTTGCATCCATTACACATCTTCGCATCCTTTCATCCACACACACATAATCAATCATTGCCTTCCTTTCATTCAGTTCACCACCCACCCTTCTCATCACTCGCCATGTATACCTGTGGATCATTTTATGCCTGAAGAGAGTATTGGCTATCACCAACCCCCTCCCAGCACAAATGTCCACTAACGCACTCCCATTCTTATCTATCTCAGCAGGCACACCCCACTCACCAACTATTCCATCCAAATTCACATTCCCAACTTTACCATTCATATCACCAATCAAAAACACTCTCATTCCTTCCAAACTTTTCCATGCACACTTCTACATTTGTCCAGAACTCTTCTCTCACTCTTCTAGCACGATCTTGCGTTGGCGCATACACACACACAATCGCCCACATTTGTATTCCAACTTTCAACTTTACCCACACAATCCTTGACCCAACTGATCCATACTGTCTTATGCTCTTCTTCCATCTTTTACTCTCAACTATACATACTCCTTCCTTTGCCCTCTCATTCTCACCTACTGCACATATACCCCATCCATACTCCCATTCTCTCACACTTTCTCCTCTCCATTTGTTTCAGTTATTTGACATACATCCACTTTCGCACCCTCAAGCACCTGGGCAGTCTCTCTCTCTTTCACTTCATCATTCGCTTCCCTTACATTCCACGTTCCGATAACCATGTCCTTTGTCCGGTCCTTGGTCGTCATCGTTTGGTCAGTCCTTGTCCGAGGCTTATTGTTTGTTTTTTTAGTTAGTTGTTTTCCGGGGAGGGGCACTAACCCTCCGCCAACCCTTTTAGTCGCCTTTTACGACAAGCAGGGATACTGGGGGAGTATTCTTGAAAAAAAAAAACCCTACCCCCAGAGGTGTGTGTGTAATTCTGGTTAACACCAAGCTGTTATATTCAGCTTTTGTAAGAGGCCAATGTGTCATATGAATCAGTAATGTCATCATTAATCTGATGCCATTATTCTTACAACCCAATACGTTTTTTTTTTTTTTTTCCGCTTAAGAGAGGTCTCTTCCGGAAGGAGTTACATATATTTCTTAACCCTTTCAGATATTATTCACCTAAAATCACTTTCGTGGGGAAGTAGTTAGAGACCTTCGACCGTTTTTATAAAGGTGTCTAATAAATTTTCCCAGTAAGCAAGTCGTCATAACCCTGATCGGTTATTATTATCGTTATTTTTCACTCTTATCTTCACACTGATTTGACTATTAAGTGTCTAGTATACTATTTTTTTTACTCAAACTTGACCAAAAATCGTTGTCTCTTCATCCTAAACGCGGAGTTTTAACAATGGGTTAGCATATGATTATGAGCATGGCCATGAAGAGGTGCCATGGAAAGAATATATTACCATATCAATGTCATTTTCCTGCCATTAAGTTACGTGAAATAAACTGCAAAAGGATGAAAATCTGGGCCAAGTTAAGGTTACACTAGTATAGCTGTAAAAGTGAAGATATCATCATCATCGTTATTATCATCCAGACCTTTCCCACACAAAGATGGTATGAGGTTAGGTCCAGGAAGCCAAAATATATATATATATATATATATATATATATATATATATATATATATATATATATATATATATATATATATATATATATATATATATATAGATATATATATATTTACCCAAGTTTGCCCAGATAAATAAGTTTTACTCCCATTCACTTAACCATTCAAGCACCCGGAATCCTGGCCCCACGTGATAGGCTCAAAGCCTATTCACAAGTAGTTTCACATTCACCTATCTGACAGAGGCAAACCAACGATCGTCAATTTAAAAAGAGGATGAGAATATCAGTATGAATAAACTGTCTCATAATTATAAAACATGAGCTTTAGTGAATTTCCCACTACTGTCCTGTGTTCATTAAGCTGTTAATTGTTATTGATATTGTTGTTCTTGTTCTTGTTGTGCCCCTAGTCTTATGTGAAAAGTGAATCTGGTGGACTTAACGCTTATGCTGCCCTTGTCAGTCAACCATCCTCTTTTCGAAGGACAGGCAAGTACTTTGGGGAGTGTTTGCATGACCTGTCAGGTGAGCCGTCTGTTTATATCGGTGCCACCACATAAAGCGACCAGCTCTAGCACACACCTGAAACGCCGGTGATGACCATTTTGTTTTTCTGTGGTTTGGAACAGTGGATTTTACTCGGCATCAAGAAACCTCCTGAGGTCCCTTTGATATGGTTATGTGCATTTTAGTTTATTCTTCCCACTGCCGATGCCGGAGAAGGACTCCTTCACGTGGTGGCACCGGTGTAGCTGAGTAGCTTCGACCCCTGGTTCCACAAACGTCCCTCAGAACTAACTTTATCCCCCGAAAAGGAGAAGAGTGGACTGCAGGTGAATGAAAACGTCAGCCTTCAGTCTATTTGGTTCACGTTCAGATGAGTCTGGGATTGCAACTACTGCTGCTGCTGCTGCTAATACTGATACGAATACTAATGTTCATACTATTACTTGCAACTACCACAGGATTTTATTCAGACTAAGGGAGTGTTGTAGAAGTGGGGAAGTTAAACTGTGTACCGGCATCACCTCAGTTATTTTTTCAGTAATTTTTTCAACCTTCTGATTATTGTACACAATTGTCTCACCATCCCCCTCCCCACAGCTGTCACTAGCACCTAAGAGGTCTGCTGGGTGCTGACTCTTAACCAAACACTGTTCAAGGAGTTTAATCCTGCTTCTCACTGCCCGTATTTCACTTCTCACTTCATCCTCCACTATACAGGATAACTCTTTCCTCACTCCTCCTACCTGGTCGCTCAATCACTCTACCTTCCTGTACACAACCAGTTGTTGTTGCTTCAACTTCCAGGTCCCATTCCTCAGCTCATCATATAGCTAGTGAAGCTCCTGTCTCCGCTGACTAAATTGTTCCGTTAGTCTTGTGTAGTTTTGTGCTTGAGCTTCTTTTTGTTCTTGATACTCCTTTTGTTTTTCTTGGTGTTTATTTTGTTCTTGCTGTGGTCCCTAATATTTCTTTTGTTCGTGAAATTCCTTTTTTTCTTCTTGCTGTGCTTCTCAATATTTCTTTTGTTCTTGCTTTGCTTCCCAGTCTTTCTTTTGTTCTATATACTATTTTCTTTTGTTCTTCAAGATGTGCTCTTAACACAGCATGGCGATCTTTGTTTTGTTGTGCAAGATGTGCTTCTCAATATGTATTTTGTTCTACATGATGTGGTCTCAATACTGCGAGTATATCTGTCAGAGATATGTGCGCCGTTTTGACAGTCTGTCCACATATCTCCATCTCGCGCTACGTATCCCACTCCTGACACTAATTGTCACACTGTGGGGTTCGTTGATACATCAAGAATGACAAGAAGACAAGTCAGGATGTTAATCAAAGGCCGCTACAATTCAGGAATTTATTCCTTCCAAGCAGAATTGAGGTACACTTGCAGAACACTGTTGCTTTTCATTTTCTCATGCTACCTTCGTTCTCATTCACTACCATGCACTCACTGTACTTTCGCTGACTGACTGCCACTTAGTGACTCTGACTGACTACTCCATCCATTACTGACTAACTCTCAGTGTCTGACTCTTATTGTCACTGACTCTCTCATTGTCTGCCTACCACTGACTGACTGACTCGCCGACTGTTAGTGATTTTGACTCTCACTCTCTGACTGGTTCACGTTCCCTAACTGCCACTGGCTCACTGACTCCCTGCCACGCACAAAATTCACTGTCCATTACTGACTATACGCTGTCCATCACTCCTCTCTGACTGGCTGCCTCACACTACCCACTCTGTCCGCTATAGACTCTCTAGCTCACTGTCCACAGGCAGGGTGGGACCGTTCAATACCGCCCCCCCCCCCACTCTACCTTCCAGAATAGCACAGGATATTCTAGAGCCCAGGAGAGAACTAACATTTGCTCACATAGTAATACGTATTCTAGAAACTAGGAAAGAACTCACATTTTCCCATGCAACAATGAAAAGAGCTAATTCCCAAGGTTAGAGAGCAAGAAAATCAAACAGACCTGTCAAAGCTTCTAGACTATTCCTCACAAAGCCAGATATAAACCACTAACCTAATCCTATGCCACAACATTTAGCTTCTAGAATGTTCCTCACATCTCCAGATATAAATCACGAACCTAATTCTACTGGCATAACTATACTGTCAATCAAACAATCGATCAATCATTCAGTCATTTTCTCTATCCATCTTTTTATCTGTTTGTCTATCTGTCTATCTATTTATACATACCATGACTCCTAAAACCCGGCAGGAGTGACCACAAACAAATCGCCTCCATGCCACCCTTTCTTCTACTGTTAGGCTACCGTTACTTCAACTCACACCACCACACTTACACATTTCTCTATCCCATCTCTCTGCCTTATCATCAGCCTCCCCTCCTGCTTTCCCCAGTCCACCTCACTCGTACATTCAATTAGTAGACCTCTTATCCGTCTTTATTCTCGGCCTCAGCTGTAAATACATTATAGTTTTTATCATTTATAACTTACAATTTCCTTGAGCTGAGAAAAACTGAGACATCTGGTGGAATAAAGTGTGAAACAGGTAATTCGTAACTTAACCTTCATCAACTGTGATATCATTACTGGAAAGGGACACTTTTATGTGGTGGCTCCGCAAACTGGATTGCTACACTGCCTGGGTATACAAATTTCCCTCAGCTCCTTGCAAATCCTTTTATAGTAGGATGGTTTACTGAGGAAAAAGGCAGCATCATTCTGCAGTCCACAGGGATCATGTTTTAGAAGAACCTGGAGCCAATACAATAATAATAACCTGAAATCTTTTCTCATTTTTTCAAGCTACGCCCATACTACCCCATTCATACTGGCCTTGAGTAGTGAAAGAGTTAGCATGGCTATGTCTACTAGCTCAAATCTCACATTACACAGTGTAACAAAAAAAAAAAAAAATTGTCTCTGGGAATTTATTGGTATTTTCATGTTAAATTCTAATGAGCTTTCTTTCACTCAGACTTTGGGTTTGGCAGGGTTACGCAACCTGGCCCATAACAAGTAGCATAAATAAGATCAACCTACTTTCTTTTCAACTATTTCATTAATGATCAGATTTGAATGAAACATTGCAGGTAGGTGTACCTGGAAGTTTTGCATTTTGGATTCTAAAAAGTTTTTTTTTTTAATGGTATTTTCTTAATTACATTTTGTTGCATTTATTTAAAAATGCGTTTTTTCATATCTGCGTTTTGTTTTAGATGGCCTCGAGAGGTTGCAAGTATCCGGCAGATGCGTTCTGCTATGTCTGCGGCCAGTTCATTAAGAAAGGAGCAAAAAAGCACTCCGTGGAAGCATCTGCCAGGATGTGTCAGGCCCACAAAGAATATTTCAACATTCCAGTAGGGGATTAAGATAAACCCTGGACATCTTATATCACCTGCAAGCATTGCAAGAAAACTCTTGAAGGTAAAACTGGTCGATATACTCATTATTACAAATTTAATTAAAATATAATTGTTATATCTGTGTCCTTTTTAATATATTCGTTATTATTTCAATACTATTGTTTAGCAGAATGGTTCAGAGGTGAGAAGAGAGCCATGAAGTTAGCCATCTGCAGAATTTGTCTGGAACCCACTGACCACTGAAGCAACTGCTACTTGTGCACTGTGGACCCTTTCAAACATCGGACTGGCAAAAACGCACCTACTGTCAAGTATCCAGATTCTCCTTCATCCATCGCTCCCGTGCCACACTGCCCTGAGCTTCCCATACCCATCCCTCCGGAGGAAGGACATATACCTTCACCAGAAGAGGGCAGCAAGTCAAAAGGCAAGGAAGGCGTTCCTGATCCAGATTACTATTTCTGAGGTGGGCATGAAGAGAGAAACCTGTATTACCCCAAACCAAGAACCCCTCAGAAACTTGATAAGAGATCTTGGTCTCACAAAGTCCAGTGCTAAGCTTCTGAAATCTAGGCTCAAACACTGGAACTTGCTGGACTAAAGTGTACTAGTCTCAAGTCAGAGGAAGCGTCACCAAGCGTTCTCCAGCTTATTCACCCTTTGAGATGGACTTTGCTTTTGTTACCATGTGACCGGTCTGTTTGAGACCATCGGGATCTCCTGGAACCAGCTCAAGTGGTGCCTCTCTGCTGACTTTTCAATCAGGAGCCTTAAAGCCATGCTGCAACACAATGGGAGTCAGTTCCCGTCTCCTCCCGTTGCTTTCTCAGTGCACCTCAGGGAGGAGCAGAACAACGTCAAGTGTCTGCTGGACACCATGAAGGATGATGAGTACGGCTTGGAGGTCATCGAAGACTTCAAAATTATGGCCTCCCTGATGGATTTTCCAGGGGAGTTTCACCAAGTTCCCCTGTTATCTTTGTGACTGCAGGGACATAGTGGCACACTTCCACAGGCAGTACTGACCACAGCGGATCGAGTTCTCCATGGGAACGCGGACGTCAAGTGGGAGCCGCTGATGGACCCTCAGAAGGTGTTGATGTCGCCACTGCATATCAAGTTGGGCCTTATACAGCAATTCATCACGGCTCTAGATAAGGATTTGGTGGCCCTCAAGTACTTCCATGACTTCTTCCCTAAACTGTCTGAGGCCAAGGTCAAAATGATCCTGGAGTGCAAGGAATTCCCTAAAAGCTCACTAGGGTGAAGGAAGCAGCTTAGAACAGCTTTCTTGCAGTGGTTTGGGGCTTCCTGGGCAACCACAAGGGCGAGAACTAAGTGGAGCTGTTCAAGACTCTGGTGAGGACTCACAGCACCATGGGCTACAGGATGTCCCTCAAAATCCATGTCCTTGACTCTCATCTCGATGAATTCAAGGAGAACATGGGAGTGTATTCAGAGGAACAAGGCGAGTGCCTCCACCAGGATATACTTGAGTCTGAATGTCACTACCAAAGACAGTATAATGAGAACAATATAGTAAATATAGTAGACTACATTTGCAGGCTGGTTTGTGAAAATGACTTACTGTATGCTCGTAAATCTCGAAAAACTAGCCATTTTTTTATCTTTTATTTTAATTTTTGTCTAAATACATGTAAATCTAGATTAAATTGAAATGTTTTTCCCACTTTTGTGAATAGGAATTTGGAAATTTGCTGCTTTTCTCACTGAAAACACGCAGATTCCGACATATACTCGTACATGACTTGGCCATAAACCCAAAGCTTCAGGTGAATGATCGCTCTTTTCTAGTTTTGAGACATAAGCAATCAGGAAATAAGGGTTACTCCCCAAGAACAAAAAATCTGTTACCTTGAGTGATCCGAGTAAAACTGTCTAGTAGCAACAAAAAATAAACTAACGTATACGTACTCAAGTTGAAGTTGGTTTTATTGTACAAGGGCCTACCATTATCTGATGTGTTTTCCAGTGATGTTTAATATAAGGGTGGAGAGGGGATTAGCCTCACTGAAGAGCAATTTTCAAGCCTGGTCCTGGCCAGCCACGTGAAGCGTCACTGCTGTGGGGAAAATTTAGGGTCACAAACACTACTCTTTATATGTTTTGTGGTACTCTCTTTTTAGGTCTTTCCAATCACAAAAAAATACGATAAATTATTTTCTGTCTGCTAACCTCCTCCACTGCCGTCACACCACTTAACCAAAATAACTGCCATTTTCAAACGCTGAAAATGTACATTTCTACCTACATTGAATGCCTACATCCTACATCAAGAGCCCAGCATCGTAATTCACTCTTGCACATTTAAACAGCACCCTGCTCATTCTTCCTATCATTGACGTTTCTTTGAAATGCAAAAAATATTTCAGTCCATGGGTTCCGTTCCAACTGTTGCAGAGAACTTTTTAAAAACCTGATTTTGATATAAACATATAAGCTGCTATTCCCTACTGATTCTGAATTAAATATTCCTAGCTTATCACATATAAGAGAGTGAGTGCCTATCTGTTGATCTGTGGTGCCGATTAAGAACTATAAAAACTTGTAGAATAAGCAAAGAACTGAACAGATCAAATTAAAGAGATTTGGGAGAATCCCTATTCAGCAGTAGACTAAAAGAGATAAATGATTTGATGCCACACACAGGAATCTGGGTAACTGCCATTGATATGAATACAAGAACTATATAATGTGGAAGGAGATGGATCTGCTTCTACCCTAATGGGCGAACCCCAGATGTCCAAGAATACAGAATGAAAATAATGGAAAGCCAAACTGAGATATCCTTAGCAATGCCAAATTATATTATGGGAAGTTGGTCTCGTGAGAAATAACCGTAGACGGTGGCATTTGGCAACACTTCAGTGACAACCTGTAGCAATTCCATCCTGGTGGGTTATATTGTAATGTCCACCAGGAGAGAGGCCAATCAGAGCAAACTGCTCCGTATCAAACAACTGACTTGTACATAACTGTACTATTAGTATACAAAGGGATCTCTGTGGTGCGACTGCTCAATACAGCCCTGGCTCTGCAGCTGACCAAGGCCGACCCATGCAAGCATGTTTGAGCCTTCAAAACCGAAACCGAAACCGAAACCGAAAGAGAAAACAAAAACCATACATTCCAATAGGGAATCCGACACTTCGATGTTCATCCATGGCTTTGCCAAGGTAAATATTGAGCTAATATTTCGTTACTAGGCTATATACTTTGGCATGTGTTCTCTCAATTCCTAGGAAAAAATTTGGCCTTTGAGAAATTTCATTTTTATCCCTACGTCTGCACACCACGGACACCTAGAAAACTGCCATGAGCAGTTAACGGGTTAGAAGCTGATTTTACGGTTATGAGATGAAACAGGGTATGTTCTTGAATGATAAAGTTAATTTGATGCCTCCATTTGACTTACAAATGAACAGCTGACCACCATTCATGCCAAAACAGTGCAAAAACTATGATTTATTGCTCAACTTCCATTATGTAAGTAGCAGTCAGAGGCTTGGCATTCTGGAATGTAACTAGCAGTTCTTGAGTTAAAGGCCATTCCATGCTGTTGAGTTGCCGAACTCAACAGTGCCACACTTATGTACCCGTACCCTCAGACAACCCTTTGCCTATGGTCTAACCTCGCATACCATTCTTTTATAGACACATGCTCATTGTGCATCCCCCACCCACCCCACACACAAATGTCTTCTTCAGGGGGACCATCTCATACCCAGTGTGCTACCTCGCACCCCATCGATCATGAGCCACCCACATTCAACAAGATGCCAACTTGCCTCGTTCCACTTAAGACACCCAAAGACTAGTCAGGAAATCCTACTCCTCTGTGTTAGAAGCCATTTCCCATCTCCCAACAAAGAGCTGCACTGCAAGGGGTATCCTTCACGCAGGAAGAGGAAGACCAGCACCTGTAAGACAAAGATATCCTCCAGTTCCTCTCAAAGGCACTCCCAATATTGATTAAGTAACCAGATACCAATGGATTAGTTATGACTTCTACTCTACCCTACCTTCCCCTGCCCTACCCTGCATCTCCTTACTCAGCCCAGCATTTCTCTACCCTGTCCTGTCTTTCCCTGCTGTGCCTTGACTTTTTCTATCCAACCCTGCATCACCTTACCCTACCCTGCATCTCCCTACTCTACCTAGCATCTCCCTGCTCTACTCTACCCTGCCTTTCACTATCCTACCTAGCACTCCCTACTCTACCCTGCCTTTCGTTACCCTAGCTTGTCCCTGGCATGTTTTGCATTTTCCTACCCAACCCTGCAAATATATACCGTACCCTGCATCTCCCTACTTTATCATGCCTTTCCTTACCCTAGCCTAGTTTTCTCTATCATACCCTTGCTTTCCCTAACCTACCTTTCCTTTCCCTACCCTATCCTGCCTTCCCCTGCTATGTTTTGCCTTTCCTTACGTGCATTTCCTTACCCAACCCTACATCTCCCTCTCTTCTCTGCCTTTCTATACTCTACCCTGTCTTTCCCTACCATATATATTTTTTTTTTTTTACCCTACCATGCCTCCCTGCTATGCCTTGAATTTCCCCAGCCAACTCTGCCTTTCCACACACAGAGGACACGCAAACGCTTCTGGAGATTATGTAAATATATGAAAAGGCCCTGTTGGAGACAATGGCTAGTGACATATCAGTGTGTTACACACTAGCAAAAGTCAGTGACTCTCGGTACAAAACTTCTCAAGGTTGCTATAGCTATGTAACCGAAGATAGGTACTGACTGAGGAAGAAAATGAATTACTTTCATAAACGATGGCAGAAAAAGAAGTAAATAAATTACTGTTTTGGTGCAGTCAAGTTTTACATTTTGCCCACATGTGGCATTTCTGAATAATTATGCAATTTCAGTTCATTATAATTGGCATTGTGGTAGTAAATGACAACAGTAAGTGAGGTATTGATGAGAAAATGCAGTATATAGATACTCTGATTGACTGATAGATATAACTGGATAGATAGATAGACAGATAGACAGAGAGATAGATAGATATTTTGACAAAAAAAATGTGGTGCCACCAGGATCACAATTACACTCGTGTGGCAAGTGGTCTGTTTAGCAGTCAATATAGCGTTGCCATGTCTAGCCTTTCCTTTCCGTACCCTGCCTTCCCCTGCCATGCTTTGCCCTTCCCTGCTCTGCCCTGGCGATAATAACCTAGGGTTGGCGAACTAGTAATAAATGTTAGAAAAAAAAAACTTGCGATGTGTTGTCACCTCGATTAAAATTACCCTCACTTGGTAAGTTTAGCGGTATGTGCAGCGCTTGTGTCTTTGCTCTTGTAGGTTGAAGTCCATAACCACAGCGAAGTTCCGCAAGTGTTCTGACCACTGAAAATTAGTGAATAGCTTTATTTTACTTGTTTTATCAAGCACGGAAGTCCTCTCCTAAACTTCTTTCCCTCATGTGGCGTGCCTGCCACTTGGAACACTTGCTCGCACCCACCTCAACGTCTCCAACTCATCGACCAAAACACCTCTTGAACTCGCACGCCTTCCGTCCCTGGGCCACATAGGAATCTCCAGTTTTTCAAAGGATAGCGGAGAGATTGAACTTTCTGTGAATAATATTTAAACGTGTTAGGTTTGGTATAAGTGGGTAAAAACAGCCAGTGAAACCATTATTTCTTTCCGAATTTGCCAAATTATAGTCGTGGGTTACAACACCACCTCTGCAGCCTAAGGGCTGGTCACAGCCTGTTTCATTTGGCTCACTGTATACTGAAACCATTCATATAGTAATATAATACCGTTGACTCATCTGACAGAAAGTCAGATAATTCATGTGGTTGAAAAATTATTATTATAAACCTTAACTTAAAGAATCAAACTTTTGAAAAACAGAAACTTTTACATTTAGCTGCCTGAAGAGTAGCCGTGACATAAGTTTTGAGATAAACATTAAGTTCATTAATTTCCGTTCATTCATTGTAGTTATTAGTCATCATTAATAAAAAAAAATCCTTATTCTGTATGAACATAACGCCAGTTTATGGGTATTCTCCATTATTTTGCTGCTTAGTAGTGTCTTTTAAATGTATAATCATTGTAGTGTACTATATGCAGTCTAAAAATCTGTCATTCCTTTACACATCAGTAACATTTAAAAATTTCGGCTAATTTTTAAAATTAAAACCTGTACACATAAACTGAATAAGTGGTTGAAAATTGTGTAGAAGAGACAGATGTCGACATTTGTCCGGAAAAAACACTTTCAAGGATAACCCTTCCTTGGTTTTATGCATCGTTTCGACCTACCCAGCATTGGCACATGTAGGCTACTTGACAAAACTAGGGAGAGACAAATGTTGTACAGTCCCAGCAAGAGAGGGTGTACAGAGAGAACAGCTATTCTTGACACATGACCTTAAGCTATGGTCAGTTTGCAGCAAAACCGAGTAATCTTATCTCACTCACACACGCAGTGACTGTGCCAAGTTTGATCCGTCTCGGATCAGATATTCATGAGATATATAGTCTGCTTCCTTAATTCTGACCTTTAGCCACGATCCTGGCTAATCGATTTGTACCAGAACGGATTCACTCCTTCCCAGACACATACACAAGCTGTGAGGCATTTCGCATCCAAATAGGATCAGGCATTCATATTTTATCAACATACATCCACACACACGCAGAGCGACTCGATCATAAAGGCTAGTCCTTCGGAATCGCAACAAAAAGCATGTCCTCATAAAGACTGAAAAAGTTTGTTCTGCTAAGTGGGAAATCATCTAACATTAGTAAAAATGCTTGGTGTTTCCCTTCATTTAAAGGACGCCTCCTGTTGCAGGTAATAGTTCATTAAATTTCACATGGAACTGTCAGCACATTTTTCTCTTACACAACCAAACCCCCCATTAACCACAAAGTGTCTACATCCATTATATGTAAATTGATTAACTACACTTTTCTGACACTTGTACTCTCCCATTCCTACCTGCACCACTTGTCACTCTATCCTCCCGGCCCACGCAACTGACACATATTCACACATCCTGAGACTTACAGAATCAAATATACATTCCAACACCTTACTAACAATGGCACACTCTGTTTCCACTTCCACCAGCATTCTCCGCTTCTGTTATTTCCATAAATGCATTCCACTGTCCTCACTCCCGCGTATGCCTTCAGCTACAGCCACAACCATACTCACACGTCGCCAAAACTACAGCTTACTTTCACTCCTTTATACAATTTTTATTACCCACCTTTCCATGAATATATTTTACCACTCCTACTGCCAATAATACAGTCAGCTACTTCCATTTCCAATTATACACCACAAAGCCATCTCTCACTTAAATACAGATATATACTCACAGTTTCCACTTTCACTTTCGCATACACACTGCCAACTACCTTGTTGCCAACCTTACTCGGAATTTCATGCATGCAGTCACCTCTCTTTCTGTCTGCCTGTCTGTCTTACACACACACACACACACACACACACACACACACACACACACACACACCTCTTAACATGCACAAATAACTTTTCATCTATACACCAACGCTACAGGTTACACAATTCCACACTCAAATACTGTACCATTTCAGTCATCAACTTCATGCTCTTGCATATCTAACCACACACACACACACACACACACACACACACACACACCACTAGACCGGCACCTACATATACACAGAGCACATTCCAACTCACTCAACGTTCTCTTCACATATTACATCAGCTATATTTTCATCTACAACTCTATACACAATAATCCGTAACTCCCCACCATCTCCCCTGCCTTTCGCACTCACTACATCAACACTTACACCTACATCTCCACACGTAAACTCTCTACACAATATAAGTACTTACACCGCCACACAAACCGTGCTTCCCCTCATGCTTGTGTACACCTAAGGAACATTTACGTGACAAGTATACCTCTCCCTGACATGTCCTCACCCATAACCATACCCACATACTTATGCAATGATTACATGACAATTACACTTCTCCGCATTCCCACCCCCGCCTACTTATGCAGTGTTTACATAAAAAACACCTCTCCCACACATACCCATACCAATAAACTTGCGATGTTTTCACTACATTTACACATCTCCTCTGCATACCCACACCCACATACTTATGTAATGTTTACAATCACACCTCTCCCTCACATGCCCACACCCACACATTTTTGCAAGTTTACACTACAGTTGCACCTCTCCCTAACATACCCACACACACATACGTGTGCAATGTTTATACTAAAAATATGTCTCTCTTCCGCATAACAACATTAACAAACAAATCTAAAGTGAGAGGTGTTGAAATAAGCTACAACGTGAGTGACTGGAGTGATGGGTAAGACAGGTGGTCAAGAGACAGAATCCGTGGAGTAAGAGATGTTGAAATAAGCTACATTAAGAGTGACTGTGGGATGACGGCAGGGACAGATGAACAAGAGAGCGAGTCCATAAAGAATGTGGCAATGAGGTTGATATTGTGGGAAATATATAACAAGAAGCAAATACAATGAAGTGATGGGGTGATGTTGGCTACTGAACAGGCAGACTAGCTAGGAGATTGTATGAGTGAGATGAGTGTAAGAAGGAGACACAGCCCGAAAATGAGATGGGGAGATAAGTTGTGAGGATGGATAAGGGAGAGTGGTGTGGGATGAGGTATTGGCACTAAGCTGAGATATGGGCCCGTACTCTCATCGGCTAAGGAAGCTCCCTAACACCTTTTCCTAAACGATTTTTTTTTTGCTTACTACATTTTACTGTCCTATTCTGCGTTATATATATCGTTTCAAGATCGTTATACTCTTTGTAAAAAATGTATAAAAGGATATTAATGTGAGACACATTAAAAAAAAATCAATCGCTAAGGAAGACGTGCTAGGTGACCTCTTTACTCGGCAAGAATACGGACCCTGGAGAGCCGTTCCTCCAGGCCGCCATCACAGAAGAAGGCTGGAAGAGAGGTGCATTGACAATTATTCTCTTCTATTAGGACGTGATTATATTCCGGTATTGTTACTGTATACCTTCTATTAGGACATGATAATATTCCGGTATTGTTATTGTATCTATATCCCCTTCCCCAGGGGGAAGGGGATATAGAATACTTCCCAAGTATTCCCTGCTTGTCGTAAGAGGCAACTAAAAGGAACTTTTTTATCTACATTCATTTTGCTGTCTCTCTTTCCCTTGTACTTTGTCCTAACCCTCTGCATTTGATTTTCTTTGACTTAATTTCCTCTCTCCATTGTCTGGTTCCTGCGAGCCACTGGCATTGGCTCCAGAGTAAAATATTTTTCTGCCAATGAAATCTTGATGAACTCTGATTAAGAAGCAATGGCCCTCAGTTCCGTGTAGCCCTGAAGTGGGCAGGGGGTGTTAAAAATCCCACGGTGTAAGAATAAGTTTATACATCCAAAAAGAACCTTAAGAATAGGAAATTGGAATGTTCGAACTCTCAATCAGGCTGGTAAAATGGAAGAACTTATTTCAGTGTTCAAAGAATATAATATAGATACTTGTGCTCTTACAGAAATGAGGTTGATTGGAGTTGATAAAATGAATTTGGAAGATGGTATTACTTTGCTGGTTTCTGGTAGGAGTGATGAAAATCATTATCAGGGAGTAGGCTTACTGTTGAGTAGAGATGCTTGCAAGGCACTGTGTGAGTCTGAGCCAATTAATGACCAGCTTTATGCTCGTTTAAAATCTGACCATGGTAATATCATGCAGTATGGTGGTAGGGTACGCTCCGACAAATGAGGCTTCTGATGAAATGAAAGATGACTTTTATGAGAAGCTGCAGGATGTAATGAATAGAGTGGCAAGACATGATGTGTAAAATTGCATTGGTGATTTTAATGCGATTGTTGGTAGTAGTAGGGATGGCTTTGAAGATTGTATGGGTAAGGAGGGTGTTAGTATAAGAAACGAAAATGGGGTGCAATTTGGAAGCTTTTGTTTGGCAAATGACCTTACGACTGGTGGAACTATCTTTGAGCATAGAAAAATACATAAAACCACTTGGATTTCACCATGTGGTAAACATTGTAATCAGACTGACCACATTGCAATTAGCAGAAGGCATAGGAGTTATTTGTAAGATGTTTCAGGAGGGGGGCAGATATAGCTAGTGATCATCAACTTGTTGTTTCAAAGATTAAAATAAAACTTAAGAGGAACTTTAATGGTAATTGTACAGGAGGAAATAAATATGATTTTGGTGGGCCGAGAAATGATGAGAACACGAAGGAAAAGTTTCGGTGGGAATGTAGGAACAGGTTTCTAGTCCTTCAGACTTTGATGGAATCTGAAGACAATCATATTAATCAAATATGGAGAGAGGTAAAAGAGGTTTTGCATGAGAGTGCTAAGGTTACTATTAAGAAAAAGGGAAAAGCGAGAAGGTGATACAACACTTCAGCTTCCAACTCAGCCACACATAACTACCATTACTTTCACTACCTCTCAACCTACTACTTCAGTTACTTCCACACGTATCCATCCTCACCCTCTTCCAACCATGGCAAACACCTCACCCCCTCCACAGTCAATCTATTTGGACGATGCTAACCGCCCTAAATTTACCGGCGAAGATAACTCGGTGTCCATTTACGACTTCCTCAGAGAGATAGAAACGGACATTCGAAACAGACAAATCACACATGAACACCTCAAAGTCTCCTACCTTATGGGGAGGCTCCACCAAGGTAGGTCCCCAATAGGAGCCGCGATTCGTTCAGGTCATTTTGAGGACTGTCAAACATTTGATGCCTTGCATCATGAATTAATTCAGCTTTGTTGTCAACATTCAAATGCCGCCTCTCTCATAGGTTTTACCAATTTATTATCCCAAATGGAGGAGGATATGAAGGTCCCACCTAAAGATGCAAAATTGTATGAGGCAGCAGCGGCAATGAAAGCCAATAGTTCTTAGATGCGCCAGTTGTTGCGTGGCACCCAATGGGTCAAAGACATTCAGGGAACACATATGATTTCCCTTGATGACTTTGGAGATTTGCTGGGTTATCTGAGATTTATGAATTGGCTTGACCCTACCCAGAAAGAATTAGCATTACAGCTAGGATTCAACCCAGGAGACAAAATTCAAAATGTCTCCAATGCCGTTAGGGAACGAACGGGATCCAACCTCACTCGTCAGGCCATTAATCGCCCTTCCTTTTCCCAAGTTCTCCACACCTCCATTGCTTCGTCGGATCACTCACGTTCGCGACCAATTGCGAGAGGACAACCTAACACTAACCGTCCCCTTTCACGTTGTAGATCACCAACCGTCGGTCGTGATCAGTCAAATGTGCGCCGGGGTAGACAAGCCTCGATTGTGTGCTGGCGCTGTGGTCACATCGGACATCGAGCATCCAGTTGCGACCGCGAATACCGACGTCATCCCTCACAGTGTCGCCAGCGTACCCCATCACGAACGTGTCGCCCCAAGTGCAAATATCATAAGACCAGTACGACTCACACTACTGAGGAGTGTCGTTTCCTAAGCAGTCGCCAGTCGGGGGAAGGGGGGCGCTCGCACTGGACCCGTATCACGTAAATACAGAAGACCAACTTCCCATCCGCCAGGTAGGGCCTATCACTTCTTCAGGCTTAGTCATTCTAGGGCGGAGTGAAGACGTACAAACCTCGTTTTTCATGGATACGGGGTCTATGGTAAATTTGATATCAGAAAGCTCCTTAAACAGCATTAGGGGACCAGGTAAAAGGGTCGGCATTCTTGAGCCACCGGACATTCGTTTATGTGGTGTAGATGGCTCCGAGTTTCGAGTCAAAGGCCGAGTTGTTTTGAAAATACAATTAGATAAAGCTTTGACACCTTTTACAGTGACATTTCATGTTACAAATTACCTCAAATATCCAGCAGATGCCCTTCTAGGCTTACCCACCATGGCTGAATACAACATAGTTCTAATCCCGTCTTCTACTAGTATAGACATTTGTACCCCCTCCACAATATGTCTACCCCCGATGTATATATGTCCCCCCCCAATGCATACGTGCCCCCACTCCTCTTGCTAGGTCAGCATGCTTTCCCACGCCTGAAGACGGCGTTATTGCATCAGTTGATAGCAGACAGCGGAGAAGGGCAGACTATTTTACTGTGAGCTTGTAATAAACTCCTTATCTAGCTCTTTGTACACGGAGTTTCTATCACCAAAGTATTGCAAGTTACATTTGGTAGCAGCGGTGTTTCGAACCTTCAGATTCTGACCGCCTCCTTGGATTTTTAGTGATACAACAAGATACACGACGCCTCGCATCTGCCAGCCTCGCCCCTCCTCCGTGCCTCTAGTGGTATAATCCCTTGGCTGTGCTTTTCGAGTGTACCATTTTTCTCACCAGTGCTCACCTCTCAAACAGCCGCACCCAAACGCCTTGTTCCTGACCGCATGTGTCGCCGTCGCCGACCTACGCACCTGTTGCACCTGTTCCCAGCACCTGTTCCGAACTCATCATAGCTCCTGCCCCCACGGTGCCACTTATCACTGTCTGCCCGCTGCCTGCCCACCACCATTCTCTGCATTTGCAACTCACCAGCTCTACACCTGCCTTGCGCCGACATCTGCCCTCACCACCCACCACCGGCCTCCGCCGTCGCCCGCATCTGGTCTGCATTATGGAGCCTCCTAAGACCGCCACTCCCTGCCGGTGATTCATCGCGGCGTCTCTTCTCCTCTCCGCCCAGCTGTCTCTCCACCGCCGCCCCGCCCCGCCCCGCCCCGTCACCCCGCCCCGCCCCACCCCGCCCCAGCCCAGCTACGCCCAGCCACTCTGCACGTCATACATCTCGACACTCCCGTTTCTACAGTGTAACTATAGTATATCTTTCCTTTCTATAGAGATTATCCTCGATTTTCTCTACAGATTGGTTATTGTAAATATTCCATCTCATTTTCATTACCCCGTTTTCATCTTCACCTACGTTATTTATACTCCATCTCATCCTTCGCATTTTATTTAAACCATCCATGCCCGCACCTTCATTCATTTTCACACCTATTGTATTCCATTCTCTCATTGTTATTTATACATTTCCACCTACGTATCCATCTTCATCCTTTCATCTTCCATTGCCGCATTAAATGTCATACTTTCCACGTCAACCGCTTACCACCAGCCCTCTCGACCCGGAAACATCACCTGCTCATACCCCGTCTGCCGACTCTAACACAATCACTCATTTACGAAGTGGCAAAGAGTACCACCGCCCTGTACCTGAGACTCCCGTTTCACTTCCCACAGAATCACTTACTACCCATCCTACCCTCGTAAATCCAGTTACCTCCTCCTCTACTCCTGCCTCTACACTCCCTTCTTCTTCCTCTACTCCTTCCCCTGTCGTTCCCTCTCCTGCCTCCCTTCATACCCCGTCTTGCTCGCCCTTAACTGCCACTACCTTCTCTCTCTCCCACACCTCTCCTGCTGCCACTTCTACACTTCCAGCCATGGCCAACCCTCCACAGTCTATCTATCTCGACGATGCCAATCGTCCCAAATTTACTGGCCAGGACCTAACTTGGTCTGTCTATGATTTCCTCAGAGAAGTCGAAACAGAAATAAACAATAGACAAATTACTGAGGAATCGCTCAAAGTAGCTTACCTCCTCGGTCGCTTGCACCACGGTAAATCAGACATCGGATCCGCGATCCGTGCAGGACATTTCGATAGCATTCGTACCTTTGCTGATTTTCGTACGGAACTCATCAGCCTTTGTTGCCAGCATTCAAATACCACGTCTCTCATGGGATTCATTAATCTCCTAAACCAACTACATGAGGACTTGCGCGTCCCAGCGCAATATGCCAAGCTCCGCAAAGCTGCCACCGCCATGAAAGCAACTGGTAGCAAGATGCTCCAATTACTGGTAGGCACGAAATGGTTAGAAGCCAAGAATGGCGTTCCAATGCTTTCACTCACCAACTTTGCCGACTTAATTGGTTACCCCAGATTCCTTCACTGGCTTACTCCTAAACAACGAGAGCTAGCCTTGGAAATCGGTTTCAATCCAGGAGATAAAATTATTCAGGTCACTAAAGCCATTCATGAAAGAACAGGTTCGAACTACACGCGTCAGGGCACCACCCAACCCTTGGCCTCCCCAGTCTGTCACACCTCCACTACCCCAGACCAATCTCGCTCCCATCCCACCACAAGCGGCAGACCTGCCACACATCGCTCTCCTACCGCAGGTCGTGATCAATCTAGCGCCCGACAGAACAGACAATCTTCGATTCTTTGCTGGTACTGTGGTCATCCTGGACATCGAGCATCCAGTTGCGACCGTACATACAGACGTCCTCACTCCCAAACCAGACAGCGTATGCCTTCCCGCTCACGTCGTCCACACTGCAAATACCACAAATCAAGCACGACTCACACCACTGAGGAATGTCGTTACCTCAACCGCCCACAGTCGGGGGAAGCGCCGCGCCCGTATCGGACCAATATCACGTAGAACCAGAAACCCAACTCCTCATCCGCCATGTAGGTCCCATAACATCCTCGGGTTTAGTCATTCTCGGAAGCAGTCATGACATACCAACGTCATTCTTCTTGGACACAGGATCTATAGTAAATCTCATCTCCGAAAATTCCTTACAGATTATTCATCGCCATCACAGCCACGTCAGTTTCCTAGAACCACCAGGCATTCGCCTATGTGGTGTTAACGGCTCAGAGTTTAAGGTTAAGGGAAGAGTCACCCTTGAAGTCAAACTCCACAGAGATTTGCCCCCTATCCTCATTGAATTTCATGTCACTAATGACTTGCAGTATCCCGCAGATGCCCTTATTGGTTTCTCCACCATGGCACAAAATTCCATTGCATTATTACCTGCTTGTGGTAGTATAGACATTTCTGGATTCCCGGTTTACACTATGGAATGTCCCCGTCCTGTTCTTACGATCCAATCA
This sequence comes from Coenobita brevimanus, assembly GCF_032717465.1. Lineage (NCBI taxonomy): Eukaryota > Metazoa > Arthropoda > Malacostraca > Decapoda > Coenobitidae > Coenobita > Coenobita brevimanus. The sequence continues at coordinate 15,740,551 of NC_137041.1, forward strand.
GTCCTTCAATTACCTCTGTCCCTATCACTACCAAAAAGTCCAACCCAGCCCAAACCACCACTATCATCATCTGAGAATACAGAGATCATTCCTTTATTGACTGCGAGCAAGGACATAAATTCCTCAATGTCTCCTGATACATCATCTCAGCCTTCGAACATGGCTCTTACATTCTCTCCCGACAACACTATCACTGACTCAGACATGTCTCAGTTACCTACCTCACACAGTCTGAATGATCTTCTCCAACACGCAGAGACGAAACGTGCAGTAACAAATACGTGCACAATTTTGTTACCGCATGAGTTCACCAAAGTCTCTGTTTGTGTGGCCGGTGCGAAAGAAGGAGTGGATGTACTAACCCTACCTGAGACGTGTTGTGTGAATGGCTTGACTTATGAGTCAGCGTGGTGTACAGTCTTAGAGGACAGTTTATGCTACCTGTACTTGCTCAATGTCACAAATGCTCCACTAAAACTTAAAAGTGGTGTAAAGATTGGAGACTTCCTAGTATACCCAGCGGCCGTAAAGGTGTGCCAGGATTCCTCAATTCCTACTATTCAGACTGACGATACGCCAATCGGTGTATGTACTATTAACTCTACGGGATCTGTGCCGACGCATTCACCCGATATGCTCTCACATCTCACTTGCACAGATTTCCCGGAAAATACACCTCTGTCATAAAGACTTTGTAGTTAATTGTAGAGAATTATATTTTAGACTTGTGGTCGAGCGGCTTTTATATCTTGTAGTAGTTTCCCCACCAGATGTCATGTAGTGACGGGAGAGGTAAAGAATAGTATGGGACTATCTTTATTTGTCTTGGAAATATTAAACAGGTATAATAGTATAAGTCCTGGGTAGCTACCTCCCTGTCTCGCTATCTCTCTCTCTCTCTCTGTTCTCAAGCTAATCTCCGTCTCGACCTCTCTATAGGGTCGCTTGTCTCCTTCTGTCTAGCCTGTTCGGTGGCTAATCTAGGTCTGAGCTCTCTTTCCTAAATTCTGGTATAGCAGGGGTGTGTCACATGTGTTCCTCGTGGGTGGACTAGATCTTTCTCACGAGAGGACTGCTGACAGCTAACTGAATCATCTCCTTACTGGCCGCTGTCGTCAGCTTTCCTCCGTGTAAGCGTTTAGCGCTGCTCACTTCTCGCAAAACACAACACCTTCTCATCATTTGACTTCCTGCTTCTATCTGTCTCTCTATCTATCTATTTATCTATCTATCTAGTATGATTTGCAATTATAATATGGAGACCTACCACATTGCTCTGCCGCGCAAAAATGGCGTACCATCGACATTTAATAGTTATAATATATTAATACATACTACATACACATTATAATGAACTTATAAGCTAATTAAGTGAAATACATAATATTGTAAAGTAACATAATTGTATGAATATTGTATACATATATTATTCATAGTAAATAGTGATTATTCAGTAATATTACGCATATAATTGTGCAATGGTAATACTGCTAGGTTATTACATTACATATTTGAGTTATCACTTTAGTAATGTCTAATATTTCACCTAACTTGTATGATGATACTGGTAATATAGAATTGTGCTATAATTGTATGACTTATAATATTGTACTAACATTGTGGTACTACATAATTGTAACACCTCAACTCCTCGACCTTCTGACCTCGTACAGAAACGTGGTTGCCTTACCCGGTGAACCGATGGGTAGAACAGACCTTGTCAAACATACGATTGAACTACTCCCAGGAACTCAGCCGATTTACATACCAGCGTATCGATTGCCTCATAGCCAGAGAAAGCAAACAGATCAAATGGTACAGAACATGTTAGACCAGGACATTATTGAACCCTCCGTCAGTCCATGGAATAGCCCACTTTTCTTAGTACCAAAGAAGGACAGCAACTTTAGACCAGTAGTCGACTATCGTAAGGTCAATTCTGTCACCGTTCCAAACCGTTTCCCGTTACCTGTCCTCACTGATTTGCTAGAATCCTTTGGTGAAAATAACGTAGTCTTTTCATCTTTAGACCTCCTCAGCGGGTACTGGCAGGTCGAAATGGACGAATCCTCTCGCCCAGTTACAGCCTTTAGCACCCCTTCCGGACATTTTCAGTTTAAGAGACTCCCTTTTGGTCTGAGAAATGCTCCTTCCGTGTTCATGCGACTTATCCATTCAGTCTTCAGCGGTATGATGGGACACTCTCTTTTTGCTTACCTAGATGATATCATTGTTGTGAGTAAATCCATCCCTGATCATTTTACCAAACTCCAGCAAGTCTTTGAACGTCTCCAGCTCGCAGGCCTGAAAATCAATCTCAGTAAATGTGACTTCCTGCGAAAGAAAATCAAATTCCTAGGCCATGTCGTAGATGCACAAGGCATTCATACTAATGAGGATAAAACTAAGGCGATCATTACCTTCCCAGAACCTACCACTACCGAAGCTGTACGGAGTTTCCTGGGCCTCAGTGGCTATTATCGTCGCTTCATCCGGAATTATGCGAAGATCGCCGCTCCTCTGACCCACTTACTCAAGCAGAATGTGCCGTTTGTTTGGACTAACGACCAGTCACAGGCTTTCCAAAAGCTAAAGACAGCTCTTGTAAATACCCCTGTTCTAGCGTTCCCTGATTATACCACACCCTTCCTTCTCTGCACAGACGCCTCAGGCACTGGACTTGGTGCTGTTTTGATGCAAGTCGATGAAGCATCAAGGAAGCGCGTAATAGTGTATGCTAGTCGCACCCTTACAACCGCTGAACGTAACTACAGTGTCACAGATCTCGAAGCGCTAGCGGTAATCTGGTCCTTGAAACATTTCAGAGATATAGTCTATGGTTATCCAGTGCATATCCAAACAGACCACCTTCCACTATGTGATTTGTTCAAGAATCGCAACCTAACAGGTAGACTAGCTAGATGGTCTGTCATCATCCAGGACTTTAATCCCACTTTTCAATATGTACCAGGCAAGTTGAATGTAGTTGCAGACGCACTCTCACGTCACGTAGCAGCAGTTATAACATCACTGCAGCCTGAAGTAACTGAAAATACTACACTAACGCCAGAAGTTGTTCGAAACTTTCAGCGCCAAGACCCCATGTGGTCCAAAGTCATTTATTTCCTTGAATCTGGCGATGCCTCGACCTTACCTACTCTGCCAGTATCACTAGATGAGTTCATGCTAGATGATGATCTCTTGTACAGGAAAACACTGCTAACAGGCAAAGATATGCCCAATCACGAAGTACGCCAACTTGTTGTCCCCACTGCCCTGATACCAAAGGTTCTTCATATTGTTCATAATACTCCTCAAGCTTCCCATCCAGGTAAAGACCGATGCTTGCACCAAGCACGTCTCAAATACTATTGGCCAACCATGCGCCGCGATATCAGTGCCCACTGTGACTCTTGCCTCTCCTGCCACCGCCACAAAGGATCAACCGGCTTACCAGCACCTCTCTTACAATACCCAATCCCGTCACGACCATGGGAAACTGTCTCAATCGATCTCTTAAAACTACCTCTCACAGAATCTGGCGCTGAGTACTTGTTCGTAGCGGTCGACCACTTCTCCTGCTACTGTGTCCTCGTCCCCCCCCTCTCCGACAAGACCACGAAGAGCGTTGCCCGTGCCTTTGTAGATCACGTAATTTGCCCATTCAGTACCCCTCATACCATTCTTACTGACAACGGTACAGAATTCAACAATAGCCTTCTAGATGAGATCTGTCGCCACTTTCATATCAGTAAGTGCAATGTCGTGCCTAACCATCCGGCTTCCAATGGCCTTGTAGAACGCCACAACCGAAAAATCTTAGAGTGCCTCAGACATCTAGGCTCCAATAGTTCGTCCTGGGATGACTGGATTCCCCAAGTGGCATCCTCCATCAACAGTTCCATCAATGCATCCATTGCTGAATCTCCCTTCTTCGTCCTCTTTGGCTTTGACAAGGACCTCCCATACTCTCTCTTATCCTCAAAGCCAGAACCCATCTACAACATGGATGATTATGTTAAACTAAAATTGGCCAACTTCCAGGCAATCCACCAGTATGTCCAATCCACTTTGGCTTCCTCTCAGGAGGACATGCTGCAGCGCCAACATAAGTCCGCCTCTCCTATCACTATCAATGTAGGCGATCTTGTCTTTGCTCATTCCCATACGCGTTCCTCTAAGTTGGATGACAAATTTACAGGGCCCCACCGCGTCCTCACTCAACAAGGCAACAAATTTCACCTCCAGGACCTGTCCACTAGGGACACCAGATGGGTCCACGTCGATGACTTAAAGCGAGCACCCCATGGCCTCGTGTTGGAAGAGTCACTTACACAACCTCCTGCCCCCTCTTCCCCTCCTCCCATTCCTCAGTCTACCTTGTCTCCACCTATCCCTCAGTCTACCTTGTCTCCACCTATCCCTCAGTCTACCTTGTCTCCACCTATCCCTCAGTCTACCTTGTCTCCACCTATCCCTCAGTCTACCTTGTCTCCACCTATCCCTCAGTCTACCTTGACTCCACCTATCCCTCAGTCTACCTTGTCTCCACCTATCCCTCAGTCTACCTTGTCTCCACCTATCCCTCAGTCTACCTTGTCTCCACCTATCCCTCAGTCTACCTTGTCTCCACCTATCCCTCAGTCTCCTTCCTCTCCATCTCCACCTGCTCATTCATCAATCAGTCAATATCGGTCCAAACTGCGCTCTGCCCATCAACCTCTTCACGACCTCCCCCATTAACTCTACCCTGATTTTCTAGGTACAATGTTAGCGATCTCCCTGCTGGCAGTGCTGACCCTCCTGGGGTTTGGGTCAGGTCAGGACGATGGTGGAGTACGTCCCGGGGCCTTGGTCGGCTCAGGAGGCGAGGTCTCCTTGCGCTACGATCTTGCACCCCTGGCCGACATAGCCATTGCCCTACCTGCCTACGCGCACCAGCTCCACGGAATCAGGAACCATCTCACGGCCCTCATGGGGACACACAACCCGAATGAGTATCTCTATAACCTTTTCCTCCCACACTCCTGGCAATTGCAATACATAAGTAACAGATTCACTGAGCTCAATGACACATTTTCCCTTCAGACACCCGTGGGTCGTTCTCGTGTGAAACGAGGTCTCTTCGACTTCGGCGGTGAGATTCTGAGTGGCTTGTTTGGCGTTGCTACAGCCCGTGACATTTCTGGCTTCAAATCTGATCTCACTCATTTAGCTTCAGCCCTAGAATCACAACGCCGAGTCATTAAAATCCAACACACTATGTTACAGAGGCTCACAACCCAACTCAATGAAGTCACGTCCACTCTAAACAATTTCACCGGTATCTTACAACGCCACCTTTCCGATCTCAACGTTATTTCTCAGTTCTTCTACCTCAAAATGAACATGGATAATCTCCAACTGGCCGTTGACTCTCTCCTGTCTCAAGTCTCTACCTTGGTTCGTATCCTGGTCGACGCTATCAATGGACGTGTCACTGCCGACTTAGTCCCTGTCTCAGCTCTCCGTTCTGTTCTGGAATGGGCTCACTCCACCTTCGGTCTCTCCGCAGTCCTCCCTTACTCCTCCCTTGAATATTATTATCCTGTTCTCGAAGCCACTCTTCTCACCACATACGTCGTCGTCCATCTTCCTCTCCGTTCTGCCATAACCTTTAACCTTTTCCACATCATTCCCTTCCCTTTGCGCCTCAACAACTCCTTGTTACAGGTATCTGTTCCTTCAGAATATTTCCTCCTCTCCCATGATCATCTTTCCGTTGCCTTCCTTTCTTCCACAGACCTCCAGCAATGTTCCTCCCTTACTCCGACCTCTCGTCTCTGTGCTGCCCACCTTTTCGCTATCTTCCCTAGCAGTGCTACACCCTGTGAGTCTGCTTTAGTTCGCAACCATTCCATCTACTCGGCCTGTTCTTTTGTCCCAGCTGCTGACCTCCCGGTCCACCATGCTCACCTCAACCATGTCCAGTACTTCTTCTTTGCTGTTCCCATCTCTGTCACAATCATGTGTCCTGGTTCTTCCGTTCGCTCCGTTCCCGCTAGTGGTCTCTACAAAGCACCTGACTATTGTACTGTCAAATCAGAGTCCGTCATCACTTACGCCACTCGCTATCACCAAGCTGTTCGTAAACACTCCTATGACATCTTTCAACCAATCGACATGCCTTCAACCCTACCTTCTGCCAACATTACCATCACCTCTCCTAACCTGCGTATGCTAACCTTCCTCAATGACAGTGATTTCATTATGGATCAATTCTCTCTGGCCTTCAGCCGTTCATGGGTTCATCCAACAGTTGTGTTTCCCCCTGTGGTTATCGCTTTCATAGGTTTTCTACTCATCATCTGTGCAGTGCATTGTTGTGTCAGAAAAATGGAACATCGACTCCAGGAAATCAGAGTCGCTACAGGCATAGTACGCCCTACACACGACGTAGAAACTCCCCGTACTTAGTGCCCTCACATTCAGTGACTACCATTGCCATCCAACAATTAACCAAACTGTGAACAGCACTCTGCCTACTAGAAACTGATGGTATTTCTTTCACACATTACTGAGTGACAGTGTCTCCTACAGAAAATACAAAAAAAAAAAAAAAATGAAGGATGAACAACAATAGAACTCTCATATCTCCTCCTTGTTTATCATGTATCAAACTATTATTGTGTAATTCCCATTATGTTTATATATATATATATATATATATATATATATATATATATATATATACCTTGGACCCTTACTGGATTTGTACCTATTAATCCTTGTATATCTTATCTGTATATATCCTTCTAATTCCCTCCCCTCCACATGGCCATGTCTCCCTTACTGCCCCTGTATCATCCTTATCCCTTGTACAAACCTCCCCGCCCTTCCCTTAATACTATAATCGACCACCATTTAACTACTGGTGTCAGGAGACACCATCTCAGCTACCCGGGGGAGTAGTGTACCCCCTCCACAATATGTCTACCCCCGATGTATATATGTCCCCCCCCAATGCATACATGCCCCCACTAATCTTGCTAGGTCAGCATGCTTTCCCACGCCTGAAGACGGCGTTATTGCATCAGTTGATAGCAGACAGCGGAGAAGGGCAGACTATTTTACTGTGAGCTTGTAATAAACTCCTTATCTAGCTGTTTGTACATGGAGTTTCTATCACCAAAGTATTGCAAGTTACACATTTATGGCTTTTCAGTATATGGCATGGCTTATCCACGTCCTGTCCTTTCCCATATTAACTCAGTCATTCAGTCCCCACTATCCTCACCACTACCCGAGAGTGCAGGTGAATGCTCCTCATTCTCTGAGAGTAAAGTAATAAATCCACCACTCCCTGGAAGCGTTGAAGTAAATTCACCAACTGCTACTGATACACCCTGTAATCACTCAACAGTAAATCATGATAACCTCTCTAATGACAGCACTCAAGCCGACTCAGACACGACTCAGTTACCTACCTCACAAACTTTGAATGATGTTCTAGAACACGCAGAGATGAAGTGTTCAGTAACAAATCAGTGCAAAACTTTGTTGCTGCATGAGTTTACCAAAGTCTCTGTTCGTGTTGTAGGTGCGACAGCTGGAGTGAATGTACTAACATTACCAGAGACGTGTTGTGTGAATGGTTTAACTTATGAGTCGGCGTTGTGTGCTGTGTTGGAGGATAACTTGTGTTACCTGTACTTATTAAATACCAGTAATGCTCCACTCAAACTTAAAAGTGGTATAATGATTGGAGACTTTCTAGTTTACCCATCGGCCGTAAGGGAGTGCCAGGAGGTACCAATCTCCATACCTACTAAACATGATGATGATGATGATGGTGAACCAATCGGTGTGTATGCCATTAATTCTAAGGAATCTGCTCCAACCCTTTCACCTGACCTACTCTCAAGCCTGACTTGTGATGATTATCCACAACATAAAGATCAATTAGTCAATCTATTGCAATCATATCGAGACGTAGTAGCCTTACCCGGAGAACCTATGGGTAGGACAGACTTAGTGAAGCACAACATTGAACTGGTCCAAGGTACTCAACCGATTTACATACCAGCCTACCGATTGCCTCACAGCTTGAGGAACAAGACTGACGAGCTGGTACAACAAATGTTAGATCAGGATATCATTGAACCCTCTGTCAGTCCGTGGAATAGCCCACTTTTCTTAGTTCCAAAGAAAGATGGCCAATTTAGACCAGTAGTGGACTACTGTCGAGTAAATTCAGTTACTGTACCTGATCGTTTTCCATTGCCAGTCCTGACTGATTTACTGGAGTCACTAGGTGAGAACAATGTAGTCTTTACATCACTTGATATACTCAGTGGCTACTGGCAGGTAGAAATGGAAGAATCATCTCGCCCAGTTACAGCCTTCAGCACCCTTTCCGGACATTTTCAGTTTAAGAGACTCCCTTTTGGTCTGAGAAATGCTCCTTCCGTGTTCATGCAACTTATCCATTCAGTCTTCAGCGGTATGATGGGACACTTTCTTTTTGCTTACCTAGATGATATCAGTGTTGTGAGAAATCCATCCCTGACCATTTTACCAAGCTCCAGCAAGTCTTTGAACGCCTCCAGCTCGCAGGCCTGAAAATCAATCTCAGTAAATGTGACTTCCTGTGAAAGAAAATCAAATTCCTAGGCCATGTCGTAGATGTACAGGGCATTCATACTAATGCCGATAAAACTAAGGCGATAATCAACTTCCCGGAACCTACCAGTACAGATATTGTAAAGAGTTTCCTGGGTTTAAGTGGTTACTACCGGCGATTCATAAAAAGTTACTCACAGATCGCCGCTCCTCTGACTCACTTACTAAAGAAAAATGTGCCTTTCGTTTGGACAAACGATCAGTCACAAGCCTTCCAAGCACTGAAAACAGCCCTTGTAAATGCCCCAGTTTTAGCATTTCCTGATTATACACAACCATTTCTTTTGTGCACAGATGCCTCGGGCGTAGGTCTTGGTGCAGTTTTAATGCAATTGGATCAAAGATCAAGGAAGCGGGTAATAGCGTATGCTAGTCGCTCCCTCAACATTGCCGAACGTAATTATAGTGTTACAGATCTCGAAGCTCTGGCAGTGGTCTGGTCCTTGAAACACTTCAGATAATATAGTATATGGTTACCCAGTGCATATCCAAACAGACCACCTACCTCTATGCGATCTGTTCAATGGATGTAACCTCACAGGTAGGCTAGCTAGATGGTCTGTCATCAACCAGGACTTCAACCCGACTTTTCAGTATGTCCCAGGAAAATCGAATGTGGTCGCGGACGCACTTTCACGCAATGTGGCAGCGGCTGTCACATCAGTGCGGCCAAACAACACTGATAACACTCCACTAACACCAGAAGTCTTTCAATATCCTCAGCGCAAGGACCCTGTCTGGTCCAAAGTGATTTATTTCCTGGAATCGGGAGATAATTCTACCTTACCTACTCTACCAGTACCAATTGATGAGTTCATTCTGAAAGATAATATCTTATACAGGAAAATATTTCTAACAGGGAAGGAATTGCCCAATGAGGAAGTCCACCAACTTGTTGTCCCTACTGATCTAATATCTGCGGTACTTCAAATAGTTCATAACACACCTCATGCATCCCATCCAAGTAAAGATCAATGCTTGCGACAGGCACGTCTTGCATACTATTGGCCAACTATGCGTCGAGATATCAGTGTACACTGTGATTCTTGTATTTCGTGCCACCGTCACAAAGGATCAACCGGATTACCTGCACCGCTCTTACAATACCCAATTCCGTCACATCCGTGGGAAACTGTTTCTGTTGACCTTCTAAAACTTCCGCTTACGGAATCAGGTGCTCAGTATTTATTTGTAGCTGTTGATCATTTCTCTCGCTACTGTGTCCTAGTTCCACTTGCAGATAAGACCATGAAAAGCGTGGCGCGTGCCTTCATCGACCACGTAATTTGCTCATTTACTACACCCAACACAATAATTACAGATAATGGAACTGAGTTTAACAATAGTCTTCCGGAGGAAATTTGTAAACAGTACAATATCAACAAATGCAATGTTGTCCCTAACCATCCAGCTTCCAATGGCCTCGTAGAGCGACACAACCGATAGGTTTTGGAGTGTCTCAGACATTTAGGGTCAAATAGTGCCTCCTGGGATGAATGGATACCCCAAGTAGCAGCTTCTATAAATAGTTCCAACAATTCATCCATTGGTGAATCTCCCTTCTTTGTCTTATTTGGGTTCGATAAAGACCTTCCCTATTCCATCCTATCTTCAAAGCTTGATCCCATCCTATATATAATGTGGATGATTACATGAAAGTGAAAATCACGAACTTCCAGAAAATCCATCAGTATGTCACAGCAAATCTGGCCGCATCTCAGGAGGACATGTCGCAATGCCAACATAAGTCTGCCTCACCTATCATTATCAACATTGGAGATCTAGTCTTTGCTCGTTCCTATACTCGCACCTCCAAATTGGATGACAAATTTACAGGCCCCTACTGCGTCATAAATAAACAAGGTAACAAATTTCAAGTACAAGAATTGTCAACTAAAGATACCAAGTGGGTACATGCAGATGACCTAAAGCATGCACCTCGAGGCCTGGTGTTGGAAGAGTCCCTTGCACAACCTATCACTACTTCTCCTTCTCCACCTGTTCCTCAGTCTGAACCTTCTTCATCCAATCATTATCGGTCAAAGCTGCACTCCGCACATAAACATCTTCATGATCTCTCTCATTAATTCAAAATTATTTTCTAGGTAAGATGTTAGCAGTCTACCTGATGGCAGTGCTGACCCTCATAGGGTCTGGGTTGGGTGAGGACGATGGTGAAGTACGTCCCGGGGCCTTAGTCGGCTCAGGAGGTGATGTAATGGTGATAGAGAACGTCGTCTCTTTGCGATACGATTTAGAGCCCCTGGCCGACGTAGCCATCGCCCTTCCTCACTTCGCATGCCAATTGGACGAGATCAGGGCCCAACTGTCAACCATCGTGGGGAAACACAATCCTAATCAATCTTGGTACCCATTGTATCTCCCACTTTCTTGGGAATTGACTTACATCTATGACAGGTTCTCTCAACTAAATAACACGTTCTCCAGTCTGACACCAGTAGGTCGTTCACGTGTAAAACGAGGTCTCTTTGACTTGGGAGGTGAAATTCTTAGTGGCTTATTTGGCGTAGCTACAGCTCGTGACCTTTCAGACTTCAAATCCGACCTAGCTCACTTGGCCACGGCCCTAGAATCTCAGAGTAGATTCATTAAAGTCCAACACACTATGTTGCAAAAAATTACAGCCCACCTCAATGAAGTCACTTACACTCTGAACAACTTCACATTCTCAGACAACAGATTTCTACGATTAATATTGTTTCTCAGCTCGTCTATCTAAAACTTCACCTCGACAATCTCCAACTCTCTACTGACTCTCTCCTCTCTCAAGTTTCAACCTTGGTTCGTATTCTAGTTGATGCTGTTAATGGACGTGTCACTGTGGACTTAGTACCTATTTCTGCTCTTCTCTCTGTATTGAAATGGGCTCACTCTGCCTTCGACTTGTCTCCACTACTTTCTTTTTCCTCTCTAGAATTCTACTATCCAGTTCTTGAGGCAACCCTTCTTGCAAACTATGTCATGGTTCATATTCCTCTTCGCTCTGCCATCACCTTTAACCTCTTCCAACTTATTCCCTTTCCTTTCAGGTTTAATAACACCCTAGTACAAGCATCTGCTCTCTCGGAATATTTCCTCCTATCCCATGATCACCTTTCCATTGCCTTTATCTCCTCAACAGATCTCACCAAATGTTCTTTCCTTACCCTTTTCTTATGGAAACTTACTGCAGTTGTTCTTTATGAGTTATCTATTATAAAGTCATATGCTACTGCAATACCTTTTGCTGCTTGTTTGTTAAAAATGTAATTAGTTTCCCTGATTATTGCCCTGTCAAACCTATGTAACATGCCACCACTTCCAACTGTCAGCATTTATCAGACTTCTGGCACTGTTGTTAAATGACAGTTCCTGTATATGTTAACCTCAACACACAGATTGTAGTAGCATTCTGAGATACAAGTGGAATCCATTACTCAGTGTCGTTACCATTATAAAGAGCTTGTTTTAGCTCATTCACATTGTAAACCTACCCTTTTAACAAATACGCTTGTGTCACATCTGTATTACACTTGTGCCGCATTTACTCAGTCACGTCCCCCCCCCCAACATCCCACCCCCCAACACCACCACCCCCACACTTGCTTCAGACATCTCCCAACGACTCTCCCTCTTACCAGTAAATGATTCGGAGAAACTGAGTCGAGCTGCACCAAGGAAAAAAAGGATCGACAACGCTGACTGTACCAGCTATAAGTGCCGGCGATAGTACCTACTGCTCCGTTTTTTGTACGGCAGTTTGGGGGAGGCGGTGGCTCAATCGGTAGAGAGTTGGCCTGCAGTCCTAACGGACCGGGGTTCAAATCCCGCTGGGGCAGGGAACAGTTTAAGGATTTGAATTTCATAAATATCAGACTTTACAGATCTACCAGAAGACCCGCCGACATGTAAAAATATCCCCGCTAATACCAATACATCAGTTCTGTATGAGACAACCCTAGCATGTATTCAGTATGGACGGTGGATGTTAGCGCCGAAGTGGTGACATGTAGAAGTGTATGGTATGGTGAAGGACAACTGGGCCTTGAATGCAGGCTGTGAAGCTTATGCCCAGAGTCGGTCATATAAAAAAAAAAAAAAAAAAAAACTTCAGTACAGTGGCGTCTTACACTGCTCTTGCTGCCCATAAATACTTCTCGTCAGTTTTTCGTAGGTGTATGATTGTGTTTGGGTTAAAAAGAGCTTTATTTTAACACGTTTGGATTAAAATAATCTCATCATAGCTGAATACGATCATCTAGAGGTGGCCAGAATTTACTGCAGACATGTCACCAGACTGGGCGGGTTGGTCCTCTCAGCAACACGGTGTCTGTTAGTTTAGTCTTGCCACCGTCAGACGGCTTCACTGTCGTAGGTAGGAAATTACCATTGCGAAGCAGCGAAAACCATTTATGAAAATACGCAGGCATATTCAAAATCCTGTCATATATCAGTGCTACATTAATGCCCAGACACAGCGATTCTATAGAACATCTTCACTGTCGTATTATTGTGTTTCACTCTCCATTTTTTATTATCAACAGATATGTGTGGTCAATACTTATTGGTACGAATTACAGAGTTCACCCTATCAAAACTACTGTTTATTTACTTTTGGAAGGCGAGGTACGTCTTACCAACTTATGTGTCATGAACCAGTCACCAGCTATGCACACCTTATCAGAAAGTTCTTTGGTATAATGTATTTTACACTTTTTGGCTGTCTGTGCTGATAAAGTGTCATCTTGTCAAGTGTTGTAATCATTTATATCCACTGCAACAATGCATAAGTTGACAAGGCTCGGAAATGCTAGCTGAAAGTCGGAGTGAAAAATATTATATTAATTCTCGCGGTAGGTATCCCGTCACTTGCCCGCTAACTGGGACGTTTTGGTACAAATTAGAATTGCTTTGTCAAAGCTACAAAAATGATCATTAACATTGTGCTGGTTGGGTTAATTGACAATTTTCTCGCCTTCTTATGTCTAGTGCTGGAAAATCGTCTCGTGATGTCGAAAATACAATACTAGACTTCATGAGACTTCCACTGTCTGACTTTTTCTCCGACTTTTTCTTTCATGTTTTCTCCATCAAACAGTTTTCCCTTCTGTTCTACCTAACATCTTTGTAACATCTACTGTGCAACTGTGGAAAAATTGGACAAAATAAAGAATGTGGTACAGACCTGAAAAGGGAGTAGTGAACAGAAACATCATGAGGAGAGAATGAGCGTGTGATGTGGGAGAGGGAATGTGAGAACAAGGGCGGGGAAATAAGGTGCAAGAGTATGCATGAATGCTTCTGTGCCGTGGGAAGATGGGTTGCCTGAAAATTCGTTTGACTAGACCATTCCCCGCAGAATGCGCTGTCAAACAATAGATAGATGGGATGATAGACAGACCTGTTATTATTTCCCTTCATCTTCAGAGTCTATTACTTTACCCATCTCTTAATCTGTTTCAAGAAATTAGTAAAAATCTATTTACAGGAATGTAAATTAGGTAAAAAGAGAAAAAGTATGGCAATAATATTAGTAATCCAGAACTGAATAATAAAAAACTGAAGAGTCTTGGAGCGCTTTAGACGTGTTGAGTGACGAGGGAGGAGTGGGCTTGATGTAGTGGGATACGAAAGACTTGCCTTCAGGCCAGGCACGTCCTCAGAGAAAAGGAAATGCAATAAATACGAGTATATCATTATGCCATGATTTGCCTATATACAATGGAATTGAATCTGGCGAAATGATAGACAGAAGTAGTCTCATGTAGTGTAAGATGTTTTCATTTGGAAGAGTGAATTCAAAGATGATTTTTTTTTTTTTTTAAGCATTTGTTATCAAGATATACCGAACAATAGAGCCAAAATCAAGATTTGTTGACATAGCAATGCTTGGAACGATTGCACTGAAATGACTGGAGGTCAACGAAGATGGGGCTATGGACTGAGAAAGTCAGTTCCAGAGCTGACCACGTGAATAAAGGAGTGAGAATGCTGGCAAAGTCTTCCATGTGAGTTAGACTAAAAATAATTAAAAAATTGGGGTGCGTTGCCTTCTGCGAACCAGCTGGCAGGATGGACGCAAGCGAACAGTTTAGAAAGGCACTGACCACTGACAGAGATAAAAGAAGGAAAGAGATGCAACACTGAGAGGAGAGTGATTGAAAGAATGACGTCTGAAGGGCAAGCCGTGCCTCAATGACATGCGTGTTCATATCCTTTTGTATCATCATCATCATCATCATACTTTCAGTTCACACATAATACAGTAGGTTACAACATAACTTGGTGTAACTGTAAATACTCTTAAGGACGGAGTGACATACCATTATCCTTACAAGTTTCATCAGCACTCATTCAGGTATTAGTTTGGGGTTGATTACAATTTAAATACTATTTTCGAAAATTTGGTGCAATTTAAATACCAAATCTGAGGTGTCAGTAGCATTCAAGTAAACGCAGATAGATGTTGTCACACTATAAGACCATATTTAGAAAATGTCCTTTTAGTTCTAATAAACCATAATAAAAATGATGCAGTCGGCTGAGAAGCTTGAAGTAATGAAGATGGTTTGGGTTCCGTGTGATGTACAGATGATGACGATTACATCGTGTGTTATAGAATAAGCTTACAGTATACTGTAGAAGGATTATGAAAAGTTTTACATATCCATTATGTGGTTTGAAAGCTGTTGAGAGATGTGTAGTTTCTTTTATAATGACCCGTGAGTCTTTAAATTAGTGTTAAAAATATAGTTGGAGCGAGATTACGGTGTCTGGTGTCTCCACGACTACTAATTATGCATATGTATTCAGTTATGAGGTGGAAACAGGGGTGACGATAGTATATGACGGTTGAGAGTGTAGTATCTCAAACCAGATGCATGGAGATTGTGCTGTGTGTTTTTTTTTTTTTTAAATAACAGAACGGAGGAAGGAAAAACAAATGGGTAAAAAAAAAAAATCCATACACCAGATTACTGGTGTCCTCTGTTCATAAAATATCTGTAACAGTTAGACTTGAACAGTTGTGGGTTGAAATTTGGAGGAAAACAACCCTGGGGAAGCGAGTTCCAGAGAGATGCAGTTCGGGGAATAAAAGAATTCTGATAGGCAGAAGTTCTGCAGTATGGTTGAGTGACATTCCAGCCATGAGCGCTACCAGATGCCCGTGTAGCACGAGGGAAGGCATGGAGAGGTGGCACCATGGACGCAACTTCGTCTGAGCATTTGCCAAAAAAATATCTGTAAAATAATGCAAGGGAGGCAACATTCCTTTTTACTTGCAGGGGAGGTAGTTTATATGTAATGGCAGGGTTGTTAATGATTCTAACAGCTTTATTCTGAATTTTGTCTAGTTGTCTTAATGCAACCTCTCCACAACCATTCCACAAGGGTGAGCAATATTCAAGCTGAGAGCGCACATGACTCTTATAAATTATAGCTAACTGCTCATCGGCGAAGAAGTTACGGACTCTGTACAATAATCCAAGTTTTTTTAAGGCGGTTTTAGCAAGTGATCTGACATGAGAGGTCCAGCTGAGGGCACTGTTAAGTGAGACACCAAGAATTTCAAAATTTTTGGAGATGGGAATATTAGTAGCACTGAAGGTAATGTAGGAATCTGGCAATATCTGTCTATTAGTAAACTGTATATATATAGTTTTATTAGCATTAAAAGAGACAAGGTTGTTTTGTCCCCATTCACTGATTGTAGATAGATCTTGATTTATGGAGATGGCTGTACTGAATTGAGAGGTAGAGATATTAGACTTTGTAAATGGATGTCTGAGTGTGAATGAACTATGTAGTGTTGAGTCATCTGCATATGAGTGAATGGGATTGTGAGTGGCAGATAAGAGATCATTAATATGAACCAGAAATAGGGTTGGCGCCAGAACTGATCCCTGCAGCACGCCGGCGTTAATTGAGTGGAAATTCGAATATACCTCATCTACTTTTACTCTTATTTTCCTGTCACTAAGATAAGAAGAAATCAAAGGAACAAAAGACGTTAGTCCATAGCAAGGGAGTTTGGACAGTAGGGAACGGTGCCATACTCTGTCGAAAGCTTTAGAGATATCAAGAGCTACTGCATGAATTTCTCCAAAAAGATCAATTGATTGATGGATGGTATGAGTTAGGAGATTGAGTATGTCAATGGTGGATCTTTCTTGGCGAAAACCATATTGTCTATCACTAATTAGGTTGTTGGATTCAAGATGTTTAACAATATGCTTATTAATTAAAGTTTCAAATACCTTACCAAGAGAAGATGTGACAGCTATTGGTCTGTAATTGGAGGGGTCAGACGAACTTCCTTTCTTCGGAACTGGGTGGATATTGGCTTCTTTCCATGAATTTGGGAATAAAGAAGTACGTATGCATAGTCTGAATAATTTAGCTAGGACAGAGGCAAGTTCAGGGGAACACTTTTTCAAAACAATTGGTGGAATTCCATCTGGGCCTGGAGCTTTGTTGGTAGGTAAATTGTCTAGGATGGATTTTACGTATCTTGTCTGTATTCTAAGTGGGGCAATTTCGGGAGAATCAAGTTCCAGTACTGAGACATTCTGGCTGGTATCATCTAT